>NC_092248.1:17198639-17255784 GCF_036320965.1 Panulirus ornatus
AGGGGGCTCTTATTTTATGTGTGGCGAGGTGGCGATGGGAATGAATAATGGGAGACCGTATGAATTATGTACATGTGTATATATGTATATGTCTGTGTGTGTATATATATATATATGTATATGTTGAGGTGTATAGGTATGTATATTTGCGTGTGTGGACGTGTATGTATATACATGTGTATGTGGGTGGGTTGGACCATTCTTTCGTCTGTTTCCTTGCGCTACCTCGCTAACGCGGGAGACAGCGACAAAGCAAAATATAATAAATAAAATAATATGTATATATATATATATATATATATATATATATATATATATATATATATATATATATATATTTATATATATATACATGTATACCCATCCACACACGCACATATACATGCCTATACATATATGTATATATATTCACCGATATATACATATATACATATGTATATGTGGGTGGGTTGGACCATTCTTTCGTCTGTTTCCTTGCGCTACCTCGCTAACGCGGGAGACAGCGACAAAGCAAAATATAATAAATGAAATAGTATGTATGTATATATATATATATATATATATATATATATATATATATATATATATATATATATATATATATATATATATATATATATATATATATATATAATTATATATATATACATGTATACCCATCCACACACGCACATATACATGCCTATACATATATGTATATATATATTCACCGATATATACATATATACATATGTACTGAATTCATACATGTTGCCTTTATTCATTCTCGTCGCCACCCCGCCATATATGAAATGACACCCCGTCCTCCGCAGGCGCGTATGGTAGTGCTAAGAAAAGACAACAAAGGATACAGTATTTCATACTCAGTCTCTAGCCGTCATGTATAATGCATCAAAACTACAGCTCCCTTTTCACATTCAGACCCATCAAAAACTTTCTTGGTTTATCCCAGACACTTCACACACCCTGGTGCAATCCGTTGACCTCATGTTGACCCTGGTATACCACATCGTTCCTATTCACTCTATCCCTTGCTAGCCTTTCACCCTACTGCATCTTCAGGCCCCAATCACTCACAATCTATTTCACTCCATCCTTCCACCTCCAATTTGGTCTCAAACTTCTCGTTCCTTCCACCTCTCATTCTGTCCATGTGACCAAACCATTTTAATGCACCCTCTTCTGCTCTATCAACCACACTCTTTTTATTTCCAGACATCACTCTTACCCTTTCATTAGGTACACGATCAAACCACCTCATACCACATATGGTCCTCAAACATCTCATTTCCAATACATCCACCCTCCTTCGCACAACCCTTTCTATAGCACCATGCCTTGTATCCATATAACATTTTTGGAACAACTATTCCATCAAAACATACCCAGTTTTGCTATCCTAGATATTGTTCTCGCCTTCCACACATTCTTTAACGCTCTCAGAACTTTTGTCCTCTCCCCCACCCTGTAAATCACTTCCTCTTCCATGGCTCCATCCGCTGCCATATCCACTACCAGATATCTGAAACACCTCACTTCCTATAATTTTTCTCCATACAGACATACCTTCCAATTGACGTGTCTCTCAACCCTACTGTACCTAACAACGTTACTCTTATTCACATATGTTCTCAGCTTTCTTCTTTCAAACAGTTTAATGAAGTCATTCACCAGCTTCTGCAGTTTCTCACCGAAATCAGCCACCAGCTCTGTATCATTAGTGAACAACAACTGATTCACTTCACAAGCCCTCTAATCAACAACAGACTACATTCTTGCACCTCTCTCTAAAACTCTTGCATTCACCTCCCTAACAACCCCATCCAAATAGAATCAAACAGCCATAGAGATATCACGCACCCTTGTAGCAAACTGACACTTAATGAGAACCAATCACTTTCCTCTCTTCCTACTCGTACACATGCCTTACATTCTCTATAAAAACTTTTCACTCCTAGCAATTTGCCTCTCACACCACATACTCTTAATACCTCTCGCAGCGCATCTCTATCAACTCTATCATATGCCTTCACAAGATCTATAATCCTACATATAAATGAATTTGATTTCTAAGGTTTTATGAAATTCATTCTTCAAAGAAAACACCCGATAAACACATCCTCTACCAGTTCTGACACCACGCTTCTCTTCCCCATCATGATGGTCTGTACATGCCTTCACCCTCTCAATCAATATTCTTCCATATAATTTCTCAGGAACACTCAACAAACTTATACCTGTGTAATTTGAACACTCACCTTTATCCCCTTTACACTATTCATGTATTCCGACAATCCTCAGGCATTTCACCATAAGCCATACATACTTTGAATATCCGCACCAACTAGTCCACAATACAGTCACCCCCTAATGTTAATAAACCAATGGGATACCATTCAAACCCACAGCCTTGCCGGCTTTCATCTTCCGCAAAGCTTTCACAACCTTTTCTTTGTTTGCAAAATCATTCTTCAGGACTCTCTCCCATCGCACACCGCCTCGACTAAAACACCCTTATGTACCACTCTATCATCGAATACATTCAACAAACCTTCAAAATACTCAATCCATCTCCTTCTCACTTCACCACTTCATGTTATAACCTCCCCATTAGCTCCATTAAACGATGCTCCCATTTGTTCTCTTGTCCTACGCACTTTGTTAACTTACTTGGAAAAATCTTTTTACTCTTCCTAAAATTTAATGATAATATCGCACCCCAATTCTCATTTCCCCTCTTTTTCACCTCTTACACCTTTCTCTTGACCTCCTGCCTCCTTGTTTTATACATCTCCTGGTCATTTGCACTATTTCCCTGCAAAAATCGACCAAATGCCTCTCGCTTCTCTTCCACTAAGAATCTTACTTCTTCACGCCACCACTGACTACTCTTTCTAATCTGCCCACCTCCCACATTCCTCATGCCACAAGCATCTTTTCCACAAGCCATCACTGCATCCCTAAATACATCCCATTTCTACCCCACTCCCGTTACGTCCTTTGCCATCAACTTTTTCCATTCTTCACTCAGTCTGTACTAGTACTTCTTCACACATGTCTCATTCTAAGCTCACATACTCTCACCACTCTCTTCACCTCAATATTCTAACTTCTTTTCTGAAAACTTCTATAAATCTTTACCTTCAACTAAATAAGATAATGATCAGACATGCCTCCAGTTAAATCTATCGGCAAATTAACATTAAAGAGTCTATCTTTCACGCGTCGATCAATTAACAAGCAACCCAATAACACTCTCTGGCCATCTTTCCTACTTATATATACTTGTATATATATATATATATATATATATATATATATATATATATATATATATATATATATATATATATATATATATATATATATATATATATATATATATATATATATATATATATATGAGAAGAGTGGGAGGTGGGTTGATTAGAAAGGGTAGTGAGTGGTGGGATGAAGAAGTAAGAGTACTAGTGAAAGAGAAGAGAGAGGCATTTGGACGATTTTTGCAGGGAAAAAATGCAAGTGAGTGGGAGATGTATAAAAGAAAGAGACAGGAGGTCAAGAGAAAGGTGCAAGAGGTGAAAAAAAGGGCAAATGAGAGTTGGGGTGAGAGAGTATCATTAAATTTCAGGGAGAATAAAAAGATGTTCTGGAAGGAGGTATATAAAGTGCGTAAGACAAGGGAGCAAATGGGAACTTCAGTGAAGGGCGCAAATGGGGATGTGATAACAAGTAGTGGTGATGTGAGAAGGAGATGGAGTGAGTATTTTGAAGGTTTGTTGAATGTGTTTGATGATATAGGGTGTTTTGGTCGTGGTGGTGTGCAAAGTGAGAGGGTTAGGGAAAATGATTTGGTAAACAGAGAAGAGGTAGTGAAAGCTTTGCGGAAGATGAAAGCCGGCAAGGCAGCAGGTTTGGATGGTATTGCAGTGGATTTTATTAAAAAAGGGGGTGACTGTATTGTTGACTGGTTGGTAAGGTTATTTAATGTATGTATGACTCATGGTGAGGTGCCTGAGGATTGGCGTAATGCGTTCATAGTGCCATTGTACAAAGGCAAAGGGGATAAGAGTGAGTGCTCAAATTACAGAGGTATAAGTTTGTTGAGTATTCCTGGTAAATTATATGGGAGGGTATTGATTGAGAGGGTGAAGGCATGTACAGAGCATCAGATTGGGGAAGAGCAGTGTGGTTTCAGAAGTGGTAGAGGATGTGTGGATCAGGTGTTTGCTTTGAAGAATGTATGTGAGAAATACTTAGAAAAGCAAATGGATTTGTATGTAGCATTTATGGATCTGGAGAAGGCATATGATAGAGTTGATAGAGATGCTCTGTGGAAGGTATTAAGAATATATGGTGTGGGAGGAAAGTTGTTAGAAGCAGTGAAAAGTTTTTATCGAGGATGTAAGGCATGTGTACGTGTAGGAAGAGAGGAAAGTGATTGGTTCTCAGTGAATGTAGGTTTGCGGCAGGGGTGTGTGATGTCTCCATGGTTGTTTAATTTGTTTATGGATGGGGTTGTTAGGGAGGTAAATGCAAAAGTTTTGGAAAGAGGGGCAAGTATGAAGTCTGTTGGGGATGAGAGACTTTGGGAAGTGAGTCAGTTGTTGTTCGCTGATGATACAGCGCTGGTGGCTGATTCATGTGAGAAACTGCAGAAGCTGGTGACTGAGTTTGGTAAAGTGTGTGGAAGAAGAAAGTTAAGAGTAAATGTGAATAAGAGCAAGGTTATTAGGTACAGTAGGGTTGAGGGTCAAGTCAATTGGGAGGTGAGTTTGAATGGAAAAAAACTGGAGGAAGTGAAGTGTTTTAGATATCTGGGAGTGGATCTGGCAGCGGATGGAACCATGGAAGCGGAAGTGGATCATAGGGTGGGGGAGGGGGCGAAAATTCTGGGGGCCTTGAAGAATGTGTGGAAGTCGAGAACATTATCTCGGAAAGCAAAAATGGGTATGTTTGAAGGAATAGTGGTTCCAACAATGTTGTATGGTTGCGAGGCGTGGGCTATGGATAGAGTTGTGCGCAGGAGGATGGATGTGCTGGAAATGAGATGTTCGAGGACAATGTGTGGTGTGAGGTGGTTTGATCGAGTGAGTAACGTAAGGGTAAGAGAGATGTGTGGAAATAAAAAGAGCGTGGTTGAGAGAGCAGAAGAGGGTGTTTTGAAGTGGTTTGGGCAAATGGAGAGAATGAGTGAGGAAAGATTGACCAAGAGGATATATGTGTCGGACGTGGAGGGAACGAGGAGAAAAGGGAGACCAAATTGGAGGTGGAAAGATGGAGTGAAAAAGATTTTGTGTGATCGGGGCCTGAACATGCAGGAGGGTGAAAGGAGGGCAAGGAATAGAGTGAATTGGAGCGATGTGGTATACCGGGGTTGAAGTGCTGTCAGTGGATTGAATCAAGGCATGTGAAGCGTCTGGGGTAAACCATGGAAAGCTGTGTAGGTATGTATATATATGTGTATGGGGGGGGGGGGGTTGGGCCATTTCTTTCGTCAGTTTCCTTGCGCTACCTAGCAAACGCGGGAGACAGCGACAAAGTATGATAAAAATGATAATAAAATAAATGTATATATATATATATATATATATATATATATATATATATATATATATATATATATATATATATATATATATATATATATATATATATATATATATATATATATATGTATATATGTATATATATATATATATATATATATATATATATATATATATATATATATATATATATATATATATATATATATATATATATATATATATACATATATACATATATATATATATATATATATATATATATATATATATATATATATATATATATATATATATATATATATATATATATATATATATATATATATATATATATATATATATATATATATATATATATATATATATATATATTTATATATATATATATATATATATATAATATATATATATATATATATATATATATATATATATATATATATATATATATATATATATATATATATATATATATATATATATATATATATATATATATATATATATATATATATATATATATATATATATATTATATATATATATATATATATGTATATATATATATATATATATATATATATATATATATATATATATATATATATATATATATATATATATATATATATATATATATATATATATATATATATATATATATATGTATATATATTATCCCTGGGGATAGGGGAGAAAGAATACTTCCCACGTATTCCCTGCGTGTCGTAGAGGGCGACTAAAAGGGAAGGGAGCGAGGGCCTGGAAATCCTCCCCTCTCTTTTTTTTTTTTTTATTTTCCAAAGGAAGGAACAGAAAAGGGCCTGGATGAGGATGTTTCCTCTGAAGCCCAGCCCTCTGTTCTTAACACTACCTCGCTGACGCGGTAAATGACGAATAGTATTAAAGGAAGAATATATATATATATATAAATATATATATATATATATATATATATATATATATATATATATATATATATATATATATATATATATATATGTATATATATATATATATATATATATATATATATATATATATATATATATATATATATATATATAAATATATATATATATATATATATATATATATTTTTTTTTTTTTTTTTTTATTTTATACTTTGTCGCTGTCTCCCTCGTTTGCGAGGTAGCGCAAGGAAACAGACGAAAGAAATGGCCCCTCCCCCCATACACATGTACATACACACGTCCACACACGCAAATATACATACCTACACAGCTTTCCATGGTTTACCTCAGACGCTTCACATGCCTTGATTCAATCCACTGACAGCACGTCAACCCCTGTATACCACATCGCTCCAATTCACTCTATTCCTTGCCCTCCTTTCACCCTCCTGCATGTTCAGGCCCCGATCACACAAAATCTTTTTCACTCCATCTTTCCACCTCCAATTTGGTCTCCCTCTTCTCCTCGTTCCCTCCACCTCCGACACATATATCCTCTTGGTCAATCTTTCCTAACTCATTCTCTCCATGTGCCCAAACCACTTCAAAACACCCTCTTCTGCTCTCTCAACCACGCTCTCTTTATTTCCACACATCTCTCTTACCCTTACGTTACTTACTCGATCAAACCACCTCACACCACACATTGTCCTCAAACATCTCATTTCCAGCACATCCATCCTCCTGCGCACAACTCTATCCATAGCCCACGCCTAGCAACCATACAACATTGTTGGAACCACAATTCCTTCAAACATACCCATTTTTGCTTTCCGAGATAATGTTCTCGACTTCTACACATTCTTCAAGGCCCCCAGAATTTTCGCCCCCTCCCTCACCCTATGATCCACTTCCGCTTCCATGGTTCCATCCGCTGCCAGATCCACTCCCAGATATCTAAAACACTTCACTTCCTCCAGTTTTTCTACATTCAAACTCACCTCCCAATTGACTTGACCCTCAACCCTACTGTACCTAATAACCTTGCTCTTATTCACATTTACTCTTAACTTTCTTCTTCCACACACTTTACCAATCTCAGTCACCAGCTTGTGCAGTTTCTCACATGAATCAGCCACCAGCGCTGTATCATCAGCGAACAACAACTGACTCACTTCCCAAGCTCTCTCATCCCCAACAGACTTCATACTTGCCCCTCTTTCCAGGACTCTTGCATTTACCTCCCTAACAACCCCATCCATAAACAAATTAAACAACCATGGAGACATCACACACCCCTGCCGCAAACCTACATTCACTGAGAACCAATCACTTTCCTCTCTTCCTACACGTACACATGCCTTACATCCTCGATAAAAACTTTTCACTGCTTCTAACAACTTTCCTCCCACACCATATATTCTTAATACCTTCCACAGAGCATCTCTATCAACTCTACCATATGCCTTCTCCAGATCCATAAAAGCTACATAAAGATCCATTTGCTTTTCTAAGTATTTCTCACATACATTCTTCAAAGCAAACACCTGATCCACACATCCTCTACCACTTCTGAAACCACACTGCTCTTCCCCAATCTGATGCTCTGTACATGCCTTCACCCTCTCAATCAATACCCTCCCATATAATATACCAGGAATACTCAACAAACTTATACCTCTGTAATTTGAGCACTCACTCTTATCCCCTTTGCCTTTGTACAATGGCACTTTGCACGCATTCCGCCGATCCTCAGGCACCTCACCATGAGTCATACATACATTAAATAACCTTACCAACCAGTCAACAATACAGTCACCCCCTTTTTTAATAAATTCCTATGCAATACCATCCAAACCAGCTGCCTTGTCGGCTTTCATCTTCCGCAAAGCTTTCACTACCTCTTCTCTGTTTACCAAATCATTTTCCCTAACCCTCTCACTTTGCACACCACCTCGACCAAAACACCCTATATCTGCCACTCTATCATCAAACACATTCAACAAAACTTCAAAATACTCACTCCATCTCCTTCTCACATCACCACTACTTGTTATCACCTCCCCATTTGCGCCCTTCACTGAAGTTCCCATTTGCTCCCTTGTCTTACGCACTTTATTTACCTCCTTCCAGAACATCTTTTTATTCTCCCCAAAATCTAATGATACTCTCTCACCCCAACTCTCATTTGCCCTTTTTTTCACCTCTTGCACCTTTCTCTTGACCTCCTGTCTCTTTCTTATATACATCTCCCACTCAATTGCATTTTTTCCCTGCAAAAATCGTCCAAATGCCTCTCTCTTCTCTTTCACTAATACTCTTACTTCTTCATCCCACCACTCACTACCCTTTCTAATCAACCCACCTCCCACTCTTCCCATGCCACAAGCATCTTTTGCGCAATCCATCACTGATTCCCTAAATACATCCCATTCCTCCCCCACTCCCCTTACTTCCATTGTTCTCACCTTTTTCCATTCTGTACTCAGTCTCTCCTGCTACTTCCTCACACAGGTCTCCTTCCCAAGCTCACTTACTCTCACCACCCTCTTCACCCCAACATTCACTCTTCTTTTCTGAAAACCCATACAAATCTTCACCTTAGCCTCCACAAGATAATGATCAGACATCCCTCCAGTTGCACCTCTCAGCACATTAACATCCAAAAGTCTGTCTTTCGCACGCCTGTCAATTAACACATAATCCAATAACGCTCTCTGGCCATCTCTCCTACTTACATAAGTATACTTATGTATATCTCGCTTTTTAAACCAGGTATTCCCAATCATCAGTCCTTTTTCAGCACATAAATCTACAAGCTCTTCACCATATATATATATATATATATATATATATATATATATATATATATATATATATATATATATATATATATATATATATATATATATATATATATATATATATATATATGTATATATATATATATATATATATATATATATATATATATATATATATATATATATATATACATATATATATATATATTTATATATATATTTATATATATATATATATTTATATATATATATATATATATATATATTTTTTTTTTTTCTTTTCATACGATTCGCCATTTCCCGCGTTGGCGAGGTAGCGCCAAGAACAGAGGACTGGGCCATAGAGGGAAAATCCTCACCTGGCCCCCTTCTCTGTTCCTTCTTTTGGAAAATTAAAAAAAAAACGAGAGGGGAGGATTTCCAGCCACCCGCTCCCTCCCCTTTTAGTCTCCTTCTACGACACGCAGGGAATACGTGGGAAGTATTCTTTCTCCCCTATCCCCAAGGATAATATATATATATATCTATATCTATATATATATATATATATATATATATATATATATATATATATATATATATATATATATATATATATATATATATATATATATATATATATATATATATATATATATATATATATATATATATATATATGTATATATATATACATATATATATATATATATATATATATATATATATATATATATATATATATATATATATATATATATATATATATATATATATATATATATATATATATATATATATATATATATATATATATATATATATATATATATATATATAAATATATATATATATATCCCCAACAGACTTCATACTTGCCCCTCTTTCCAAAACTCTTGCATTCACCTCCCTAACAACCTCATCCATAAGCAAATTAAACAACCATGAAGACATCACACACCCCTGCCGCAAACCTACATTCACTGAGAACCAATCACTTTCCTCTCTTCCTACACGTACACATGCCTTACATCCTCGATAAAAACTTTTCACTGCTTCTAACAACTTGCCTCCCACACCATATATTCTTAATACCTTCCACAGAGCATCTCTGTCAACTCTATCATATGCCTTCTCCAGATCCATAAATGCTACATACAAATCCATTTGCTTTTCTACGTATTTCTCACATACATTCTTCAAAGGAAATACCTGATCCACACATCCTCTACCACTTCTGAAACCACACTGCTCTTCCCCAATCTGATGCTCTGTACATGCATTCACCCTCTCAATCAATACCTTCCCATATAATTTACCAGGAATACTCAACAAACTTATACCTCTGTAATTTGAGCACTCACTCTTATCCCCTTTGCCTTTGTACAATGGCACTATGCACGCATTCCGCCAATCCTCAGGCACCTCACCATGAGTCATACATACATTAAATAACCTTACCAACCAGTCAATAATACAGTCATCCCCTTTTTTAATAAATTCCACTGCAATACCATCCAAACCTGATGCCTTGCCGGCTTTCATCTTCCGCAAAGCTTGTACTACCTCTTCTCTGTTTACCAGGAAGTGAATCAGTTGTTGTTCGCTGATGATACAGCGCTGGTGGCTGATTCATGTTAGAAACTGCAGAAGCTGGTGACTGAGTTTGGTAAAGTGTGTGAAAGAAGAAAGTTAAGTGTAAATGTGAATAAGAACAAAGTTATTAGGTACAGTAGGGTTGAGGGTCAAGTCAATTGGGAGGTAAGTTTGAGTGGAGAAAAACTGGAAGAAGTAAAGTATTTTAGATATCTGGGAGTGGATCTGGCAGCGGATGGAACCATGGAAGCGGAAGTAGATCATAGGGTAGGGGAGGGGGCGAAAATTCTGGGAGCCTTGAAGAATGTGTGGAAGTCGAGAACATTATCTCGGAAAGCAAAAATGGGTATGTTTGAAGGAATAGTGGTTCCAACAATGTTGTATGGTTGCGAGGCGTAGGCTATGGATAGAGTTGTGCGCAGGAGGATGGATGTGCTGGAAATGAGATATTTGATGACAATGTGTGGTGTGAGGTTGCTTGATCGAGTAAGTAACGTAAGGGTAAGAGAGATGTGTGGAAATAAAAAAGAGCGTGGTTGAGAGAGCAGAAGAAGGTGTTTTGAAATGGTTTGGGCACATGGAGAGAATGAGTGAGGAAAGATTGACCAAGAGGATATATGTGTCGGAGGTGGAGGGAACGAGGAGAAGTGGGAGACCAAATTGGAGGTGGAAAGATGGAGTGAAAAAGATTTTGTGTGATCGTGGCCTGAACATGCAGGAGGGTGAAAGGAGGGCAAGGAATAGAGTGAATTGGATCTATGTGGTATACCGGGGTTGACATGCTGTCAATGGATTGAATCAGGGCATGTGAAGCGTCTGGGGTAAACCATGGAAAGCTGTGTAGGTATGTATGTTTGCATGTGTGGACGTATGTATATACATGTGTATGGGGGTGGGTTGGGCCATTTCTTTCGTCTGTTTCCTTGCGCTACCTCGCAAACGCGGGATACAGCGACAAAGCCAAAAAGAAAAAAAGAGTATATATATATGGGGTGAGAGAGTATCATTAATTTCTAGGGAGAATTATAAGATGTTTTGGAAGGAGGTAAATGAAGTGCGTAAGACAAGAGAACAATTGGGAACTTCAGTGAAGGGGCTATTGGGAAGGTGATAACAAGTAGTGGTGATGTGAGAAGGGCGATACCTCGAACACATGAAGGGGAAAGGGGTTTTTATTCCATGTGTGGCGGGGTGGCGTTTGAATGAATAAAAGCAGACAGTGTGAATCATGTACATGTGTATATATGTATATGTCTGTGTTTGTATATATACGAATACGTTGAGATGTATAGGTTTGTATATTTGCGTGTGTGAACGTGAATGTATATACATGTGCATGTGGGTGGGTTGGGCCATTTTTTCGTCTGCTTCCTTGCGCTACGTCACTAACGCGGGAGACAGCGACAAAACAAAATAATAAATATATATGAATAAACAAATGGCGAATATATATATATATGTATATATATATATATATATATATATATATATATATATATATATATATATATATATATATATATATATATATATATATATATATATATATATATATATATATATATATATATATATGTATATATATATATATATATATATATATATATATATATATATATATATATATATATATATATATATATATATATATATATATATATATATATATATATATATATATATACATATATATATATATATATATATATATATATATATATATATATATATATATATATATATATATATATATATATATATATATATATATTATATATATATATATATATATGTATATATATATTCCTATGAGTCCACGGGGAAAATGAAACACGAAAAGTTCCCAAGTGCACTTTCGTGTAATAATCACATCATCAGGGGAGATACAAGAGAGAAATATAACAGTCAGTTGATATACATCGAGGAGACGAAGCTAGGACGCCCTGGGGATAGGGGAGAAAGAATACTTCCCACGCATTCCTCACGTGTCGTAGAAGGCGACTGAAGGGGACGGGAGCGGGGGTCCAGAAACCCTCCCCTCCTTGTATTTTAACTTTCTGAAAGGGGAAACAAAAGAAGGAGTCACGCGAGGAGTGCTCGTCCTCCTCGAAGGCTCAGATTGGGGTGTCTAAATGTGTGTGGATGTAACCAAGATGAGAAAAAAGGAGAGATAGGTAGTATGTTTGAGGAAAGGAACCTTGATGTTTTGGCTCTAAGTGAAACGAAGCTAAAAGGTAAAGGGGAAGAGTGGTTTGGGAATGTCTTGGGAGTAAAGTCAGGGGTTAGTGAGAGGACAAGAGCAAGGGAAGGAGTAGCACTACTCCTGAATCAGGAGTTGTGGGAGTGTGTGATAGAGCGTAAGAAAGTAAATTCTAGATTGATATGGGTAAAACTGAAAGTTGATGGAGAGAGATGGGTGATTATTGGTGCATATACACCTGGGCATGAGAAGAAAGATCATGACAGGCAAGTGTTTTGAGAGCAGCTAGATGAGTGTGTTACTGGTTTTGATGCACAAGACCGGGTTATAGTGATAGGTGATTTGAATGCAAAGGTGAGTAATGTGGCAGTTGAGGGAATAATTGGTATATATAGAGTGTTCAGTGTTGTAACTGGAAATGGTGAAGAGCTTGTAGATTTATGTGCTGAAAAAGGACTGGTGATTGGGAATACCTGGTTTAAAAAGCGAGATATACATAAGTATACTTATGTAAGTAGGAGAGATGGCCAGAGAGCGTTATTGGATTACGTGTTAATTGATAGACGCACGAAAGAGAGGCTTTTGGATGTTTATGTGCTGAGAGGTGCAACTGGAGTGATGTCTGATCATTATCTTGTGGAGGCGAAGGTGAAGATTTGTGGGGGTTTTCAGAAAAGAAGAGAGAATGTTGGGGTGAAGAAAAGTGGTGATAGTAAGTGAGCTTGGGAAGGAGACTTATGTGAGGAAGTAACAGGAGAGTACAGAAGAGAGTACAGAATGGAAAAAGGTGAGAACAAACGAGGTAAGGGGAGTGGGGGACGAAAGGGATGTATCTAGAGAAGCAATGATGTCTTGCGCAAAAGATGGTTGTGGCATGAGAAGCGTGGGAGGTGGGTTGATTAGAAAAGGCAGTGAGTGGTGGGATGAAGAAGTAAGATTATTAGTGAAAGAGAAGAGAGAGGCATTTGAACGATTTTTGCAGGGAAAAATTGCAAATGAGTGGGAGAGGTATAAAAGAAAGAGGCAGGAGGTCAAGAGAAAGGTGCAAGAGGTGAAAAAGAGGGCAAATGAGAGTTGGGGTGAGAGAGTATCAGTTGAATTTCAGGGAGAATAAAAAGATGTATTGGAAGGAGATAAATAAAGTGCGTAAACAAGGGAGCAAATGGGAGCTTCAGTGAAGGGGGCTAATGGGGAGGTGATAACAAGTAGTGCTGATGTGAGAAGGAGATGAAGTGAGTATTTTGAAGATTTGTTGAATGTGTTCTGATGATAGAGTGGCAGATATAGGGTGTTTTGGTCGAGGTGGTGTGCAAAGTGAGAGGGTTAGGGAAAATGGTTTGGTATTTAGAGAAGAGGTAGTAAAAGCTTTACGGAAGATGAAAGCCGGCAAAGCAGCAGGTTTGGATGGTATTGCAGTGGAATTTATTAAAAAAGGGGGTGACTGTATTGTTGACTGGTTGGTAAGGTTATTTACTGTGTGTATGATTCATGGTGAGGTGCCTGAGGATTGGCGGAATGCTTGCATAGTACCATTGTACAAAGGGAAAGGGGATAAGAGTGAGTGCTCAAATTACAGAGGCATAAGTTTGTTGAGTATTCCTGGTAAATTATATGGGAGGGTATTGATTGAGAGGGTGAAGGCATGTACAGAGCATCAGATTGGGGAAGAGCAGTGTGGTCTCAAAAGTGGTAGAGGATGTGTGGATCAGGTGTTTGCTTTGAAGAATGTATGCGAGAAATACTTAGAAAAACAAATGGATTTGTATGTAGCATTTATAGATCTGGAGAAGGCATATGATAGAGTTGATAGAGATGCTCTGTGGAAGGTTTTAAGAATATATGGTGTGAGAGGCAAGTTGTTAGAAGCAGTGAAAAGTTTTTATCGAGGATGTAAGGCATGTGTACGTGTAGGAAGAGAAGAAAGTGATTGGTTCTCAGTGAATGTTGGTTTGCGGCAGGGGTATGTGATGTCTCCATGGTTGTTTAATTTGTTTATGGATGGGGTTGTTAGGGAGGTAAATGCAAGAGTTTTGGAAAGAGGGGCAAGTATGAAGTCTGTTGTGGATGAGAAAGCTTGGGAAGTGAGTCAGTTGTTCGCTGATGATATAGCGCTGGTGGCTGATTCATGTAAGAAACTGCAGAAGCTGGTGACTGAGTTTGGTAAAGTGTGTGAAAGAAGAAAGTTAAGAGAAAATGTGAATAAGAGCAAGGTTATTAGGTACAGTAGGGTTGAGGGTCAAGTCAACTGGGAGGTAAGTTTGAATGGAGAAAAACTGGAGGAAGTAAAGTGTTTTAGATATCTGGGAGTGGATCTGGTAGCTAATGGAACCATGGAAGCGAAAGTGAATCATAGGGTGGGGGAGGGGACGAAAATTCTGGGAGCCTTGAAGAATGTGTGGAAGTCGAGCACATTATCTCGGAAAGCAAAAATGTGTATGTTTGAAGGAATAGTGGTTCCAACAATGTTGTATGTTTGCGAGGCGTGGGCTATGGATAGAGTTGTGCGCAGGAGGATGGATGTGCTGGAAATGAGATGTTTGAGGACAATGTGTGGTGTGAGGTGGTTTGATCGAGTAAGTAACGTAAGGGTAAGAGAGATGTGTGGAAATAAAAAGAGCGTGGTTGAGAGAGCAGAAGAGGGTGTTTTGAAATGGTTTGGGCACATGGAGAGAATGAGTGAGGAAAGATTGACCAAGAGGATATATGTGTCGGAGGTGGAGGGAACGAGGAGAAGAGGGAGACCAAATTGGAGGTGGAAAGATGGAGTGAAAAGGATTTTGTGTGATCGGGGCCTGAACATGCAGGAGGGTGAAAGGAGGGCAAGAAATAGAGTGAATTGGAGCGATGTGGTATACAGGGGTTGACGTGCTGTCAGTGGATTGAATCAAGGCATGTGAAGCGTCCGGGGTAAACCATGGAAAGCTGTGTACGTATGTATATTTGCGTGTGTGGACGTGTGTATGTACATGTGTATGGGGGGGGGGTTGGGCCATTTCTTTCGTCTGTTTCCTTGCGCTACCTCGCAGACGCGGGAGACAGCGACAAGGTATAAAAAAAAAAAAAAAAATATATATATATATATATATATATATATATATATATATATATATATATATATATATATATATATATATATATATATATATATATGTATATGTATAGGTATGTATATTTGCGTGTGTGGACGTGTATGTATATACATTATGTATGGGTGTGGGGTGGGCCATTTCTTTCGTCTGTTTCCTTGCGGTACCTCGCAAACGCGGAAGACAGCGACAAAGCAAAAAAAAAAAAAAAAATATACATATATATATATATATATATATATATATATATATATATATATATATATATATATATATATATATATATATATATATATATATATCCATGGACTCATCAAGCACCCCTGCTGCAAAGCAACGTTTGCTGAGAGGCAATCACTTTCTTCTGTTCCTACACGTACACATTCCTTACATACTCAATTAAAACTTGTCACTGCTTCAAACAACTGACCTCCACACCATATATTCATAAAATCTTCCAAAGAGCACCTCTAACAACTCAATCATATGCCTTCTCCAGATCCATAAATGCTACATACAAATCCATTAGCTTTTCTAGGTACAATTTTCAAAGGAAACACCTGATCCACAGATCTTCTACCACTTCTGAAACCGGACTACTCTTCCCCAATCTGATCCTCTGTACATGCCTTCACCCTCTCAATCAATACCTTCCCGTATAATTTTCCAGTAATACTGAACAAACTTAAACCTCTGTAATATGAGCACTCACTCTTATCTCCTTTGACTTTATACAATGCCACTATACAAGCATTCCGGTAGTCCTCAGGCACCTCACCATGAGTTATACATAAATTAAACAACCTTACCAACTAGTTAACAATCCAGTCATCCTCGTTTTTAATAGATTCTACTGCATTACCATCCAAACCCGCTGCATTGCCGGCTTTTATTTTCCATTGTAGATGAGAGAGCTTGGGAAGTGAGTCAGTTGTTGTTCGGTGATGATACAACGCTGGTGGCTGATTCATGTGAGAAACTGCAGAAGCTGGTGACTGAGTTTGGTAAAGTGTGTCTAACAAGAAAGCTGAGAATATAAGGTTATTATGTATAGTAAGGTTTAGGGACAAGTCAATTGGGAGGTAAGTTTAAATGAAGTGAAACTGGAGAAGTTAAGTGTTTTAGATATCTGGGATTGAATTTGGCAGTGATGGAACTGTGGAAACGGAAGTGAATCATAGGGTGGGGGAGGTGGTGAAATTTCTGAGATCATTGAAAAATGTGTGGAAGTCGAGTACGTTATACTGGAAAGCAAAAATGGGTATGTTTGAAGGAATAGTATTTCCAACAATATTATATGGTTGCGAGGCGTGGGTTATAGATAGAGTTGTGCAGTGGAGGGAGGATGTGATAGAAATGAGATGTTCGAGGACAATATGTGGTGAAAGGTGGATTAATCGAGTAAGTAATGAAAGGGTAAGAGATGTATAGTAATAAACAGAGTGTAGTTGAGAGAGCAGATGAGGGTGTTTTGAAATGGTTTGGTCGCTTGGAGAGAATGAGTGAGGAAAGATTGACCAAGGGGTTATATGCGTTAGAGGTGGAGGAACAAGGAGGAGTGGGAGACCAAATTGGAGGTGGAAAGATGGAGTGAGAAAGATTTTGAGTGATCGGGGCCTGAACATGCAGGAGGGTGAAAGGAGTGCAAGGAATAGAGTGAATTGGAACGATGTGGTATACCGTTATCGACGTACTGTCAATGAATTAAACCAGGGAATGTGAAGCAGCTGGGTAAACCATGGAAAGTTTTGTTGGGACTGGATGTGGAAAGGGAGCTGTGGTCTCGGTGCATCATACATGACAGCTAGAGACTCAGTGTGAAGGAATGTGGCCTTTTTGTCTTTTCCTAGCGCTACCTCTCGCACATGCGGTTGTTAGGGGGTTTTCATTTCATGCATGGCGGGGTGGCGACGGGAATGAGTACGGGCAGACAGTATGAATTATGTACATGTGTATATGAGTATATGTCTGTGTGCGTATATATATGTAGACGTTGAGATATATAGGTATTCATATGTGCGTCTTTGGACGTGTATGTATATACATGTGTATGTGGATGGGTTGGGCAATTCTTTAGTCAGTTCCCTTACGCTACCTCGCTAACGCGGGAGACAGCGATAAAGTATAATAATATAAAATAAATGAATATATATATATATATATATATATATATATATATATATATATATATATATATACATATATATATATATATATATATATATATATATATATATATATATATATATATATATATATATATATATATATATATATATATATATATATATATATATATATGTACATATATATATATATATATATATATATATATATATATGTTTTTTTTTTAATATATATATATATATATATATATTTTTTTTTTTTAATATATATATATATATATATATATATATATATATATATATATATATATATATATATATATATATATATATATATATATATATATATATATATATATATATATATATATATATATATATATACATATATATATATATATATATATATATATATATATATATATATATATATATATATATATATATATATATATATATATATATATATATATAATATATATATATATATATATATATATATATATGTATATATATATATATATATATATATATATATATATATATATATATATATATATATATATATATATAATATATATATATATATATATATATATATATATATATATATAAATTTTTCTTTCTTTTTTTGCTTTGTCGCTGTCTCCCGCGTTTGCGAGGTAGCGCAAGGAAACAGACGAAAGAAATGGCCCAACCCACCCCCATACACATGTATATACATACGTCCACACATGCAAATATACATACCTACACAGCTTTCCATGGTTCACCCCAGACGCTTCACATGCCCTGATTCAATCCACTGACAGCACGTCAACCCCGGTATACCACATCGATCCAATTCACTCTATTCCTTGCCCTCCTTTCACCCTCCTGCATGTTCAGGCCCCGATCACACAAAATCTTTTTCACTCCATCTTTCCACCTCCAATTTGGTCTCCCACTTCTCCTCGTTCCCTCCACCTCCGACACATATATCCTCTTGGTCAATCTTTCCTCACTTATTCTCTCCATGTGCCCAAACCATTTCAAAACACCCTCTTCTGCTCTCTCAACCACGCTCTTTTTATTTCCACACATCTCTCTTATCCCTCCGTTACTTACTCGATCAAACCACCTCACACCACACATTGTCCTTAAACATCTCATTTCCAGCACATCCATCCTCCTGCGCACAACTCTATCCATAGCCCACGCCTCGCAACCATACAACATTGTTGGAACCACTATTCCTTCAAACATAGCCATTTCTGCTTTCCGAGATAATATTCTCGACTTCCACACATTCTTTAAGGCTCCCAGGATTTTCGCCCCCTCCCCCACCCTATGATCTACTTCCGCTTCCATGGTTCCATCCTCTGCCAGATCCACTCCCAGATATCTAAAACACTTTACTTCCTCCAGTTTTTCTCCATTTAAACTTACCTCCCAATTGACTTGACCCTCAACCCTACTGTACCTAATTACCTTGCTCTTATTCACATTTACTCCTAACTTTCTTCTTTCATACATTTTATCAAACTCAGTCACCAGCTTCTGCAGTTTCTCACATGAATCAGCCACCAGCGCTGTATCATCAGCGAACAACAACTGACTCACTTGCTCGCTGATGATATATATATATATATCTATATATATATATATATATATATATATATATATATATATATATATATATATATATATATATATATATATATATATATATATATATATATATATATATATGTGTGTGTGTGTGTATATGCTTATTTATGTATTAATTGTACTTTTCGCTGTCTAACGCGTTAGCGAGGTAGCGCAAGAAACTGACGAAAGGATGGCCCAAGACACACTCATAATTATTTGTATATATACACGAACACACGTGCATATATACATACCTATACATTGCAACGTATACATGTATATACATACACAGACACAGACATACATATACATGTACATAATTCATACTTGCTGCTTTTATTCCTTCCCGTCGCCACCCTACCACACCTGGAATGACATCCGCCCCCCCTCCCCCCTCCCCCCGAACGCGCACAATATAGCGCTAGGAAATGACAACAAATGCCACAATCGTTCATGCTCAGTCTTTAGCTTAAATGCATAATGCATCGAAACCACAACTCCCTTCCCACATCCAGGCCCCACAAAACTTTCCATGGTTTACCTCGCACGCTTTACATACCCTTGTTTAAACCATTGACATCACCTAGACCCCAGCATACTACATTGTTCCAATTCGCTCTATTCCTTGAACGCCTTTCATCCGACTGCATATTCAGGCCCTGATCGCTCAAAATCTTTTTCACTCCATCCTTCCTCCTCCAATTTGTTCAGCCCCTTTTCTTTGTTTCCTCCACCTCTGACACATATATATCCTCTTTTTCAAGCTTTCCTTACTCATTCTTTCCATATGACCTAACCATTTCAATACACACTTCTTTTCTCTATCAACCACACTTTTTTTTATAAACACATATCCCTCTTACCCTTTCATTACTTACTCGATCAATTCATCTCACACCACATATTGTCCTCAAACATATTATTTCCAACATATCCACCTTTCTCCGAACAACCCTACGCCTCGCAAGCATATAACATTGTTGAAACAACTAATCCTTCAAACAAACCCATTTCTGCTTTCCAAGATAATGTTCTCGCCTCCCACACATCCTTCAACGTTCCCAGAACCTTTCGACACCTCCCCCACCCTGTTCGCTTCCATAGTTCTATTCGCTGCCAAATCTACTCCCAGATATCTAAAACACTTCACCTCCTTCAGTTTTTCTTCATTTAAACTTGCCTCGCAATTGACTTGTCCCTCAACCCTATCATACCTAATAACCTTGCTCTCATTTACATTTACCCTCAGCTTTCTTCTTTTACATACTTTACCAAACTCAGTCACCAGTTTCTGCAGTTTCTCACCCGAATCAGCCACCAGCGCTGTATCATCAGTGAACAACAACTGACTCACTTCCCAAGCCTTTTCATCCACAATAGATTGCATACTTGCCCCTCTCTCCAAAACTCTTGCATTCACTTCCCTAACAACCCCATCCATAAATAAGTTAAACAATCATGGAGACATCACGCACCCCTGACGCAAACCGACATTCACTGGAAACCAATAACTTTCCTCTCTTCCTACTTGCACAAATGCATACATCCTCGATAAAAACTTTTCGCTGCCTCCAGCAACTTGCCTCCCACACCATATACTCTTAATACCATCCACAGAGCTTCTTTATCAACTCTATCCTATGCTTTCTTTAGATCCATAAGTGCCACATAAAAATCCATTTGGTTTTCAAAGTATTTCTTACATGCATTTTTCAGATCAAACTCTTGATCCACACATCCTCTATCACTTCTGAAACCACACTGCTCTTCCCCAATCTGATGCTCTGTACATGCCTTCACCCCTCTAAATCAATACCCTTCCATACACTTTTCCAGGAATGCTTAAGAAATTCATACCTCTGTAATTTAAACACTCACCTTCATCCCCTTTGTGCAATGGCACTATGCTTGCATTCCGCCAATCCTCAGGCACTTCACCATGAGCCATACATACACTGAATATCCTCACCAACTAGTCAACAACACAGTTACGCCCCCTTTTTAATGAATTTCACTGCAGTACCATCCAAACCCGCCGCCGTACCGTCTTTCATCTTTTGCAAAGCTTTCACTACCTCTTCTCTGTTTACCGAACCATTCTCCCTTTCCTCTCACTTCGCAAACCAACCCGACCAAAACACCCTATATTTCCCACTCTATCATTTAACACATTCAACACACCTTCAAAACACTCATTCCATCTCCCTCTTACATCGCCATTACATGTTATTACCTCCCCATTAGCCCGCTGGACTGATGTTACCATTTGTTCTCTTGTTTTACGCACTTTATTTACCTCCTTTCAAAATTATTCTACCCAAAATCTAATGATGATTCTAACCCCAACTCTTATTTGCCCTCTTTTTTACGTCTTCCACCTTTCTCTTGACCTCCTGCCTCTTTCATTTATACATCTCCCAGTAATTTGCACTTTTTACCTGCAAATTTCGTTGAATTGCCTCTCTCTTCTCTTTCACTAATAATCTTACCTCCCCATCCCACCACTCGCTACCCTTTCTAATCTGCCCACCTCCCAAGCTTCTCATGCCACAAGCATCTTTTGCGCAAGCCAACAATGATACCCTAAATACATCTCATTCCTCCCGCCACTCCCCTTACGTCCTTTGCTCTTGCTTTTTTCCATACTGCACTCTTGGTACTCCCTCCACAAGTCTCCTTCCCAAGCTCATTTATTCTCACTACCTTCTTCATCCCAACATTTTTTATATTTTTCTGAAAACCTCTGCAAATCTTCACCTTCGCCTGTATAAGATAATGATCAGACATCCCTCCAGTTGCACCTCTCAGCATATTAACATCCAAAATCTCCCTTTCATGCGCTTATCAATTATCAGGTAATCCAATAAAGCTCTCTGGTCATCTTTCTTACATACGTATACTTATGTACATCTCTCTTTTTAAACCAAGTATTCACAAAAACCAGTCCTTTTCCAGCACAAAAATCCTCAAGCTCCTTACCATTTCCATTTAGAACACTGAACACCCCAGGTATACCAATTATTCCCTCAACTGCCACATTACACACCTCTGCATTCAAATCACACATCACTAAAACCCAGTATCGTGCATGAAAACTGGTAACACACTCACTCAGCTGCTCCCAAAACACTAGCGTCAATGATCTTCTCATGCCCAGGTGCATAGGCACCAATAGTCACCCATATCTCTCCATCCACTTTCAGTTTTACCCATATCAATTTAGAGTTTATTTTCTTACACTCTACCACATACTCCAACAACTCCTGTTTCAGGAGTAGTGCTACTCTTTCCTTTGCACTTGTCTTCTCACCAACCCCTGACTTTACTCCCGAAGCATTCCCAAACCACTCTTCCCGTGTAACCTTGAGATTCGTTTCAATCAGAGCCAAAATATCCAGGTTCCTTACGTGAAACATACTACCTACCTCTCCTTTTTTTCTCATCTTGGTCACATCCACACACATTTAGACAACCCAATCTGAGCCTTCGGGGAAGATGAGCACTCCCGGCTGACTCCTTCTGTTTCCTCTTTTAGAAAATATATGAAGGGGAGGGTTTCTAGCCCCTGTTCTCTTTCCTTTTAGTCGCCTTCTTCGACACGCGGGGAATGCGTGGGAAGTATTCTTTCTGCCCTATCCCCATGGATAATATATATATATATATATATATATATATATATATATATATATATATATATATATATATATATATATATATATATATATATATATATATATATATATATATATAAAGTGTGTGGAAGAAGAAAGTTAAGAGTAAATGTGAATAAGAGCAAGGTTATTAGGTACAGTAGGGTTGAGGGTCAAGTCAATTGGGAGGTGAGTTTGAATGGAGAAAAACTGGAGGAAGTGAAGTGTTTTAGATATCTGGGAGTGGATCTGGCAGCGGATGGAACCATGGAAGCGGAAGTGGATCATAGGGTGGGGGAGGGGGCGAAAATTCTGGGGGCCTTGAAGAATGTGTGGAAGTCGAGAACATTATCTCGGAAAGCAAAAATGGGTATGTTTGAAGGAATAGTGGTTCCAACAATGTTGTATGGTTGCGAGGCGTGGGCTATGGATAGAGTTGTGCGCAGGAGGATGGATGTGCTGGAAATGAGATGTTTGAGGACAATGTGTGGTGTGAGGTGGTTTGATCGAGTGAGTAACGTAAGGGTAAGAGAGATGTGTGGAAATAAAAAGAGCGTAGTTGAGAGAGCAGAAGAGGGTGTTTTGAAGTGGTTTGGGCACATGGAGAGAATGAGTGAGGAAAGATTGACCAAGAGGATATATGTGTCGGAGGTGGAGGGAACGAGGAGAAGAGGGAGACCAAATTGGAGGTGGAAAGATGGAGTGAAAAAGATTTTGTGTGATCGGGGCCTGAACATGCAGGAGGGTGAAAGGAGGGCAAGGAATAGAGTGAATTGGAGCGATGTGGTATACCGGGGTTGACGTGCTGTCAGTGGATTGAATCAAGGCATGTGAAGCGTCTGGGGTAAACCATGGAAAGCTGTGTAGGTATGTATATTTGCGTGTGTGGACGTATGTATATACATGTGTATGGGGGGGGTTGGGCCATTTCTTTCGTCTGTTTCCTTGCGCTACCTCGCAAACGCGGGAGACAGCGACAAAGTATAAAAAAGAAAAAAAAAAATATATATATATATATATATATATATATATATATATATATATATATATATATATATATATATATATATATATATATCAAGCATACAAACCTCCAACAGCCGAGATCGAACCTGGAACCCTTGTGCAACAGGCGGGAACGCTACTGCTAGGCTATGATCCCCCTATTAGGGAAAAAAACTATTCTAATACTATGTACTCGAATACCCTTCGTCCTACGTTGGTGAGCAACGGGGTCTACATCGGTCATTTCCCATCAGGCTCACACAGCCAGCAGATAGCATTTTACCGAACCTAACTGTACAATACGGAGGCATATGAATACAAACAAAATGCATAGGAACGTGCACCTTCATAGAATATACAAACCTCCAACAGCCATGATCGAACCTGGGACCCCTGTACAACAGGCGGGAACGCTACCGCTTGGCTATGATCACCCCTAATAGGGAAATGACTGTTTGAATACTATGTACTCGAATACCCTTCGTCTCACGTTGGTGATCAACGGGGTCTACACCAGTCATTTCCCTATCAGGCTCACACAGCCAGAAGATGGTAGTAATTTCCCAATCAGGGGCGATCACAGCCTAGCGGTACCGTTTCCGCCTGTTGCACAAGGGTCCCGGGTTTGATCCTGGCTGTTGGAGGTTTATATGTTCTAAGAACGTGCGCGTTCCTATGCACTTTGTTCGTATTCATATACCTCCGCGTTGTAGAGTTAGGTTCAGTAAAATGCTACCTGCTGGCTGTGGGATCTTGATGGGAAATGATCTATGTAGACCCCATTAGTCACCAACGTGAGACAAAGGGTATTCGAGTATATAGTATTCGAATAGTCATTTCCCTATCAGGGGCGATCATACCCTAGCGGTAGCGATCCCGCCTCTTGCAGAAGGGGTCCTGGGTTCGATCCTGGCTGTTGGAGATTTGTCTGTTCTATGAAGGTGCTCGTTTCTATGCACTTTGTTTGCATATATATATATATATATATATATATATATATATATATATATATATATATATATATATATATATATATATATATATATATATATATATATCATCCCTGGGGATAGGGGAGAAAGAATACCTCCCTTGATTTCCCTGCGTGTCGTAGAAGGCGACTAAAAGGGGAGGGAATGGGGGAGCTGGAAATCCTCCCCGTCCTATTTCATTTTATTTTCAATTGAAGGAACAGAGAAGCATGCCAAGTGAGAATATTCCCTCTAACGTCTGGCGGAATGCATGCACAGTTCCATTTTACAAAGGTAAAGAGGATAATGTTGAATGTTCCATTTGAAGAGGTATAAGTTTCTTGAATATTCCTCTGAAACTATATGGTAGGGTATAGATTGAGAGGGTAAAGGCAAGCACAGAGCATCAGATTGGGGAACAGTAGTGTGGTTTCAGAAGTGGTAGAGGATGAGTTCATCACGTGTTCGTTTGAAGAACATATGTGAGAAATACTGAGAAAATTAGATGGTTTTCTATGTTGCTAAAAACAGTGAAATGTTTTTAATAAGGATGTAAGGCATGTGTACGTGTAGGAGGAGAGGACTGGGATTGGTTCCAACGAATGTTGGTCTGCGGCAGAGGTGCGTGATGTCTCCATGGTTGTTTGATTTGTTTGTGTATGGGGTTGTTAGGGAAGTAAATGCAAGAGTTTTGGAGAGAGGGGCAAGTATGCAGTCTGTTGTGGATGAGAGGGCTTGGGATGTGAGTCAGTTGTTTTTCGCTGATGATACAGTGCTGGTGACTGATTCGAGTGAGAAACTGCAGAAGCTGGTGACTGAGTTTGGTAAAGTGTGTGAAAGAAAAAAGCTTAAACTAAATGTGAATAAGAGGAAGGTTATTAGGTTCATTAGAGTAGAGGGACAAGTAATTTGGGAGGTAAGTTTAAATGGATAAAAACTGGATGAAGTGAAGTGTTTCAGATATCTGGGAGTGGATTTAGCAGCGGATGGTATATGAAAGCGGAGGTGAATCACATGATGGGGGAGGGGGTGAAGGTTCTTGGAGCGTGAAGAACGTGTGGAAGGCGAGAATGTTTTTTCGGAGAGCAAAAATTGGTATGAAGTAATACTGGTTCTAACAATGTTGTATGGTTGCGAGGTATGAGCTATAGATAGGGTTGTGCGGAGGAGGGTGGATGTTTTGGAAATGATATGTTTGAGGATTTGAGGATAATATGTGGTGTGAGGTGGTTTGATCGAGTCAATATTGAAAGTTTTAGAGATTATTGTTAATAAAATAGTGTGGTTGAGAGAGTAGGAGAGGGTGTATTGAAATGGTTTGGTCACATGGAGAGAATGAGTGAGGAACGATTGACAAAGAGGATACATGTGTTACAGGTGGAGGAAACGGGAAGTTGGAAACCAAATTTGAGGTGAAAGGATGGAGTAAAAAAGATTTTGTACTATCGGAGCCTAAACAAAGAGGAAGGCTTGCAATGAATTGAGTGAATTGGAAAGATGAGGCACACTGTGGTCGATGTGCTGTCAGTGGATTGAACCAGGGCATATGAAGCGTCTGCGGTAAACCATGGAAATTTTTTTTGTTTCTTGATGTGGAAAGGGAGCTGTGGTTTCGGTGCATTATACATAACAGGTAAAGACTGAGTGTGAACGAATGTGACTTTTGTTGCCTTTTCCTTGCGTTACCTCGCGCGCTTGGGGGAAGGGGGGTGTCATTTCATGTGTGGCGGGGTGGCGACGAGAAAGGATGAAGGCAGCAATTATGAATATGTACATGTGTATATATGTGTATGAGTTTGCATGTATATGTACATGTATGTATACGATTGAAATATTTTTTTTTTTTTTTTTTTTTTTATACTTTGTCGCTGTCTCCCGCGTTTGCGAGGTAGCGCAAGGAAACAGACGAAAGAAATGGCCCAACCCCCCCCCCCCCCATACACATGTACATACACACGTCCACACACGCAAATATACATACCTACACAGCTTTCCATGGTTTACCCCAGACGCTTCACATGCCTTGATTCAATCCACTGACAGCACGTCAAACCCTGTATACCACATCGCTCCAATTCACTCTATTCCTTGCCCTCCTTTCACCCTCCTGCATGTTCAGGCCCCGATCACACAAAATCTTTTTCACTCCATCTTTCCACCTCCAATTTGGTCTCCCTCTTCTCCTCGTTCCCTCCACCTCCGACACATATATCCTCTTGGTCAATCTTTCCTCACTCATTCTCTCCATGTGCCCAAACCATTTCAAAACACCCTCTTCTGCTCTCTCAACCACGCTCTTTCTATTTCCACACATCTCTCTTACCCTTACGTTACTTACTCGATCAAACCACCTCACACCACACATTGTCCTCAAACATTGAAATATATAGGTATGTATATTTGCATGTGTGGGCGTCTACGTATATATATGTGTATATGGGTCGTTCGGACCATTCTTTCGTCTGTTTCCTTGCGCTACCTCGCTAACGCAGGGGATAGCAACTAAGTATAATGAAAAGAAAATACATTTCAATACCTTCCCGCTAACGGATGGTCGTCTTTAAAATGTCACCATCAGCCTCACAGTTAGATGCGTGTATTCGTTAGCGAGTTCATCCTGACTGTCAATATTTGAGCAATGCTCTCCTCTGTGGAATGAACACGGAAGTGCAGCACAGCCTTCTGTATTCACCTTTACATTATATCTACATCGACCATTATATTTACATGAAGCCATTCATAGGAGATTTTATGAGAATGGGGGCACCTTGCTTTGTTTGGTAACCAACTGCCCATAATGTAATGATCAACTTTGTAAGAAAGATTGATGAATAGCATCATATACATACAAAGTCAATTGAATTAGAATATGTGCGTACTGATCCCTTATGCCTATTGAGTTTCACTGATCAAATTTACCCAGTCTGTGGGCAGCAGTGTTTCCACAGCACTGGAGAACAATGAAGGCAGCATCTCCAGCTTGAGCTCAGAGGAAAGGTTGGACTTCATGATGTTCCTTCTGTAAAGCTTTTCCAGAAGTAAATGAACCATTTGTCTTGGGTTACCACAAATTACATCATGCTTGTGAGTTGAAGGAACAAATAACCTTGCTTTTGTGATGGGAGTTTGACTAATGTACTCATTTGAGTAGATGAGTGTTTTAGATTATACCTTAAAACAACCAGTGTAGTTTTCTGGTCCCGTCCCTCCTTGATAAGTAGCTCCCGTAATGTCGTTCGTTGTCTTGTCAGTACGACCTCCGGAACGCAGGACGTTCGCCAAACTGTCCTCATTTTTAGCACATTTCCCCCCCTTGTTGTAGGTCTCTGATCTACTGCAATACCCAGAAATCAAGTGGGTTAACAGCAGAGAGATCTTCAGAGATCCGATATTCTCCTAGATATTGAGAATGTTAACACAGTATGTCAGATCTCGTCTCATGCTCTCTTCGCAGTGTGTGCCATTGGTCTGGCGGCTCACGAGCATTACCAGAGTGTCTGTATCCATAGTGATGACAGGCACTGAACTGAAACAATAAGTCTACCAGCATCTCTGAAACAATGTCCATTAAGGAGGTGAGCCGCATCTCGTTGGCTGGATTTCTTGGTTGAATTGCTTCATAATGCCATTAAAGAGGATATCATATTACTATTTTCCGTAAGTGACGCTGGTGTTCTATGTCCTTGGTGGCGGTCATAGTAGAGACAGAGCCGTCAAGCACCATGATAACCGGCGTACTTGTGAATTGGTTAAAGAAATACCTTACACAGACTACAGCTAAAGGTTGAATGAATAGGCAACTTAGGACTCTATATCAAGAGGTCATCATCTATCATGATAGTCATGTTACTGTAGAAGCAAGGCGACTTTACCTCTACATATTCTTTGAGGATTATGGACAATTCACACGTGTTGTTCTTTCGAAGCAGACCTCTTGCTGCATGGAGCAGAAAGCTGTTGCCGGAGTTCTTACGTGAGGAGATCCTCCATCTAACTCCGTTGTCAACAGAAGCAATTGCTTGGTACAGGATATTACGGTTGATCTTGTCCCTGCAGGTAATCTCCCCTGGCCTAATAAACGATGGTGAGAAATCAGTCGAGTCTCTTGATCATTATTGTTAGTGAATGACATCCTCACGACATTTGCTACTCTAACTCATCCAGCAGCAATGCATCAACAGGGCTGACATACGAAGCCTCCACTGCCCTGGATGAAATGTCGATCAAACTGAGACGGTCAGATAGCATGGGATGAGGTATGATGGTCCCTTTCCCAGCTCACAACTACCTTAGTTTCTTTAACGAGCTTTTCAAGAAATCACACGACGTATGATACGTCAAGGGCCTGTGAAAGAGCGACCACAAAATTTTGAAATCTGTGGTAAGTTCAGGGTTAACAGAATGATCTAAACCCTTTCATGTATCTATAATGTAAAAATCCATACTTGTACATTCAATTTCGACATATATATTGTTCTACAGATCTTTTGTGCTATATCATTCAGTATATATATATATATATATATATATATATATATATATATATATATATATATATATATATATATCTTTTCTTTTTTCAAACTATTTGCCATTTCCCGCATTAGCGAGATAGCGTTAAGAACAGAGGACTGGGCCCTTGAGGGAATACCCTCACCTGGCCCAATTCTCTGTTCCTTCTTTTGGAAAATCTAAAAAAACGAGAGGGGAGGATTTCCAGCCCCCCGCTCCCTCCCCTTTTAGTCGCCTTCTACGACACGCAGGGAATACGTGGGAAGTATTCTTTCTCCCCTATCCCCAGGGATAAATATATATATACATATATATATATATATATATATATATATATATATATTTTTTTTTTTCTTTTTTTTATACTAATCGCCATCTCCCGCATCAGCGAGGTAGCGTTAAGAACAGAGGATGAGGACTGGGCCTTTGAGGGAATATCCTCACCTGGCCCCTTTCTCTGTTTCTTCTTTTGGAAAAAAAAAAATGAGGGGAGGATTTCCAGCCTCCCGCTCCCTTCCCTTTTAGTCGCCTTCTACGACACGCAGGGAATACGTGGGAAGTATTCTATATATATATATATATATATATATATATATATATATATATATATATATATATGCACGAGACCGGGTTATAGTGATGGGTGATTTGAATGCAAAGGTGAGTAATGTGGCAGTTGAGTGAATAATTGGTATACATTGGGTGTTCAGTGTTGTAAATGGAAATGGTGAAGAGCTTGTAGATTTATGTGCTCAAAAAAGGACTGGTGATTGGGAATACCTGGTTTAAAAAGCGTGATATACATAAGTATATTTGTGTGATCGGGGCCTGAACATGCAGGAGGGTGAAAGGAGGGCAAGGAATAGAGTGAATTGGAGCGATGTGGTATACAGGGGTTGACGTGCTGTCAGTGGAGTGAATCAAGGCATGTGAAGCGTCTGGGGTAAACCATGGAAAGCTGTGTAGGTTTGTATATTTGCATGTGTGGACGTGTGTATGTACATGTGTATGGGGGGGGGGGGGTTGGGCCATTTCTTTCGTCTGTTTCCTTGCGCTACCTCGCAAACGCGGGAGACAGCGACAAAGTAAAAAAAAAAAAAAAAAAAAAAAAAAAATACATAAGTATACGTATGTAAGTAGGAGAGATGGCCAGAGAGCGTTATTGGATTACGTGTTAATTGATAGACGCACGAAAGAGAGACTTTTGGATGTTAATGTGCTGAGAGGTGCAGCTGGAGGGATGTCTGATCATTATCTTGTGGAAGCAAAGGTGAAGATTTGTAGGGGTTTTCAGAAAAGAAGAGAGAATGTTGGGGTGAAGAGGGTGGTGATAGTAAGTGAGCTTGGGAAGGTGACTTGTATGAGGAAGTACCAGGAGAGACTGAGTACAGAATGGAAAAAGGTGAGAACAAAGGAGGTAAGGGGAGTAGGGGAGGAATGGGATGTATTTAGGGAAGCAGTGATGGCTTGCGCAAAAGACGCTTGTGGCATGAGAAGCGTGGGAGGTGGGTTGATTAGTAAAGGTAGTGAGTGGTGGAATGAAGAAGTGAGATTATTAGTGAAAGAGAAGACAGAGGCATTTGAACGATTTTTGCAGGGAAAAAATGAAAATGAGTGGGAGAGGTATAAAAGAAAGAGGCAGAAGGTCAAGAGAAAGGTGCAAGAGGTGAAAAAGAGGGCAAATGAGAGTTGGGGTGAGAGAGTATCATTAAATTTCAGGAAGATTATAAAGATGTTTTGGAAGGAGGTAAATAAAGTACGTAAGACAAGGGAGCAAATGGGAACTTCAGTGAAGGGGGCAAATGGGGAGGTGATAACAAGTAGTGGTGATGTGAGAAGGAGATGGAGTAAGTATTTTGGAGGTTTGTTGAATGTGTTTGATGATAGAGTAGCAGATGTGGGGTGTCTTGGTCGAGGTGGTGTGCAAAATGAGAGGGTTAGGGAAAATGATTTGGTAAATAGAGAAGAGGTAGTAAAAGCTTTACTGAAGATGAAAGCCGGCAAAGCAGCAGGTTTGGATGCATTGCAGTGGAATTTATTAAAAAAGGGGGTGACTGTATTGTTGACTGGTTGGTAAAGATATTTAATGTATGTATGATTCATAGTGAGGTGCCTGAGGATTGGCGAAATGCTTGCATAGTGCCACTGTACAAAGGCAAAGGGGATAAGAGTGAGTGCTCAAATTACAGAGGTATAAGTTTGTTGAGTATTACTGGTAAATTATATGGGAGGGTATTGATTGAGAGGGTGAAGGCATGTATATAGCGTCAGATTGGGGAAGAGCAGTGTGGTTTCAGAAGTGGTAGAGGATGTGTGGATCAGGTGTTTGCTTTGAAGAATGTATGCGAGAAATACTTAGAAAAACAAATGGATTTGTATGTAGCATTTATGGATCTGGAGAAGGCATATGATAGAGTTGATAGAGATTTCTCTGAGGAAAGTATTAAGAATATATGGTGTGGGAGGCAAGTTGTTAGAAGCAGTGAAAAGTTTTTATCGAGGATGTAAGGCATGTGTACGTGTAGGAAGAGAGGAAAGTGATTGGTTCTCAGTGAATGTAGGTTTGCGGCAGGGGTGTGTGATGTCTCCATGGTTGTTTAATTTGTTTATGGATGGGGTTGTTAGGGAGGTGAATGCAAGAGTTTTGGAAAGAGGGGCAAGTATGCAGTCTGTTGAGGATGAGAGAGCTTGGGAAGTGTCAGTTGTTGTTCGCTGATGATACAGCGCTGGTGGCTGATTCATGTAAGAAACTACAGAAGCTGGTGACTGAGTTTGGTAAAGTGTGTGAAAGAAGAAAGTTAAGAGTGAATCTGAATAAGAGCAAGGTTATTAGGTACAGTAGGGTTGAGGGTCAAGTAAATTGGGAGGTAAGTTTGAATGGAGAAAAGCTGGAGGAAGTGAAGTGTTTTAGATACCTGGGAGTGTATCTGGCAGCGGATGGAACCATGGAAGCGGAGGTGAATCATAGGGTGGGGGAGGGGGCTAAAATTCTGGGAGCCTTGAAGAATGTTTGGAAGTCGAGAACATTATCTCGGAAAGCAAAAATGGGTATGTTTGAAGGAATAGAGGTTCCAACAATGTTGTATGGTTGCGAGGAGTGGGCTATGGATAGAGTTGTGCGCAGGAGGGTGGATGTGCTGGAAATGAGATGTTTGAGGACAATATGTGGTGCGAGGTGGTTTGATCGAGTAAGTAATGTAAGGGTGACAGAGATGTGTGGAAATAAAAAGAGTGTGGTTGAGAGAGCAGAAGAGGATGTTTTGAAATGGTTTGGTCACATTGAGAGAATGAGTGGGGAAAGATTGACCAAGAGGATATATGTGTCAGAGGTGGAGGGAACGATTAGAGGTGGGATACCAAATTGGACGTGTAAAGATGGAGTGAAAAAGATTTTGAGTGATCGGGGCCTGAGCATGCAGGAGGGTGAAAGGCGTGCAAGGAATAGAGTGAATTGGAACGATGTGGTATACCGGGGTTAACGTTCTGTCAATGGATTGAACCAGGGCATGTGAAGCGTCTGGAGTAAACCATGCAAAGTGTGTGGGGCCTTGATGTGGAAAGGGAGCTGTGGTTTCGGTGCATTATTACATGACTGCTAGAGACTGAGTGTGAACGAATGGGGCCTTTGGTGTTTTTCCTAGCGCTACCTCGCACACATGAGGGGGGAGGTGGTTGTTATTCCATGTTTGGCGGGGTGTCGATGGGAACAAATAAAGGCAGACAGTATGAATCATGTACATGTGTGTATATGTATATGCCTGTGTGTGTATATATATGTGTACATTGAGATGTATAGGTATGTATATTGTGCATGGGTGGACATGTATGTATATACATGTATATGTGGGTGGGGTGGGCAATTCTTTCGTCTGTTTCCTTGCGCTACCTCGCTAACGCGGGAGACAGCGACAAAGCAAATTAATAATAAAAAGAAATATATATATATATATATATATATATATATATATATATATATATATATATATATATATATATATATATATATATATATATATATATATATGTATATATATATATGGGAACTTCAGTGAAGGGTGCAAATGGGGAGGTGATAACAAGTAGTGGTGATGTGAGAAGGAGATGGAGTGAGTATTTTGAAGGTTTGTTGAATGTGTTTGATGATAGAGTGGCAGATATAGGGTGTTTTGGTCGAGGTGGTGTGCAAAGTGAGAGGGTTAGGGAAAATGATTTGGTAAACAGAGAAGAGGTAGTAAAAGCTTTGTGGAAGATGAAAGTCGGCAAGGCAGCAGGTTTGGATGGTATTTCAGTGGAATTTATTAAAAAAGGGGGTGACTGTATTGTTGACTGGTTGGTAAGGTTATTTAATATATGTATGACTCATGGTGAGGTGCCTGAGGATTGGCGGAATGCGTGCATAGTGCCATTGTACAAAGGCAAAGGGGATAAGAGTGAGTGCTCAAATTACAGAGGTATAAGTTTGTTGAATATTCCTGGTAAATTATATGGGAGGGTATTGATTGAGAGGGTGAAGGCATGTACAGAGCATCAGATTGGGGAAAAGCAGTGTGGTTTCAGAAGTGGTAGAGGATGCGTTGATCAGGTGTTTGCTTTGAAGAATGTATGTGAGAAATACTTAGAAAAGCAAATGGATTTGTATGTAGCATTTTTGGATCTGGAGAAGGCATATGATAGAGTTGATAGAGATGCTCTGTGGAAGGTATTAAGAATATATGGTGTGGGAGGCAAGTTGTTAGAAGCATTGAAAAGTTTTTATCGAGGATGTAAGGCACGTGTACGTGTAGGAAGAGAGGAAAGTGATTGGTTCTCAGTGAGTGTAGGTTTGCGGCAGGGGTGTGTGATATCTCCATGGTTGTTTAATTTGTTTATGGTTGGGGTTGTTAGGGAGGTGAATGCAAGAGTTTTGGAAAGAGGGGCAAGTATGAAGTCTTTTGGGGATGAGAGAGCTTGGGAAGTGAGTCAGTTGTTGTTCGCTGATGATACAGCGCTGGTGGCTGATTCATGTGAGAAACTGCAGAAGCTGGTGACTGAGTTTGGTAAAGTGTGTGAAAGAAGAAATTTAAGAGTAAATCTGAATAAGAGCAAGGTTATTAGGTACAGTAGGGTTGAGGGTCAAGTCAATTGGGAGGTGAGTTTGAATGGAGAAAAACTGGAGGAAGTGAAGTGTTTTAGATATCTGGGAGTGGATCTTGTTGCAGATGGAACCATGGAAGCGGAAGTGGATCATAGGGTGGGGGAGGAGGCGAAAATTCTGGAGCCTTGAAGAATGTGTGGAAGTCGAGAAAATTATCTCGGAGAGCAAAAATGGGTATGTTTGAAGGAATAGTGGTTCCAACAATGTTGTATGGTTGCGAGGCGTGGGCTATGGATAGAGTTGTGCGCAGGAGGATGGATGTGCTGGAAATGAGATGTTTGAGGAGAATGTGTGGTGTGAGGTGGTTTGATCGAGTAAGTAACGTAAGGGTAAGAGAGATGTGTGGAAATGAAAAGAGCGTGGTTGAGAGAGCAGAAGAGGGTGTTTTGAAATGGTTTGGTCACATGGAGGGAATGAGTGAGGAAAGATTGACCAAGAGGATATATGTGTCGGAGGTGGAGGGAACGAGGAGAAGGGGGAGACCACATTGGAGGTGGAAAGATGGAGTGAAAAAGATTTTGTGTGATCGGGGCCTGAACATCCAGGAGGGTGAAAGGAGGGCAAGGAATAGAGTGAATTGGAGCGATGTGGTATACCGGGGTTGACGTGCTGTTAGTGGATTGAATCAAGGCATGTGAAGCGTCTGGGGTAAACCATGGAAAGCTGTGTAGGTATGTATATTTGCGTGTGTGGACGTATGTATATACATGTGTATGGGGGTGGGTTGGGCCATTTCTTTCGTCTGTTTCCTTGCGCTATCTCGCAAACGCGGGAGACAGCGACAAAAAAAAAGAAAAAAAAAAAGAAAATATATATATACATATATATATATATATATATATATATATATATATATATATATATATATATATATATATATATATATATATATATATATATATATTTCTTTCTTTCAAACTATTCGCCATCTCCCGCGTTAGCAAGGTAGCGTTAATGCATATGATAGAGTTGATAGAGATGCTCTGTGGAAGGTATTAAGAATATATGGTGTGGGAGGCAAGTTGTTAGAAGCAGTGAAAAGTTTTTATCGAGGATGTAAGGCATGTGTATGTGTAGGAAGAGAGGAAAGTGATTGTTTCTCAGTGAATGTAGGTTTGCGGCAGGTGTGTGTGATGTCTCCATGGTTGTTTAATTTGTTTATGGATGGGGTTGTTAGGGAGGTGAATGCAAGAGTTTTGGAAAGAGGGGCAAGTATGAAGTCTGTTGTGGATGAGAGAGCTTTGGAAGTGAGTCAGTTTTTGTTCGCTGATGATACAGTGCTGGTGGCTGATTCATGTGAGAAACTGCAGAAGCTGGTGACTGAGTTTGGTAGAGTGTGTGAAAGAAGAAAGTTCAGAGTAAATGTGAATAAGAGCAAGGTTATTAGGTACAGTAGGGTTGAGGGTCAAGTCAACTGGGGGGTAAGTTTGAATGGAGAAAAACTGGAGGAAGTAAAGTGTTTTAGATATCTGGGAGTGGATCTGGCAGCGGAAGGAACCATGGAAGCGGAAGTGAATCATAGGGTGGATGAGGGGGCGAAAATCCTGGGAGCCTTGAAGAATATGTGGAAGTCGAGAACATTATCTCGGAAAGCAAAAATGGGTATGTTTGAAGGAATAGTGGTTCCAACAATGTTGTATGGTTGCGAGGCGTGGGCTATGGATAGAGTTGTGCGCAGGAAGGTGGATGTGCTGGAAATGAGATGTTTGAGGACAATATGTGGTGTGAGGTGGTTTGATCGAGTAAGTAATGTAAGGGTAAGAGAGATGTGTGGAAATAAGAACAGCGTGGTTGAGAGAGCAGAAGAGTGTGTTTTGAAATGGTTTGGGCACATGGAGAAAATGAGTGAGGAAAGATTGACCAAGAGGATATATGTGTCGGAGGTGGAGGGATCAAGGAGAAGTGGGAGACCAAATTGGAGGTGGAAAGATGGAGTGAAAAAGATTTTGTGTGATCGGGGCCTGAACATGCAGGAGGGTGAAAGGAGTGCAAGGAATAGAGTGAATTGGATCGATGTGGTATACCGGAGTTGACATGCTGTCAGTGGATTGAATCAAGGTATGTGAAGCGTTTGGGTAAACCATGGAAAGTTGTGTGGGGCCTGGATGTGGAAAGGGAGCTGCGGTTTCGGGCATTATTGCGTGACAGCTGGAGACTGACTGTGAACGAATGGGGCCTTTGTTGTCTTTTCCTAGTGCTACCTCGCACACATAAGGGGAGAGGGGGATGGTATTCCATGTGTGGTGAGGTGGCGATGGGAATGAATAGGGGCAGACAGTGTGAATTGTGTGCATGGGTATATATGTATGTGTCTGTGTGTGTATATATATGTGTACATTGAGATGTATAGGTATGTATATTTGCGTGTGTAGGCGTGTGTGTGTGTGTACATTGTGTATGGGGTGGTTTTGGCCATTTTCTTTCATCTGTTTCCTTGCGTTACCTCGCAAATGCGGGAGACAGCGACAAAGCAAAATATAAAAAATAAAATATATATCCCTGGAGATAGGGGTGAAAGAATACTTCCCACGTATTCCCTGCGTGTCGTAGAAGGCGACTAAAAGGGGAGGGAGTGGGGGGCTGGAGATCCTCTCCTATCTTTTTTTTTTTTTTATTTTCCAAAAGAAGGAACAGAGAAGTGGGCCACGTGAGGATATTCCCTCAAAGGCCCAGTCCTCTGTTCTTAACGCTACCTCGCTAACGCGGGAAATGGCGAATAGTTTGAAAGAATATATATATATATATATATATATATATATATATATATATATATATATATATATATATATATATATATATATATATCTTTTCTTTCTTTCAAACTATTCGCCATTTCCCGCGTTAGCGAGGTAGCGTTAAGAACAGAGAACTGGGCCTTTTAGGGAATATCCTCACCTGGCGCCCTTCTCTGTTCCTTCTTTTGGAAAATTAAAAAAAAAAATAATGAGAGGGGAGGATTTCCAGCCCCCCGCTCCCTCCCCTTTTAGTCGCCTTCTACGACACGCAGGGAATACGTGGGAAGTATTCTTTCTCCCCTATCCCCAGGGATAATATATATATATATATATATATATATATATATATATATATATATATATATATATATATATATATATATATATAAATATATATACATATATGTATATATATACGAATAAAGTGTATATGAACGCGCACCTTCATAGAACATACAAAGCTCCATCAGCCAGGATCGAACCTGGGACCCCTTGTGCAAGAGGCAGGCATGCTAACCGCTAGGCTAAGGGACTGTATAATAGGAAACAACTATTCGAAATACTAAGTACTCGAATACCCTTCGTCTCACTATGGTGAGCAACGGGGTCTATCGGTTGTTTCCGAACAGAACACATAGCCAACTGAAAGCGTTTTACCGAACCTGACTTTAGTATTTCGAATAGTTGTTTCCTATTATACAGTCCCTTAGCCTAGCGGTTAGCATGCCTGCCTCTTGCACAAGGGGTCCCAGGTTCGATCCTGGCTGATGGAGCTTTGTATGTTCTATGAAGGTGCGCGTTCATATACACTTTATTCGTATTCATATAACTCCGCGTTGTAAAGTCAGGTTCGGTAAAACGCTTTCAGCTGGCTATGTGTTCTGTTCAGAAACAACCGATAGACCCCGTTGCTCACCATAGTGAGACGAAGGGTATTCGAGTACTTAGTATTTCGAATAGTTGTTTCCTATTATACAGTCCCTTAGCCTAGCGGTTAGCATGCCTGCCTCTTGCACAAGGGGTTCCAGGTTCGATCCTGGCTGATGGAGCTTTGTATGTTCTATGGAGGTGCGCGTTCATATACACTTTATTCGTATTCATATAACTCCGCGTTGTACAGTCAGGTTCGGTAAAACGCTTTCAGCTGGCTATGTGTTCTGTTCGGAAACAACCGATAGACCCCGTTGCTCACCATAGTGAGACGAAGGGTATTCGAGTACTTAGTATTTCGAATAGTTGTTTCCTATTATACAGTCCCTTAGCCTAGCGGTTAGCATGCCTGCCTCTTGCACAAGGGGTCCCAGGTTCGATCCTGGCTGATGGAGCTTTGTAAGTATATATATATATATATATACATATATATATATTTCATTTATTCTATTTTGCTTTGTCGTTGTCTCCCGCGTCAGCGAGGTAGAGCAAGGACCCAGACGAAAGAAATGGCTCAACCCACCCCCATACCCATGTATATACATACACGTCCACACACGAAAACATGCATACCTATACATCTCAACTTATACATATGTATACACAAACAGACATATACTTATATAGACTTGTACATAATTCATAGCCTGCCTTTATTCATTCCCATCGCCACCCGGCACACATGAAATAACAACCCCCTCCATCTCATATGCGCAAGGTAGCGCTAGGAAAAGACAACAAAGGCCACATTCCTTCACACTGAGTCTCTATCTGTCATGTAATAATGCACCAAAAGCACAGCTCCCTTTCCACATCCAGGCCCCACACAACTTTCCATGGCTTACCCCAGACGCTTCACATGTCCTGATTCAATCAATTGACAGCACGTCGACCGCAGTATACCAAATCGTTCCAATTCACTCTATTCCTTGCATTACTTTCACCCTCCTGAATATTAAGACACCGATCACTCAAAATCTTTTTCACTCCATCTTTCTCCCTCCAACTGGTTATCCCACTTCTCCTCGTTCCCTCCACCTCTGAAATACATCCTCCTCGTCAATCTTTCTTCACTTTGTCGCTGTCTCTCTTTCCAAAACTCTTGCATTCACCTTCCTAACAACCCCATCCATAAACAAAGTAAACAGCCATGGAGACATCACACACCCCTACCGCAAACGTATATTCACTGAGAACCAATAACTTTCCTCTCTTCATACACGTACACATGCCTTACGTCCTCGATAAAAACTTTTCACTGCTTCTAACAACTTGCCACCCACACCATATATTCTTAATACCTTCCACAGAGCATCTCTATCAACTCTATCATATGCCTTCTCCAGATCCATAAAGCTACATACAAATCCATTTGCCATTCTAAGTATTTCTCACATATATTCTTCAAAGCAAACACCTGATCCACACATCCTCTACCACTTCTGAAACCACACTGCTCTTCCCCTATCTGATTCTCTGTACATGCCTTCACCCTCTCAATCAATACCCTCCCATATAGTTTACCAGGAATACTCAACAAACTTATACCTCTGTAATTTGAGCACTCACTCTTATCCCCTTTGCCTTTGTACAATGGCACTATGCACGCATTCCGCCAATCCTCAGGCACCTCACCATGAGTCATACATACATTAAATAACCTTACCAACCAGTCAATAATACAGTCACCCCCTTTTTTAATAAATTCCACTGCAATACCATCCAAACCTGATGCCTTCCAGGCTTTCATCTTCCGCAAAGCTTTTACTACCTCTTCTCTGTTTACCAAATCATTTTCCCTAACCCTCTCACTTTGCACACTCCCTCGACCAAAACACCCTATATCTGCCACTCTATCATCAAACACATTCAACAAACCTTCAAAATACTTACTCCATCTCCTTCTCACATCATCACTACTTGTTATCACCTCCCCATTTGCGCCCTTCACTGAAGTTCCCATTTGCTCCCTTGTCTAGGGCACTTTATTTACCTCCTTCCAGAACATCTTTTTATTCTCCCTAAAATTTAATGATACTCTCTCACCCCAACTCTCATTTGCCCTCTTTTTCACCTCTTGCAACTTTCTCTTGACCTCCTGTCTCTTTCTTTTATTCATCTCCCACTCAATTGCATTTTTTCCCTGCAAAAATCGTCGAAATGCCTCACTCTCCTCTTTCACAAATAATCTTACTTCTTCATCCCACCACTCACTACCCTTTCTAATCAACCCACCTCCCACTCTTCTCATGCCACAAGCATCTTTTTCGCAATCCATCACTGATTCTCTAAATACATACCATTCCTCCCCCACTCCCCTTACTTCCATTGTTCTCACCTTTTTCCATTCTGTACTCAGTCTCTCCTGGCTCTCCTGGTACTTCCTCACACAAGTCTCCTTCCCAAGCTCACTTACTCTCACCACCCTCTTCACCCCAACATTCACTCTTCGTTACTGAAAACCCATACAAATCTTCACCTTAGCCTCCACAAGATAATGGTCAGACATCCCTCCAGCTGCACCTCTCAGGACATTAACATCCAAAAGTCTCTCTTTCGCGCGCCTGTCACTTAAAACGTAATCCAAATACGCTCTCTGGCCATCTCTCCTACTGACATACGTATTCTTATGTATATCTCGCCCTTTAAACCAGATATTCCCAATCACCAATCCTTTTTCAGCACATAAATCTACAAGCTCTTCACCATTTCCATTTACAACACTGAACACCCCATCTATACCAATTATTTCCTCAACTGCCACATTACTCACCTTTGCATTCAAATCACCCATCACTATAACCCGGTCTTGTGCATCGAAACCACTAACACACTCATATATACATATATATATATATATATATATATATATATATATATATATATATATATATATATATATATATATATATATATATATATATATATATATATAAATATATATATATATATGTATATATATATATATATATATATATATATATATATATATATATATATATATATATATATATACATATATATATATATATATATATATATATATATATATATATATATATATATATATATATATATATATATATATATTGTCCCTGGGGATAGGGGAGAAAGATTACTTCCAAGGTATTCCCTGCGTGCCGTAGAAGTTGAATAAACGGGGAAGGAGCGGGGGGCATGAAATCCTCCCCTCTTTTTTTTTTTTAATTCTCCAAAAGAAGGAACAAAGAAGGGGGCCAGGTGAGGATTTTTCCTCAGAGGGCCAGTACTCTGTTCTTAACGCTACCTTGCTAGCGCGGGAAAAGGCGAAGAGGTTGAAAAAAAAGAAAGATATATATATATATATATATATATATATATATAAATATATATATATATATATATATATATATATTTTTTTTTTTTTTTTTTTTTTTTTTTTTTGCTTTGTCGCTGTCTCCTGCGTTTGCGAGGTAGCGCAAGGAAACAGACGAAAGAAATGGCCCAACCCACCCCCATACACATGTATATACATACGTCCACACACGCAAATATACGTACCTACACAGCTTTCCATGATTTACCCCAGACGTTTCACATGCCTTGATTCATTCCACTGACAGCACGTCAACCCCGGTATACCACATCGCTCCAATTCACTCTATTCCTTGCCCTCCTTTCACCCTCCTGCATGTTCAGGCCCCGATCACACAAAATCTTTTTCACTCCATCTTTCCACCTCCAATTTGGTCTCCCTCTTCTCCTCGTTCCCTCCACCTCCGACACATATCCTCTTGGTCAATCTTTCCTCACTCATTCTCTCCATGTGCCCAAACCATTTCAAAACACCCTCTTCTGCTCTCTCAACCACGCTCTTTTTATTTCCACACATCTCTCTTAACCTCACGTTACTTACTCGATCAAACCACCTCACACCACACATTGTCCTCAAACATATCATTTCCAGCACATCCATCCTCCTGCGCACAACTCTATCCATAGCCCACGCCTCGCAGCCATACAACATTGTTGGAACCACTATTCCTTCAAACATACCCATTTTTGCTTTCCGAGATAATATTCTCGACTTCCACACATTCTTCAAGGCTCCCAGAATTTTCGCCCCCTCCCCCACCCTATGATCCACTTCCGCTTCCATGGTTCCATCCGCTGCCAGATCCACTCCCAGATATCTAAAACACTTCACTTCCTCCAGTTCTTCTCCATTCAAACTCACCTCCCAATTGACTTGACCCTCAACCCTACTGTACCTAATAACCTTGCTCTTATTCACATTTACTCTTAACTTTCTTCTTTCACACACTTTACCAAACTCAGTCACCAGCTTCTGCAGTTTCTCACATAAATCAGCCACCAACGCTGTATCATCAGCGAACAACAACTGACTCACTTCCCAAGCTCTCTCATCCCCAACAGACTTCATACTTGCCCCTCTTTCCAAAACTCTTGCATTCACCTCCCTAACAACCCCATCCATAAACAAATTAAAGAACCATGGAGACATCACACACCCCTGCCGCAAGCCTATTTCACTGAGAACCAATCCCTTTCCTCTCTTCCTACACGTACACATGCCTTACATCCTTGATAAAAACTTTTCACTGCTTCTAACAACTTTCCTCCCACACCATATATTCTTAATCCCTTCCACAGAGCATCTCTATCAACTCTATCATATGCCTTCTCCAGATCCATAAATGCTACATACAAATCCATTTGCTTTTCTAATTATTTCTCACATACATTCTTCAAAGCAAACACCTGATCCACACATCCTCTACCACTTCTGAAACCACACTGCTCTTCCCCAATCTGATGCTCTGTACATGCCTTCACAATCTCAATCAATACCATCCCATATAATTTACCAGGAATACTCAGCAAACTTATACCTCTGTAATTTGAGCACTCACTCTTATCTCCTTTGCCTTTGTACAGTGGCACTATGCACGCATTCCGCCAATCCTCAGTCACCTCACCGTGAGTCATACATACATTAAATAACCTTACCAATCAGTCAACAATACAGTCACCCCCTTTTTTAATAAATTCCACTGCAATACCATCCAAACCTGCTGCCTTGCCGGCTCTCATCTTCCGCAAAGCTTTTACTACTTCTTCTCTTTTTACCAAATCATTTTCCCTAACCCTCTCACTTTGCATACCACCTCGACCAAAACACCCTATATCTGCCACTCTATCATCAAACACATTCAACAAACCTTGAAAATACTCACTCCATCTCCTTCTCACATCACCACTACTTGTTATCACCTCCCCATTTGCGCCCTTCACTGAAGTTCCCATTTGCTCCCTTGCCTTACGCACTTTATTTACCTCCTTCCAGAACATCTTTTTATTCTCCCTAAAATTTAATGATACTCTCTCACCCCAACTCTCATTTGCCCTCTTTTTCACCTCTTGCACCTTTCTCTTGACCTCCTGTCTCTTTCTTTTATACGTCTCCCACTCAACTGCATTTTTTCCCTGCAAAAATCGTCCAAATGATTCTCTCTTCTCTTTCACTAATACTCTTACTTCTTCATCCCACCACTCATTACCCTTTCTAATCAACCCACCTCCCACTCTTCTCATGCCACAAGCATCTTTTGCGCAATCCATCACTGATTCCCTAAATACATCCCATTCCTCCCCCACTCCCCTTACTTCCATTGTTCTCACCTTTTTCCATTCTGTACTCATTCTCTCCTGGTACTTCCTCACACAAGTCTCCTTCCCAAGCTCACTTACTCTCACCACCCTCTTCACCCCAACATTCACTCTTTTTTTCTGAAAACCCATACAAATCTTCACCTTAGCCTCCACAAGATAATGATCAGACATCCCTCCAGTTGCACCTCTCAGCACATTAACATCCAAAAGTCTCTCTTTCGCGCGCCTGTCAATTAACACGTAATCCAATAACGCTCTCTGGCCATCTCTCCTTCTTACATAAGTATACTTATGTATATCTCGCTTTTTAAACCAGGTATTCCCAATCATCAGTCCTTTTTCAGCACATAAATCTACAAGCTCTTCACCATTTCCATTTACAACACTGAACACCCCATGTATACCAATTATTCCCTCAACTGCCACATTACTAACCTTTGCATTCAAATCACCCATCACTATAACCCGGTCTCGTGCATCAAAACCACTAACACACTGATTAAGTTGCTCCCAAAACACTTGCCTCTCATGATCTTTCGTCTCATGCCCAGGTGCATATGCACCAATAATCACCCATCTCTCTCCATCAACTTTCAGTTTTACCCATATCAATCGAGAATTTACTTTCTTACATTCTATCACGTACTCCCACAACTCCTGTTTCAGGAGTACTGCACATATACACACACACACACACATACATATATATACATATGAAAAATGAAAGAAACAATTTAGAAAACTGAAACTTCTAGCTTGAAATGAAATGAAAAAATGAATGTCACATAAAGTCACTCAACAAACTTATACCTCTGTAATTTGAGCACTCACCCGTATCTCCTTTGCCTTTGTACAATGGCACTATGCACGCATTCTGCCAATACTCAGGCACCTCACCATGAGTCATACATACATTAAATAACCTTACCAACCAGTCAATAATACAATCACCCACTTTTTTAATAAATTCCACTGCAATACCATCCAAACCTGCTGCCTTGCCGGCTTTCATCTTCAGCAAAGCTTTTACTACCTCTTCTATGTTTACCAAATCATTTTCCCTAACCCTCTCACTTTGCACACCACCTCGACCAAAACACCCTATATCTGCCGCTCTATCATCAAACACATTCAACAAACCTTCAAAATACTCACTCCATCTCCTTCTCACATCACCACTACTTGTTATTACCTCCCCCTTGCACCCTTCACTGAAGTTCCCATTTGCTCCCTTGTCTTACGCACTTTATTTACCTCCTTCCAGAACATCTTTTTATTCTCCCTAAAATTTAATGATACTCTCTCACTCCAACTCTCATTTGCCCTCTTTTTCACCTCTTGAACCTTTCTCTTGACCTCCTGTCTCCATGTTTTATACATCTCCCACTCAATTGAATTTTTTTCCCTGCGAAAATCATGCAAATGCCTCTCTCTGCGCTTTCACTAATAATATATAAATATATATATATATATATATATATATATATATATATATATATATATATATATATATATATATATATATATATATATATTATCCCTGGGGATAGGGGATCAAGAATACTTCCCACGTATTCCCTGCGTGTCGTAGAATGCGACTAAAAGGGGAGGGAGCGGGGGGCTGGAAATCCTCCCCTCTCGTTTTTTTTTTTTTAAATTTACCAAAAGAAGGAACAGAGGGGGCCAGTTGAGGATATTCCAAAAAAGGCCCAGTCCTCTGTTCTTAGCGCTACCTCGCTAACGCGGGAAATGGCGAATAGTTTAAAAGAAAAAAAAAGAATATATATATATATATATATATATATATATATATATATATATATATATATATATATATATATATATATATATATATATATATATATATATATATATATATTATCCCTGGGGATAGGGGTGAAAGAATACTTCCCACGCATTCCTCGCATGTCGTAGAAAGCGACTAGAGGGGATGGGAGCGGGGGGCCAGAAATCCTCCCCTCCTTGTATTTTTTTAACTTTCTAAAAAGGGAAACAGAAGAAGGAGTCACGCGGGGAGTGCTCATCCTCCTCGAAGGCTCAGATTGGGGTGCCTAAATGTGTGTGGATGTAACCAAGATGTGAAAAAAGGAGAGATAGGTAGTATGTTTGAGGAAAGGAACGTGGATGTTTTGGCTCTGAGTGAAACGAAGCTCAAGGGTAAAGGGGAAGAGTGGTTTTGGAATGTCTTGGGAGTAAAGTCAGGGTTTAGTGAGAGGACAAGAGCAAGGGAAGGAGTAGCAGTACTCCTGAAACAGGAGTTGTGGGAGTATGCGATAGAATGTAAGAAAGTAAATTCTCGATTAATATGGGTAAAACTGAAAGTTGATGGAGAGAGATGGGTGATTATTGGTGCATATGCACCTGGGCATGAGAAGAAAGATCATGAGAGGCAAATGTTTTGGGAGCAGCTGAATGAATGTGTTAGTGGTTTTAATGCACGAGACCGGGTTATAGTGATGGGTGATTTAAATGCAAAGGTGAGTAATGTTGCAGTTGAGGGAATAATTGGTATACATGGGGTGTTCAGTGTTGTAAATGGAAATGGTGAAGAGCTTGTAGATTTATGTGCTGAGAAAGAACTGATGATTGGTAATACCTGGTTTAAAAAGCGAGATATACATAAGTATACTTATGTAAGTAGGAGAGATGGCCAGAGAGCGTTATTGGATTACGTGTTAATTGACAGGCTTGCGAAAGAGAAACTTTTGGATGTTAATGTGCTGAGAGGTGCAACTGGAGGGATGTCTGATCATTATCTTGTGGAGGCTAAGGTGAAGATTTGTATGGGTTTTCAGAAAAGAAGAGTGAATGTTGGGGTGAAGAGGGTGGTGAGAGTAAGTGAGCTTGGGAAGACTTGTTTGAGGAAGTACCAGGAGAGACTGAGTACAGAATGGAAAAAGGTGAGAACAATGGAAGTAAGGGGAGTGGGGGAGGAATGGGATGTATTTATAGAATCAGTGATGGATTGCGCAAAAGATGCTTGTGGCATGAGACGAGTGGGAGGTGGGTTGATCAGAAAGGGTAGTGAGTGGTGGGATGAAGAAGTAAGAGTATTAGTGAAAGAGAAGAGAGAGGCATTTGGACCATTTTTGCAGGGAAGAAATGCAATTGAGTGGGAGATGTATAAAAGAAAGAGACAGGAGGTCAAGAGAAAGGTGCAAGAGGTGAAAAAGAGGGCAAATGAGAGTTGGGGTGAGAGAGTATCATTAAATTTTAGGGAGAATAAATAGATGTTCTGGAAGGAGGTAAATAAAGTGCGTAAGACAAGGGAGCAAATGGGAACTTCAGTGAAGGGCGCAAATGGGGAGGTGATAACAAGTAGTGGTGATGTGAGAAGGAGATGGAGTGAGTATTTTGAAGGTTTGTTGAATATGTTTGATGATAGAGTGGCAGATATAGGGTGTTTTGGTCGAGGTGGTATGCAAAGTGAGAGGGTTAGGGAAAATGATTTGGTAAACATAGAAAAGGTAGTAAAAGCTTTACGGAAGATGAAAGCCGGCAAGGCAGCAGGTTTGGATGGTATTACAGTGGAATTTATTAAAAAAGGGGGTGACTGTATTGTTGACTGGTTGGTAAGGTTATTTAATGTATGTATGACCCATGGTGAGGTGCCTGAGGATTGGCGGAATGCGTGCATAGTGCCATTGTACAAAGGCAAAGGGGATAAGAGTGAGTGCTCAAATTACAGAGGTATTAGTTTGTTGAGTATTCCTGGTAAATTATATGGGAGGGTATTGATTGAGAGGGTGAAGGCATGTACAGAGCATCAGACTGGGGAAGAGCAGTGTGGTTTCAGAAGTGGTAGAGGATGTGTGGATCAGATCACCTAACCTAACCTAACCTAACCTAACCTAACCTAACCTAACCGTGTGGGAAGAGAGGAAAGTGATTGGTTCTCAGTGAATGTAGGTTTGCCCCAGGGGTGTGTGATGTCTCCATGGTTGTTTAATTTGTTTATGGATGGGGTTGTTAGGGAGGTGAATGCAAGAGTTTTGGAAAGAGAGGCAAGTATGAAGTCTGTTGGAGATGAGAGAGCTTGGGAAGTGAGTTAGTTGTTCTTCGCTGATGATACAGCGCTGGTGGCTGATTCATGTGAGAAACTGCAGAAGCTGGTGACTGAGTTTGGTAAAGTGTGTGAAAGAAGAAAGTTAAGAGTGAATGTGAATAAGAGCAAGGTTATTAGGTACAGTAGGGTTTAGGGTCAAGTCAATTGGGAGGTGAGTTTAAATGGAGAAAAACTGGAGGAAGTGAAGTGTTTTAGATATCTGGGAGTGGATCTGGCAGCGGATGGAACCATGGAAGCGGAAGTGGAAAATTCTGGGAGCCTTGAAGAATGTGTGGAAGTCGAGAACATTGTCTCGGAAAGCAAAAATGGGTATGTTTGAAGGAATAGTGGTTCCAGCAATGTTGTATGGTTGCGAGGCGTGGGCTATGGATAGCGTTGTGCGCAGGAGGATGGATGTGCTGGAAATGAGATGTTTGAGGACAATGTGTGGTGTGAGGTGGTTTGATCGAGTAAGTAACGTGAGGGTAAGAGAGATGTGTGGAAATAAAAAGAGCGTGGTTGAGAGAGCAGAAGAGGGTGTTTTGAAATGGTTTGGGCACCTGGAGAGAATGAGTGAGGAAAGATTGTCCAAGAGGATATATGTGTCGGAGGTGGAGGGAACGAGGAGAAGAGGGAGACCAAATTGGAGGTGGAAAGATGGAGTGAAAAAGATTTTGTGTGATTGGGGCCTGAACATGCAGGAGGGTGAAAGGAGGGCAAGGAATAGAGTGAATTGGAGCGATGTGGTATACCGGGATTGACGTGCTGTCAGTGGATTGAATCTGGGCATGTGAAGCGTCTGGGGTAAACCATGGAAAGCTGTGTAGGTATGTATATTTGCGTGTGTGGACGTATGTATATACATGTGTAAGGGGGTGGGTTGGGCCATTTCTTTCGTCTGTTTCCTTGAGCTACCTCGCAAACGCGGGAGACAGCGACAAAGCAAAAAAGAAAAAAAAAAAAATTTTGTTGAGTATTCCTGGTAATTTATATGGGAGGGTATTGATTGAGAGGGTGAAGGCATGTACAGAGCATCAGATTGGGGAAGAGCAGTGTGGTTTCAGAAGTGGTAGAGGATGTGTGGATCAGGTGTTTGCTTTGAATAATGTATGTGAAAAATACTTAGAAAAGCAAATGGATTTGTATATAGCATTTATGGATCTGGAGAAGGCATATTATAGAGTTGATAGAGATGCTCTGTGGAAGGTATTAAGAATATATGGTGTGGGAGGCAAGTTGTTAGAAGCAATGAAAAGTTTTTATCGAGGATGTAAGGCATGTGTATGTGTAGGAAGAGAGGAAAGTGATTGGGTCTCAGTGAATGTAGGTTTGCGGTAGGGGTGTGTGATGTCTCCATGGTTGTTTAATTTTTTTATGGATGGGGTTGTTATTGAGGTGAATGCAAGAGTTTCGTAAAGAGGGGCAAGTATGCAGTCTGTTGTGTATGAGAGAGCTTGGGAAGTGAGTCAGTTGTTGTTCGCTGATGATACAGCGCTGGTGGCTGATTCATGTGAAAAACTGCAGAAGCTGGTGACTGAGTTTGGTAAAGTGTGTGATTGAAGAAAGCTAAGAGTAAATGTGAATAAGAGCAATGTTATTAGGTACAGTAGGGTTGAGGGTCAAGTCAATTGAGAGGTAAGTTTGAACGGAGAAAAACTGGAGGAAGTAAAGTATTCTAGATATCTACTACTGGATGTGGCAGCGGATGGAACCATGGAAGCGGGAATGAATCATAGGATGGGGGAGGGGTCGATAATTCTGGGAGCATTGAAGAATGTGTGGAAGTCGAGAACATTATCTCGGAAAGCAAAAATGGGTATGTTTGAAGGAATAGTCGTTCCAACAATATTGTATGGTTGCGAGGCATGGGCTATGGAATAGTTTTGCGCAGGAGGGTTTGGTCATATGGAGAGAATGAGTGATTAAAGATTGACCAAGAGGATATATGTGTCAGAGGTGGAGTGAACGAGTAGACGTGGGAGACCAAAATGAAGGTGGAAAGATGGAGTGAAAAAGATTTTGAGTGATTTGGGCCTGAACATGCAGGAGGGTGAACGGCGTGTAAGGAATAGAGTGAATGAGAACGATATGGTATAACGGGGTCGACCTGCTGTCAATGAATTGAAGCAAGGCTTGTGAAGCGTCTGGGGTAAACCATGAAAAGTTTTGTGTGGCTTGGAGGTGGAAAGGGAGCTGTGGTTTCAGTGCATTATCCATGACAGCTATGGACTGAATGTGAACGAATGTGGCCTTTGTTGTCTTTTCCTAGCGTTACAACGTGCATATGCGAGGGGAGGGGGTTGTTATTTTATGTTTGCGAGGTGGCGATGTTAATGAATAAAGGCAGACAGTATGAATTTTGTACATGTGTATATATAAATATGTGTCTGTGTGTATATAATTGTATACACTGCGATGCATAGGAATAAATATTTGCGTGTGTGGACGTGTATGTATATACATGTGAATGTGGGTTGTTTGGGCCATTCTTTCGACTGTTTCCTTGCGCTACCTCTCTAACGCGGGAGACAGCGACAAAGAGAAATAGATAATAATAAATAATAATATATATATATATATATATATATATATATATATATATATATATATATATATATATATCCCTGGGGATAGGGGATTAAGAATACTTCCCACGTATTCCCTGCGTGTCGTAGAAGGCGACTAAAAGGGGAGGGAGCGGGGGGCTGGAAATCCTCCCCTCTCGTTTTTTTTTTTTTTTTTTTTTTTTTTTTTTTTCCCAAAAGAAGGAACAGAGGGGGCCAGTTGAGGATATTCCAAAAAAGGCCCAGTCCTCTGTTCTTAGCGCTACCTCGCTAACGCGGGAAATGGCGAATAGTTTAAAAGAAAAGAAAGAATATATATATATATATATATATATATATATATATATATATATATATATATATATATATATATATATATATATATATATATATATATATATATATATATATATATATATATATATATATATATATATGAAGATAAAATCACAATGCTGTAGCAGTTCGTATAATTTCAATTGATATATAATTTTTCTATACATTCATCACGACATGTTTCACTGTCAGTCGCGCACCAGATACCGACGTGTGCGGAGCTGCTGTCGTCTTTCAGCGCTAGGTTGTAGCTATTCCCCCCTGCGTAGTCGCTACCCTAACTTTGTTTTGAAGGTAATTTTTGTAAAGCTATTGTTCATCAATATTTTTATTAGGTTGTTTTGTGCAAAATTGCAATTTTATTGACTGGTCTTCACAAAACTTCGCCTGGCCTTGTGCAACCGGCTCAGCCCCGAAAATTTTTCTGTATAGAACAATTGCCTGGCTTTTTTTTTCTGGGTGGGGGGGTTGGTTAATTTTTATTTTTTTTCCACTGTCTACCCCCCTAGGGGGTAGTGGGGACGGACCTTCGATTAAAGATAAAAACGTTGATTATATTTTGCCTCATGCGACCGGAGCAACTACCTTCGCCTCCCTCAATCCCTTCCTAATCAGGAAGGTCATTGATGGATGGTCTGGGCCTGTTGAAACGGTAAGGAAACTGGCTAGTGGTGATTTATTGGTAAAAGTGAAATCAACGAATCGGGTGGCGGAACTACTTAAGTTGACCAAATTCCATATTTATGATGTTGTGGTCTCTATACCCGTTTCCATGAATTCATGCAGGGGAATTATCTACTGCACTGATGTCATGGATGTGTCAGAGGACGACATTGTGAAGGAACTGGCAAACGAGGACGTTATCGCTGCTAGTTTCATAACTAAATTCGTCAATGGCGAACGACGTAGAACTCCCCTGATAACCCCTAACTTTCGGAAAATTTCGTTTACCTGAAAATCTCTCTAGTGGTTACATGCGTTGTCAAGTTCGTCCATATATTCCAAATCCCCCACGTTGCTATAAATGCCAGAAATTTGGTCAACCTTCAAAGTCTTGCGCTCTTTCTGCAAGGTGCGGGAAGTGTGCTGAGGAGGGTCATACTGCGGAAGATTGTATGGAAAACAGGATGTTGTGTGTCAACTGTAATGGCAACCACCCAAGCTCGGACCGGGCCTGTCCCTGGTTACAGTTTGAGAAAGAAGTGTGCACAGCTAAAACTCAAAACAACATTTCACATGGCGAGGCTAGGAGAAAAGTTAAGGAGTCTCATGAAACTCCTAAACCTAATGAATCCTACGCGTCGGCTCTGAAATGTAAGCCGGTTATGTGTACCATATCTACGCAAACTCCTTGTGACACGCCGACCGCCACTGCCAAGAACCCAGCTCCACCTAATCCTATACCAATTTCTCCATCCAAAGCCCACAAAAAATCCTATGCCAACACCACATCCTCATCCAACCATAAAGATAAGAAAGAGAACAAGACTAATGTATCCCTAAACTTAACTAAGCTAGAAGAAACTACGTCGCACGTCATCGTACCAGTACCTCCACCAAAGAGGTCTGTGATTCACAGGTCCTCTTCGTTGGAGGACATAGAATTGATGGAAGCCAGAACATCCACTTCCAGGGGTCGATCATGTTCCCCTGGGGACTCGCCCAAGTCCCGACATAAACGGGCTAGGAAAACTGGTCGGTAAAATGACTCTTAAACCATCACGTTCAACATCATCCAGTGGAATTGTAGAGGCCTTAGGCATAAGCAAGCACAATTACAACTGTTGCTTGCACTGTATAGGCCAGCCGTGATATGTCTACAGGAGACTCTTCTAAACGACACAGTCGAAGACTGTTCCGCTTTAGATAGCTATCACTCGTATAAAAGAGACGAGAATCGTGGGGTAGCTATCTATGTACACCAAAATGTACCTCACACAGGAGTGACTTTAAATTCTACTCTAGACGCCGTCGCATGTAGTGAAATTTAATAACACATACCTGGCCATTTGCTCAATATATTGCTCCGGTTCCAATGCACTTGATAATGATAAGTTAAACTTGCTTGTTAACCAGTTGCCGCACCGTAAAGTAGTTTTAGGAGACTTCAATGCTCATCATTATCAGTGGAGAAGCATCCGGGCAGACGCCAGGGGAGAACAAATGGTTGATTTTATGATAAACGCCAACCTCGCTCTTCTGAACAATGGTAGTGGAACTCGTGTAGATGATGGAACTGGCAATATCGCTGCAATTGATTCATCCTTGTCATCGCCGGATATACTTAACGACATCACTTGGGGTATTTATCACGACTCCCTAGGAAGTGGCCATTTCCCGATGTGTCTTTCTTATTCATGCGACATTATTACCAGCCCGTCTCCGCCTAAATCTAACTATAAGAAAGCAGACTGGGTGTCATTTACAAGGCAAGCCGTCCTTGATATATCTGGTGGTGACATTGATGCAAAAGTTCTCAAGGTTACCTTCATCATACTGAGGGCTGCTGAGACCTCTATACCTAAGGTTTCTACAATTTCCACAAAGCATAGAGTTCCTTGGTGGACGCCAGAATGCCGAAATGTACTGCGTGAGCGCAATAGGAGATACAGGATTTTCGACAACGGGCCTTTAGATAATAACTTTGTTGCATACAAACATGCGAGTGCTCAGGCAAGAAGAACTATCAAACAAGCCAAACGAGACTCCTGGCGCGGCTTTGTCTCTACCATGAACAAGGGCACACCAGTAAGTCAGGTCTGGTCCACAATTAATAAGATAAAGAGAAAATACAAGCCACCAATTTCTCCTCAAATCATCCACCAAGATCGAATAATCGACGACCCGGTGGACATGGCCAACACACTCGCCAGGAGATTCTCAGAAACCAGCAGCTCGGCCAATTACGACACGCGCTTCCTACACCACAAGCGACAGGCCGAGCTGCAGTTACCAGACTTTGCCACAGAAAATACTTTTGATTATAACCAAACGTCCACCATGACAGAATTGCTTCTTGCCCTGAAATCCTGTAAAGGTTCGAGCCCGGGACCCAGCGGGATCACTTACGGGATGATCCAGCACCTGACTAAGTTGTTAGCATTGTACAATGAGAATTGGACGTCTCGAACGTTTCCAAACTCATGGCACCTTGCGCACGTCATCCCCATCCCAAAAGGCTCCGGACGCCTTACGAATACAAATTCGTTTCGACCTATTGCGCTCACGAGCTGCATTTGTAAGGTCATGGAGGGAATGGTTAACAGAAGACTACTTTTTTTGTTAGAATCAAAGGGTTTATTAAATGATCAACAGTGTGCTTTCCGTCGTAACAGAGGCACATTGGATCATTTAATACACCAAGAACATACTATCCCAGAGTCAATCAGTAAAGTGCGTTTTTTGGTTGCCGTATCTTTAGATTTAGAAAAAGCCTTCGGCATGACATGGCGAAACGGAATTTTAAGCAAACTTTATGCTTTTGGTTTAAGAGGTTATTTACCCATATCTATTAAAAACTTTTTAAAAAATAGAACTTTTGCTGTGAAACTTGCAGCACTCGGTGTCACTTCGGACACATTTGTCCAAGAGAATGAGGTGCCGCAAGGCAGCGTTCTTAGCCCAACATTATTCAATATTATGATTAATGATATTCTGTCTGCAACTTCCGTCCCGCGAGATCTTAAATACTCGTTTTATGTTGATGATTGTGCACTATGGCACATCTTCGCCTAGTGCACAATTTTCGGCTGAGCGGGTTCAAGCTGCGCTTGAGTCCGTTCATCGTTGGGCGCTACAGTGGGGATTTAAGTTCTCACCCAACAAAAGTATCGCGGTTGTCTTCACCCGAAAAATTAATATCGCGAATTTACATTTAACGTTAGACAACAACCCGATCCCGTTTCGAAATACAGTTAAATTCCTAGGCTTAGATTTTGATAAAAGACTAGAATGGAAAAGTCATGTCGACTATTTAGTAACATTGCAGTAAAAGACTAAATATTCTTAAATGCCTTTCGGGTTCCTTCTGGTGAGCCGACAGAAAATCTTTATTAATGATTCATAAGTCCCTAATTAGATGTAAATTTGATTATGGCTCTCAGGTGTATGCTTCGGCGAGCGAGTATACCCTGAGGAGGTTGGATGTGATACAGAATAAATGTTTGCGAATGTTCCTTGGAGCCCTAACCTGTACCAGAGTTCCACGATTGAAAGTTGAGGCCCATGTACCTCCTCTCCGACTAAGACGTGAGATCCTGTCGTGGCAAAGCGGTATTCTGATGGCCAGAAGGAACAATACAACTGCCTATCGTCTCATTCTGGAATGTTCACAGCTCGTCAACAGAGGCGTCAGGCCCCTGGCCGTCAGAAACACTTCCTCAGTGAGAACTCCGGTATCAAAGTGAATGAAGTGGACTCGCTGGTTAAGAATTCCCTATCCCCTTGGGTGGGTTCCAAAATCAACATCAAGACGAGCTGGCTACCAGCCAAAAAAGCAAACGCATCAGAGGGCGAGGTACACCAGCGTTTTCGTCAGGTCATCATTGATCACTTATCGTATGTTCACTTCTACACTGATGGCTCCAAGACGGATGAATGTGTGGGTGCAAGTGTGTGGTCGATAGAGTGTGCACTCAGATACCGCTTGCCGAACCATACATCTGTATTTTGCGCTGAATTGTTTGCCATTGATCGAGCCACAGACTATATAATTAATTCAAATCAAAGTAAAGCTGTAATTTTTTTCTGATTCTCTTTTCGCTCTTAAAGCAATAGGCTCTGAATATACAGAGTCCTGTGAATTACAGAGCAATGCTATCAATAAACTAAATTCATGTAAAAAAAGATATCATCTTGATCTGGGTGCCTGGATGGTCATTGCTTGGCTAAGTCGACCTCAGAACTGGAGGAGATCGTTCCGATCCCTCGGGAGCTGGGGTCCTGCCTTTCCCTGGGGAAGAGATCAATCCATCTTCTGTTGCAGAGTCAGTGAACCAACCTGACCATCAACAGGAAGTACAAGCAAGAAGTGGCGGACTGGCCGACCTCGTACCGCAAGAACAGAAGAGAAGAGATCGTGCTGGCCCGCCTCAGAATGAACTGTACCTACACCACCCATCTGCAGCCATACACTACCAGAAGTTCTCCACCCGTATGCCAACAGTGTAACCAAACCTTCACAATAGAACACCTACTGCTAAAATGCAAGAAATATGAACAACAGAGAAGGAAATTTTTTTAATTATCATGCCAACCAAAACATTTCCTTCAACATCATTAATGTACTCGAGGATAACCCGAGTACTATCGACAAGTTGATGGTCTTCCTCAGAGAAACGGGATTAATCAAGATGATGTAAGGAGGTTTGCGGATTCTCCTCTGTGGCGGAGTCGGCTTGGTGTGCAGCTCCTCCTACTTGGGCTGGTCGCATGGTGGGTGGACATGTCCATTCATTAGGCGGTCGGCCTCCGAGGGAGGTGGTCATCCTCCGGGTCGGCTGCGACATGGTGTTGAGTCGGCGGACCTCCGATTAACTATTGTGTGTGCATGTTATGGTGGATGCCTGTCCCTAACCTGTCCTATCTTCTCGCATTCTTGGGTAAAATGCAGCCGTGGATACTGTGCCGACTGGGTGGTAGTTGCCGCCCAATACCCACAAATCTTTTATTTCCACTACTT
>NC_092248.1:17255884-17266181 GCF_036320965.1 Panulirus ornatus
ATACATAAGTATACGTATGTAAGTAGGAGAGATGGCCAGAGAGCGTTATTGGATTACGTGTTAATTGATAGACGCACGAAAGAGAGACTTTTGGATGTTAATGTGCTGAGAGGTGCAACTGGAGAGATGTCTGATCATTATCTTGTGGAAGCAAAGGTGAAGATTTGTAGGGGTTTTCAGAAAAGAAGAGAGAATGTTGGGGTGAAGAGGGTGGTGAGAGTAAGTGAGCTTGGGAAGGTGACTTGTATGAGGAAGTACCAGGAGAGACTGAGTACAGAATGGAAAAAGGTGAGAACAAAGGAGGTAAGGGGAGTAGGGGAGGAATGGGATGTATTTAGGGAAGCAGTGATGGCTTGCGCAAAAGACGCTTGTGGCATGAGAAGCGTGGGAGGTGGGTTGATTAGTAAAGGTAGTGAGTGGTGGAATGAAGAAGTGAGATTATTAGTGAAAGAGAAGACAGAGGCATTTGAACGATTTTTGCAGGGAAAAAATGAAAATGAGTGGGAGAGGTATAAAAGAAAGAGGCAGAAGGTCAAGAGAAAGGTGCAAGAGGTGAAAAAGAGGGCAAATGAGAGTTGGGGTGAGAGAGTATCATTAAATTTCAGGAAGATTATAAAGATGTTTTGGAAGGAGGTAAATAAAGTACGTAAGACAAGGGAGCAAATGGGAACTTCAGTGAAGGGGCAAATGGGGAGGTGATAACAAGTAGTGGTGATGTGAGAAGGAGATGGAGTGAGTATTTTGAAGGTTTGTTGAATGTGTTTGATGATAGAGTAGCAGATGTGGGGTGTCTTGGTCGAGGTGGTGTGCAAAGTGAGAGGGTTAGGGAAAATGATTTGGTAAATAGAGAAGAGGTAGTAAAAGCTTTACTGAAGATGAAAGCCGGCAAAGCAGCAGGTTTGGATGGCATTGCAGTGGAATTTATTAAAAAAGGGGGTGACTGTATTGTTGACTGGTTGGTAACGATATTTAATGTATGTATGATTCATGGTGAGGTGCCTGAGGATTGGCGAAATGCTTGCATAGTGCCACTGTACAAAGGCAAAGGGGATAAGAGTGAGTGCTCAAATTACAGAGGTATAAGTTTGTTGAGTATTACTGGTAAATTATATGGGAGGGTATTGATTGAGAGGGTGAAGGCATGTATATAGCGTCAGATTGGGGAAGAGCAGTGTGGTTTCAGAAGTGGTAGAGGATGTGTGGATCAGGTGTTTGCTTTGAAGAATGTATGCGAGAAATACTTAGAAAAACAAATGGATTTGTATGTAGCATTTATGGATCTGGAGAAGGCATATGATAGAGTTGATAGAGATTTCTCTGAGGAAAGTATTAAGAATATATGGTGTGGGAGGCAAGTTGTTAGAAGCAGTGAAAAGTTTTTATCGAGGATGTAAGGCATGTGTACGTGTAGGAAGAGAGGAAAGTGATTGGTTCTCAGTGAATGTAGGTTTGCGGCAGGGGTGTGTGATGTCTCGATGGTTGTTTAATTTGTTTATGGATGGGGTTGTTAGGGAGGTGAATGCAAGAGTTTTGGAAAGAGGGGCAAGTATGCAGTCTGTTGAGGATGAGAGAGCTTGGGAAGTGTCAGTTGTTGTTCGCTGATGATACAGCGCTGGTGGCTGATTCATGTAAGAAACTACAGAAGCTGGTGACTGAGTTTGGTAAAGTGTGTGAAAGAAGAAAGTTAAGAGTGAATCTGAATAAGAGCAAGGTTATTAGGTACAGTAGGGTTGAGGGTCAAGTAAATTGGGAGGTAAGTTTCAATGGAGAAAAGCTGGAGGAAGTGAAGTGTTTTAGATACCTGGGAGTGTATCTGGCAGCGGATGGAACCATGGAAGCGGAGGTGAATCATAGGGTGGGGGAGGGGGCTAAAATTCTGGGAGCCTTGAAGAATGTTTGGAAGTCGAGAACATTATCTCAGAAAGCAAAAATGGGTATGTTCGAAGGAATAGTGGTTCCAAGAATGTTGTATGGTTGCGAGGCGTGGGCTATGGATAGAGTTGTGCGCAGGAGGGTGGATGTGCTGGAAATGAGATGTTTGAGGACAATATGTGGTGCGAGGTGGTTTGATCGAGTAAGTAATGTAAGGGTGACAGAGATGTGTGGAAATAAAAAGAGTGTGGTTGAGAGAGCAGAAGAGGATGTTTTGAAATGGTTTGGTCACATGGAGAGAATGAGTGGGGAAAGATTGACCAAGAGGATATATGTGTCAGAGGTGGAGGGAACGAGGAGAGGTGGGACACCAAATTGGACGTGTAAAGATGGAGTGAAAAAGATTTTGAGTGATCGGGGCCTGAGCATGCAGGAAGGTGAAAGGCGTGCAAGGAATAGAGTGAATTGGAACGATGTGGTATACCGGGGTTGACGTTCTGTCAATGGATTGAACCAGGGCATGTGAAGCGTCTGGGGTAAACCATGCAAAGTGTGTGGGGCCTTGATGTGGAAAGGGAGCTGTGGTTTCGGTGCATTATTACATGACTGCTAGAGACTGAGTGTGAACGAATGGGGCCTTTGGTGTTTTTCCTAGCGCTACCTCGCACACATGAGGGGGGAGGTGGTTGTTATTCCATGTTTGGCGGGGTGTCGATGGGAACAAATAAAGGCAGACAGTATGAATTATGTACATGTGTGTATATGTATATGCCTGTGTGTGTATATATATGTGTACATTGAGATGTATAGGTATGTATATTGTGCATGGGTGGACATGTATGTATATACATGTATATGTGGGCGGGGTGGGCAATTCTTTCGTCTGTTTCCTTGCGCTACCTCGCTAACGCGGGAGACAGCGACAAAGCAAATTAATAATAAAAAGAAATATATATATATATATATATATATATATATATATATATATATATATATATATATATATATATATATATATATATATATATGTATATATATATATATGGGAACTTCAGTGAAGGGTGCAAATGGGGAGGTGATAACAAGTAGTGGTGATGTGAGAAGGAGATGGAGTGAGTATTTTGAAGGTTTGTTGAATGTGTTTGATGATAGAGTGGCAGATATAGGGTGTTTTGGTCGAGGTGGTGTGCAAAGTGAGAGGGTTAGGGAAAATGATTTGGTAAACAGAGAAGAGGTAGTAAAAGCTTTGTGGAAGATGAAAGTGGGCAAGGCAGCAGGTTTGGATGGTATTTCAGTGGAATTTATTAAAAAAGGGGGTGACTGTATTGTTGACTGGTTGGTAAGGTTATTTAATATATGTATGACTCATGGTGAGGTGCCTGAGGATTGGCGGAATGCGTGCATAGTGCCATTGTACAAAGGCAAAGGGGATAAGAGTGAGTGCTCAAATTACAGAGGTATAAGTTTGTTGAATATTCCTGGTAAATTATATGGGAGGGTATTGATTGAGAGGGTGAAGGCATGTACAGAGCATCAGATTGGGGAAAAGCAGTGTGGTTTCAGAAGTGGTAGAGGATGTGTTGATCAGGTGTTTGCTTTGAAGAATGTATGTGAGAAATACTTAGAAAAGCAAATGGATTTCTATGTAGCATTTTTGGATCTGGAGAAGGCATATGATAGAGTTGATAGAGATGCTCTGTGGAAGGTATTAAGAATATATGGTGTGGGAGGCAAGTTGTTAGAAGCATTGAAAAGTTTTTATCGAGGATGTAAGGCACGTGTACGTGTAGGAAGAGAGGAAAGTGATTGGTTCTCAGTGAGTGTAGGTTTGCGGCAGGGGTGTGATATCTCCATGGTTGTTTAATTTGGTTATGGATGGGGTTGTTAGGGAGGTGAATGCAAGAGTTTTGGAAAGAGGGGCAAGTATGAAGTCTTTTGGGGATGAGAGAGCTTGGGAAGTGAGTCAGTTGTTGTTCGCTGATGATACAGCGCTGGTGGCTGATTCATGTGAGAAACTGCAGAAGCTGGTGACTGAGTTTGGTAAAGTGTGTGAAAGAAGAAATTTAAGAGTAAATCTGAATAAGAGCAAGGTTATTAGGTACAGTAGGGTTGAGGGTCAAGTCAATTGGGAGGTGAGTTTGAATGGAGAAAAACTGGAGGAAGTGAAGTGTTTTAGATATCTGGGAGTGGATCTTGTAGCAGATGGAACCATGGAAGCGGAAGTGGATCATAGGGTGGGGGAGGAGGCGAAAATTCTGGGAGCCTTGAAGAATGTGTGGAAGTCGAGAAAATTATCTCGGAGAGCAAAAATGGGTATGTTTGAAGGAATAGTGGTTCCAACAATGTTGTATGGTTGCGAGGCGTGGGCTATGGATAGAGTTGTGCGCAGGAGGATGGATGTGCTGGAAATGAGATGTTTGAGGACAATGTGTGGTGTGAGGTGGTTTGTTCGAGTAAGTAACGTAAGGGTAAGAGAGATGTGTGGAAATGAAAAGAGCGTGGTTGAGAGAGCAGAAGAGGGTGTTTTGAAATGGTTTGGTCACATGGAGGGAATGAGTGAGGAAAGATTGACCAAGAGGATATATGTGTCGGAGGTGGAGGGAACGAGGAGAAGAGGGAGACCACATTGGAGGTGGAAAGATGGAGTGAAAAAGATTTTGTGTGATCGGGGCCTGAACATCCAGGAGGGTGAAAGGAGGGCAAGGAATAGAGTGAATTGGAGCGATATGGTATACCGGGGTTGACGTGCTGTTAGTGGATTGAATCAAGGCATGTGAAGCGTCTGGGGTAAACCATGGAAAGCTGTGTAGGTATGTATATTTGCGTGTGTGGACGTATGTATATACATGTGTATGGGGGTGAGTTGGGCCATTTCTTTCGTCTGTTTCCTTGCGCTATCTCGCAAACGCGGGAGACAGCGACAAAAAAAAAAGAAAAAAAAAAGAAACTATATATATATATATATATATATATATATATATATATATATATATATATATATATATATATATATATATATATATATATATATATATATTTCTTTCTTTCTTTCAAACTATTCGCCATCTCCCGCGTTAGCAAGGTAGCGTTAATGCATATGATAGAGTTGATAGAGATGCTCTGTGGAAGGTTTTAAGAATATATGGTGTGGGAGGCAAGTTGTTAGAAGCAGTGAAAAGTTTTTATCGAGGATGTAAGGCATGTGTATGTGTAGGAAGAGAGGAAAGTGATTGTTTCTCAGTGAATGTAGGTTTGCGGCAGGGGTGTGTGATGTCTCCATGGTTGTTTAATTTGTTTATGGATGGGGTTGTTAGGGAGGTGAATGCAAGAGTTTTGGAAAGAGGGGCAAGTATGAAGTATGTTGTGGATGAGAGAGCTTTGGAAGTGAGTCAGTTTTTGTTCGCTGATGATACAGTGCTGGTGGCTGATTCATGTGAGAAACTGTAGAAGCTGGTGACTGAGTTTGGTAAAGTGTGTGAAAGAAGAAAGTTCAGAGTAAATGTGAATAAGAGCAAGGTTATTAGGTACAGTAGGGTTGAGGGTCAAGTCAACTGGGGGGTAAGTTTGAATGAAGAAAAACTGGAGGAAGTATAGTGTTTTAGATATCTGGGAGTGGATCTGGCAGCGGAAGGAACCATGGAAGCGGAAGTGAATCATAGGGTGGATGAGGGGGCGAAAATCCTGGGAGCCTTGAAGAATATGTGGAAGTCGAGAACATTATCTCGGAAAGCAAAAATGGGTATGTTTGAAGGAATAGTGGTTCCAACAATGTTGTATGGTTGCGAGGCGTGGGCTATGGATAGAGTTGTGCGCAGGAGGGTGGATGTGCTGGAAATGAGATGTTTGAGGACAATATGTGGTGTGAGGTGGTTTGATCGAGTAAGTAATGTAAGGGTAAGAGAGATGTGTGGAAATAAGAACAGCGTGGTTGAGAGAGCAGAAGAGTGTGTTTTGAAATGGTTTGGGCACATGGAGAAAATGAGTGAGGAAAGATTGACCAAGAGGATATATGTGTCGGAGGTGGAGGGATCAAGGAGAAGTGGGAGACCAAATTGGAGGTGGAAAGATGGAGTGAAAAAGATTTTGTGTGTTCGGGGCCTGAACATGCAGGAGGGTGAAAGGAGTGCAAGGAATAGAGTGAATTGGATCGATGTGGTATACCGGAGTTGACATGCTGTCAGTGGATTGAATCAAGGTATGTGAAGCGTTTGGGTAAACCATGGAAAGTTGTTTGGGGCCTGGATGTGGAAAGGGAGCTGCGGTTTCGGGCATTATTGCGTGACAGCTGGAGACTGACTGTGAACGAATGGGGCCTTTGTTGTCTTTTCCTAGTGCTACCTCGCACACATAAGGGGAGAGGGGGGATGGTATTCCATGTGTGGTGAGGTGGCGATGGGAATGAATAGGGGCAGACGGTGTGAATTTTGTGCATGGGTATATATGTATGTGTCTGTGTGTGTATATATATGTGTACATTGAGATGTATAGGTATGTATATTTGCGTGTGTAGGCGTGTGTGTGTGTGTACATTGTGTATGGGGTGGTTTTGGCCATTTTCTTTCATCTGTTTCCTTGCGTTACCTCGCAAATGCGGGAGACAGCGACAAAGCAAAATATAAAAAATAAAATATATATCCCTGGAGATAGGGGTGAAAGAATATTTCCCACGTATTCCCTGCGTGTCGTAGAAGGCGACTAAAAGGGGAGGGAGTGGGGGGCTGGAGATCCTCTCCTATCTTTTTTTTTTTTTTTATTTTCCAAAAGAAGGAACAGAGAAGTGGGCCACGTGAGGATATTCCCTCAAAGGCCCAGTCCTCTGTTCTTAACGCTACCTCGCTAACGCGGGAAATGGCGAATAGTTTGAAAGAATATATATATATATATATATATATATATATATATATATATATATATATATATATATATATATATATATATATATATATATATATATATCTTTTCTTTCTTTCAAACTATTCGCCATTTCCCGCGTTAGCGAGTTAGCGTTAAGAACAGAGAACTGGGCCTTTTAGGGAATATCCTCACCTGGCCCCCTTCTCTGTTCCTTCTTTTGGAAAATTAAAAAAAAAAATAATGAGAGGGGAGGATTTCCAGCCCCCCGCTCCCTCCCCTTTTAGTCGCCTTCTACGACACGCAGGGAATACGTGGGAAGTATTCTTTCTCCCCTATCCCCAGGGATAATATATATATATATATATATATATATATATATATATATATATATATATATATATATATATATAAATACATATACATATATGTATATATATACGAATAAAGTGTATATGAACGCGCACCTTCATAGAACATACAAAGCTCCATCAGCCAGGATCGAACCTGGGACCCCTTGTGCAAGAGGCAGGCATGCTAACCGCTAGGCTAAGGGACTGTATAATAGGAAACAACTATTCGAAATACTAAGTACTCGAATACCCTTCGTCTCACTATGGTGAGCAACGGGTTCTATCGGTTGTTTCCGAACAGAACACATAGCCAACTGAAAGCGTTTTACCGAACCTGACTGTAGTATTTCGAATAGTTGTTTCCTATTATACAGTCCCTTAGCCTAGCGGTTAGCATGCCTGCCTCTTGCACAAGGGGTCCCAGGTTCGATCCTGGCTGATGGAGCTTTGTATGTTCTATGAAGGTGCGCGTTCATATACACTTTATTCGTATTCATATAACTCCGCGTTGTAAAGTCAGGTTCGGTAAAACGCTTTCAGCTGGCTATGTGTTCTGTTCAGAAACAACCGATAGACCCCGTTGCTCACCATAGTGAGACGAAGGGTATTCGAGTACTTAGTATTTCGAATAGTTGTTTCCTATTATACAGTCCCTTAGCCTAGCGGTTAGCATGCCTGCCTCTTGCACAAGGGGTCCCAGGTTCGATCCTGGCTGATGGAGCTTTGTATGTTCTATGGAGGTGCGCGTTCATATACACTTTATTCGTATTCATATAACTCCGCGTTGTACAGTCAGGTTCGGTAAAACGCTTTCAGCTGGCTATGTGTTCTGTTCGGAAACAACCGATAGACCGTTGCTCACCATAGTGAGACGAAGGGTATTCGAGTACTTAGTATTTCGAATAGTTGTTTCCTATTATACAGTCCCTTAGCCTAGCGGTTAGCATGCCTGCCTCTTGCAGAAGGGGTCCCAAGTTCGATCCTGGCTGATGGAGCTTTGTAAGTATATATATATACATATATATATTTCATTTATTCTATTTTGCTTTGTCGTTGTCTCCCGCGTCAGCGAGGTAGAGCAAGGACCCAGACGAAAGAAATGGCTCAACCCACCCCCATACCCATGTATATACATACACGTCCACACACGAAAACATGCATACCTATACATCTCAACTTATACATATGTATACACAAACAGACATATACTTATATAGACTTGTACATAATTCATAGCCTGCCTTTATTCATTCCCATCGCCACCCGGCACACATGAAATAACAACCCCCTCCATCTCATATGCGCAAGGTAGCGCTAGGAAAAGACAACAAAGGCCACATTCCTTCACACTGAGTCTCTATCTGTCATGTAATAATGCACCAAAAGCACAGCTCCCTTTCCACATCCAGGCCCCACACAACTTTCCATGGCTTACCCCAGACGCTTCACATGTCCTGATTCAATCAATTGACAGCACGTCGACCGCAGTATACCAAATCGTTCCAATTCACTCTATTCCTTGCACTACTTTCACCCTCCTGAATATTAAGACACCGATCACTCAAAATCTTTTTCACTCCATCTTTCTCCCTCCAACTGGTTATCCCACTTCTCCTCGTTCCCTCCACCTCTGAAATACATCCTCCTCGTCAATCTTTCTTCACTTTGTCGCTGTCTCTCTTTCCAAAACTCTTGCATTCACCTTCCTAACAACCCCATCCATAAACAAAGTAAACAGCCATGGAGACATCACACACCCCTACCGCAAACCTATATTCACTGAGAACCAATAACTTTCCTCTCTTCATACACGTACACATGCCTTACGTCCTCGATAAAAACTTTTCACTGCTTCTAACAACTTGCCACCCACACCATATATTCTTAATACCTTCCACAGAGCATCTCTATCAACTCTATCATATGCCTTCTCCAGATCCATAAAGCTACATACAAATCCATTTGCCTTTCTAAGTATTTCTCACATATATTCTTCAAAGCAAACACCTGATCCACACATCCTCTACCACTTCTGAAACCACACTGCTCTTCCCCTATCTGATTCTCTGTACATGCCTTCACCCTCTCAATCAATACCCTCCCATATAGTTTACCAGGAATACTCAACAAACTTATACCTCTGTAATTTGAGCACTCACTCTTATCCCCTTTGCCTTTGTACAATGGCACTATGCACGCATTCCGCCAATCCTCAGGCACCTCACCATGAGTCATACATACATTAAATAACCTTACCAACCAGTCAATAATACAGTCACCCCCTTTTTTAATAAATTCCACTGCAATACCATCCAAACCTGATGCCTTCCAGGCTTTCATCTTCCGCAAAGCTTTTACTACCTCTTCTCTGTTTACCAAATCATTTTCCCTAACCCTCTCACTTTGCACACTCCCTCGACCAAAACACCTATATCTGCCACTCTATTCATCAACACATTCAACAAACTTCAAAATACTTACTCCATCTCCTTCTCACATCATCACTACTTGTTATCACCTCCCCTATTTGCGCCCTTCACTGAAGTTCCCATTTGCTCCCTTGTCTTGGGCACTTTATTTACCTCCTTCCAGAACATCTTTTTATTCTCCCTAAAATTTAATGATACTCTCTCACCCCAACTCTCATTGCCCTCTTTTTCACCTCTTGCAACTTTCTCTTGACCTCCTGTCTCTTTCTTTTATTCATCTCAAACTCAATTGCATTTTTTCCCTGCAAAAATCGTCAAATGCCTCACTCTTCTCTTTCACAATAATCTTACTTCTTCATCCCACCACTCACTACCCTTTCTAATCAACCACCTCCCACTCTTCTCATGCCACAAGCATCTTTTTCGCAATCCATCACTGATTCTCTAAATACATACCATTCCTCCCCACTCCCTTACTTCCATTGTTCTCACCTTTTTCCATTCTGTACTCAGTCTCTCCTGGCTCTCCTGGTACTTCCTCACACAAGTCTCCTTCCCAAGCTCACTTACTCTCACCACCCTCTTCACCCAACATTCACTCTTCGTTACTGAAAACCCATACAAATCTTCACCTTAGCCTCCACAAGATAATGGTCAGACATCCCTCCAGCTGCACCTCTCAGGACATTAACATCCAAAAGTTTGTCTTTCGCGCGCCTGTCATTTAACAAAGTAATCAATAACGCTCTCTGGCCATCTCTCCTACTTACATACGTATACTTATGTATATCT
>NC_092248.1:17266281-17291281 GCF_036320965.1 Panulirus ornatus
AAAATCTTTTTATTCTCTCTAAAATATAATGATACTCTCTCACCCCAACTCTCATTTGCCCTCTTCTTCACCTCTTGCACCTTTCTCTTGACCTCCTGCCTCTTTCTTTTATACATCTCCCACTCATTTGCATTATTTCCCTGCAAAAATCGTCCAGATGTCTCTCTCTTGTCTTTCACTGATAATCTTACTTCTTCATCACACCACTCACAACCCTTTCTAATATTCCTACCTCCCACGCTTCTCATGCCACAAGTATCTTTTGCGCAAGCCATCGCTGCTTACCTAAATCCAACCCATTCCTCCCCCACTCCCTTTACGTCCTTTGTTCTCACCTTTTTCCATTCTGTACTCAGTCTCTCCTGGTACTTCCTCATACAATTCTCCTTCCCAAGCTCACTTACTCTCACAGCTCTTTTCACCCCAACATTCTTTTTTTCTGAAAACCTCTAAAAATCTTCACCTTTCCCTGTACAAGATGATTATCATATATCCCTCCAGTTACACCACTCAGCACATTTACATCCAAAAGTCTCTCTTTCGCGCGCCCATCAATTAATATGTAATCCAACAAGGCTCTCTGGACATCTCTCCTACTTATATACGTATACTTATATATATCTCTCTTTTTAAATCTGGTATTCCCAATCACCAGTCCTTATTAAGCACAGAAATCTACAAGCACTTGTTGACTGGTTGGTAAGTTTATTTGATATATGTATGATTCATGGTATACATTTTATAAAAATAAAATGTATAAAAAAAAATAAGAATAAAATATATATATATATATATATATATATATATATATATATATATATATATATATATATATATATATATATATATATATATATATATATATGTATATATATATATATATATATATATGTTTTATATTATTATATTATATTATATTATATATATTGTATATATTTATATATATATATATATATATCATTTATTTATATATATTGTATGTGTATATTATATTATATATTATATATATTATGTATTGTATATTTATTATATATTAAGTATTATATATTATATATATTATATATTATATGTTATATATTATATATATTATATATTGTGTTATATGTGTATTATATATGTATATTGTATATATATTATTTATAATGTGTATATTGTATATATATATAATTCCCTGGGGATAGGGGAGAAAGAATACTTCCCACGTATTCCCTGCGTGTCGTAGAAGGCGACTAAAAGGGAAGGGAGCGGGGGGGCTGGAAATCCTCCCCTCTCGTTTTTTTTTTTTTTTTTTTCCAAAAGAAGGAACAAAGACGAGGGCCAGGTTAGGATACTCCCTCAAAGGCCCAGTCCTCTGTTCTTAACGCTACCTCGCTATCGCGGGAAATGGCGAATAGTATGAAAAAAAAAAAAAAAAGAATGATTCATGGTGAGGTGCCTGAGGATTGGCGGAATGCTTGCATAGTGCCATTGTACAAAGACAAAGGGGATAAGAGTGAGTGCTGAAATTACAGATGTATAAGTTTCTTGAGTATTCCTGATAAATTATATGGAAGGGAATTCATTGAGAGGGTGAAGGCATGTAAAGAGCATCAGATTAGGGAAGAGAAGTGAGGTTTCAGATGTGGTAGAGGATGTGTGGATCAGGTGTTTGCTTTGAAGAATGTATATGAGAAATACATACAAAAGTAAATGGATATGTATGAAGCATTTATGGATCTGGAGAAGGCATATGATAGAGTTGATAGAGATGATCTGTGGAAGGTATTAAGAATATATTTTGTGAGAGGTAAGTTGTTAGAAGCAGTGAAGAGTTTTTATCGAGGATGTAGGGCATATGTACGTGTAGGAAGAAAGGAAAGTGATTGTTTCTAAATGAATGTAGGTTTCCAGCAGGGGTGTGTGATGTCTTCATGATTATTTGATTTGCTTATGGATGGGGTTGTTAGGGAGGTGAATACAAGAGTTTTGGAAAGATGGGCAAGTATGCAGTCTGTTGGGGATGAGAGAGCTTGGGAAGTGAGTTAGTTGTTCGCTGATGATACAGCGCTGGTGGTTGATTCATGTGAGAAACCGCAGAAGCTGTTGACTGAGTTTGGTAAAGTGTGTGAAAGAAGAAAGTTAAGAGTAAATGTGAATAAGAGCAAGGTTATTAGGTACAGTAGGGTTGAGGGTCAAGTCAATTGGGAGGTAAGTTTGAAAGGAGAAAAACTGGAGGAAGTAAAGTGTTTTAGATATCTGGGAATGGATTTGGCAGCGGATGGAACCATTGAAGCGGAAGTGATCATAGGGTGGGGGAGGGGGCGAAAATCCTGGGAGCTTTGAAGAATGTGTGGAAGTCGAGAACATTATCTCGGAAAGCAAAAATGGGTATATTTGAAAGAATAGTGGTTCCAACAATGTTGTATTGTTGCGAGGCGTGGGTTATGGATAGATTTGTGCGCAGGAGGGTGGATGTGCTGGAAATGAGATGTTTGAGGACAGTTTGTGGTGTGAGGTGGTTTGATCGAGTAAGTATTGTGAGGGTAAGAGAGATGTGTGGAAATAAAAAGTGTGTGGTTGAGAGAGCAGAAGAGGGTGTTTTCAAATGGTTTGGTCACATGGAGAGAATGAGTGAGGAAAGATTGACCAAGAGGATATATATGTCAGAGGTGGAGAGAACGAGGAGAAGTGTAAGACCAAATTGGAGGTGGAAAGATGGAGTGAAAAAGACTCTGAGTGATCGGGGCCTGAACATGCAGGAGGGTGAAAGGCGGGCAAGGAATAGAGTGAATTGGAACGACGTGGTATACCGGGGTCGACGTGCTGTCAATGGATTGAAACAGGGCATGTGAAGCGTATAGGGTAAACCATGGAAAGTTGTGTGGGGCCTGGATGTGGAAAGGGAGCGGTGGTTTCGGTGCATTATTACACGGCAGCTAGAGGCTGAGTGTGAACGAATGGGGCCTTCGTTGTCTTTTCCTAGCGCGTACCTTGCACACATGAGGGGGGAGGGGGTGGTCATTACATGTGTGGCGGGGTGGCGATGGGAATAAATAAAGGCAGACAGTATGAACTATGTACATGTGTATATATGTATATGTCTGTGTGTGTATATATATGTGTACATTGAGATGTATATGTATGTATATTTGAGTGTGTGGACGTGTATGCATATACATGTGTATGTGGGTGGGTTGGGCCATTCTTTCGTCTGTTTCCTTGCGCTACCACGCTAACGCGGGAGAGAGCGACAAAGCAAGTGTTTCATTTTCCCCGTGGACTCATAGGAATATCTTGATCACGCAGAAAATGGTGATCCTCTCCAATATATATATATATATATATTTTTTTTTTTTTTTTTTTTTTTTTTTATACTTTGTCGCTGTCTCCCGCGTTTGCGAGGTAGCGCAAGGAAACAGACGAAAGAAATGGCCCAACCCCCCCCCCCCATACACATGTACATACACACGTCCACACACGCAAATATACATACCTACACAGCTTTCCATGGTTTACCCCAGACGCTTCACATGCCCTGATTCAACCCACTGACACCACGTCAACCCCGGTATACCACATCGATCCAATTCACTCTATTCCTTGCCCTCCTTTCACCCTCCTGCATGTTCTGGCCCCGATCACACAAAATCTTTTTCACTCTATCTTTCCACCTCCAATTTGGTCTCCCAGTTCTCCTCGTTCCCTCCACCTCCGACACATATATCCTCTTGGTCAATCTTTCCTCACTCATTCTCTCCATGTGGCCAAACCATTTCAAAACACCCTCTTCTGCTCTCTCAACCACGCTCTTTTTATTTCCACACATCTCTCTTACCCTTACGTTACTTACTCGATCAAACCACCTCACACAACACTTTTTCCTCAAACATCTCATTTCCAGCACATCCATCCTCCTGCGCACAACTCTATCCATAGCCCAGGCCTCGCAACCATACAACATTGTTGGAACTGCTATTCCTTCAAACATACCCATTTTTGCTTTCCGAGATAATGTTCTCGACTTCCACACATTCTTCAAGGCTCCCAGAATTTTCGCCCCCTTTCCCACCCTATGATCCACTTCCGTTTCCATGGTTCCATCCGCTGCCAGATCCACTCCCAGATATCTAAAACACTTTACTTCCTCCAGTTTTTCTCCATTCAAACTTACCTCCCAATTGACTTGACCCTCAACCCTACTGTACCTAAAACCTTGCTCTTATTCACATTTACTCTTAACTTTCTTCTTTCACACACTTTACCAAACTCAGTCACCAGCTTCTGCAGTTTCTCACATGAATCAGCCACCAGCGCTGTATCATCAGCGAACAACAACTGACTCACTTCCCAAGCTCTCTCATCCACAACAGACTTCATACTTGCCCCTCTTTCCGGGTAGAACCGCAGTAGACAAGAGTGCTCTTCGTGTAGAACCGCAGTAAGCAACAGCTACGCTTCGGGTAGAACCGCAGTAGACAAGAGCTGCGCTCCGGGTAGAACCGCGAGGTAGACAACAGCTCCGCTCCGGGTAGAACCACGCAGTAGGCTACAGCTGCGCTCCACCGGGGAACTCCTGGACCGAACTGGTGTTAAAGGCATCATCTTCGAGACAACAACTGCAGGGTCGACCAGGCTCAGGCAGGGCCAATGCTCCAGGGTCGGCCACCTCCATGGCCTCCTCCCTAGCATGAGGACTATCGACCTCCAGAGGCCTGGGCGTCTCGAATACCAGAGCTTAAGCGTCGCGTCATGAGAAGAACCATCATAATGGAGTTGCACGGACTGTGATCCTTGCTGTGGTTACAAGAATGTTCTTCCGCCCACCAGTGATGCTACCACATTTGTGAATCAAGAACCATTGCAACACAAACCTCGCCAGGTGGTAGAGTGTCCCGCAGTATATCGAGACAGACTTCCCCAGAACTCTTTTAAAGGGGAAGTAAATGTTTATAGTTGTGTTACTGGAGTGATAGTTTTCATACATGGTGCTTTGACAAGAAAATAGTGAAATTGGAAAAAATGTAGCTTAGACATTGAAGCTAATTGATACAGTGGTTAAATTGATGAGAACTACTATTGACGTTTGTGTAAATAAATTATACATTTCCCTTTTCCATAGCCAGAGGTTGAACCATTATGTGACATTCATTTTTTCATTTCATTTCAAGCTAGAAGTTTCAGTTTTCTAAATTATTTCTTACATTTTTCATATGTATATATATGTATATGTGTGTGTGTGTGTGTATATGTGCGTATGTATGTGTATGTATATATATATATATATATATATATATATATATATATATAAGTATATATATATATATATATATATTATGCCTGGGGATAGGGGTGAAAGAATACTTCCCACGCATTCCTCACGTGTCGTAGAAGGCGACTAGAGGGGACGGGAGCGGGGGGCCAGAAATCCTTCCCTCCTTGTATCTTTTTTTTTTTAACTTTCTAAAATGGGAAACAGAAGAAGGATATATATATATATATATATATATATATATATATATATATATATATATATATATATATATATATATATATATATATATATATATATATATATATATATATATATATATATTTTTTTTTTTTTTTTTATACTTTGTCGCTGTCTCCCGCGTTTGCGAGGTAGCGCAAGGAAACAGACGAAAGAAATGGCCCAACCCCCCCCCCCCATACACATGTACATACACACGTCCACACACGCAAATATACATACCTACACAGCTTTCCATGGTTTACCCCAGACGCTTCACATGCCTTGATTCAATCCACTGACAGCACGTCAACCCCTGTATACCACATGGCTCCAATTCACTCTATTCCTTGCCCTCCTTTCACCCTCCTGCATGTTCAGGCCCATATCACACAAAATCTTTTTCACTCCATCTTTCCACCTCCAATTTGGTCTCCCTCTTCTCCTCGTTCCCTCCACCTCCGACACATATATCCTCTTGGTCAATCTTTCCTCACTCATTCTCTCCATGTGCCCAAACCATTTCAAAACACCCTCTTCTACTCTCTCAACCACGCTTTTTTTATTTCTACACATCTCTCTTACCCTTACGTTACTCACTCGATCAAACCACCTCACACCACACATTGTCCTCAAACATCTCATTTCCAGCACATCCATCCTCCTGCGCACAACTCTATCCATATCCCACGCCTCGCAACCATACAACATTGTTGGAACCACTATTCCTTCAAACATACCCATTTTCGCTTTCCGAGATAATGTTCTCGACTTCCACACATTTTTCAAGGCTCCCAAAATTTTCGCCCCCTCCCCCACCCTATGATCCACTTCCGCTTCCATGGTTCCATCCGCTGACAGATCCACTCCCAGATATCTAAAACACTTCACTTCCTCCAGTTTTTCTCCATTCAAACTCACCTCCCAATTGACTTGACCCTCACCCCTACTGTACCTAATAACCTTGCTCTTATTCCCATTTACTCTTAACTTTCTTCTTCCACACACTTTACCAAACTCAGTCACCAGCTTCTGCAGTTTCTCACATGAATCAGCCACCAGTGCTGTATCATCAGCGAACAACAACTGACTCACTTCCCAAGCTCTCTCATCCCCAACAGACTTCATACTTGCCCCTCTTTCCAGGACTCTTGCATTTACCTCCCTAACAACCCCATCCATAAACAAATTAAACAACCATGGAGACATCACACACCCCTGCCGCAAACCTACATTCACTGAGAACCAATCACTTTCCTCTCTTCCTACACGTACACATGCCTTACATCCTCGATAAAACCTTTTCACTGCTTCTAACAACTTGCCTCCCACACCATATATTCTTAATACCTTCCACAGAGCATCTCTATCAACTCTATCATATGCCTTCTCCAGATCCATAAATGCTACATACAAATCCATTTGCTTTTCTAAGTATTTCTCACATACATTCTTCAAAGCAAACACCTGATCCACACATCCTCTACCACTTCTGAAACCGCACTGCTCTTCCCCAGTCTGATGCTCTGTACATGCCTTCACCCTCTCAATCAATACCCTCCCATATAATTTACCAGGAATACTCAACAAACTTATACCTCTGTAATTTGAGCACTCACTCTTATCCCCTTTGCCTTTGTACAATGGCACTATGCACGCATTCCGCCAATCCTCAGGCACCTCACCATGAGTCATACATACATTAAATAACCTTACCAACCAGTAAACAATACAGTCACCCCCTTTTTTAATAAATTCCACTGCAATACCATCCAAACCTGCTGCCTTGCCGGCTTTCATCTTCCGCAAAGCTTTTACTACCTCTTCTCTGTTTACCAAATCATTTTCCCTAACCCTCTCACTTTGCACACCACCTCGACCAAAACACCCTATATCTGCCACTCTGTCATCAGACACATTCAACAAACCTTCAAAATACTCATTCCATCTCCTTCTCACATCACCGCTACTTGTTATCACCTCCCCATTTACGCCCTTCACTGAAGTTCCCATTTGCTCCCTTGTCTTACGCACCCTATTTACCTCCTTCCAGAACATCTTTTTATTCTCCCTAAAATTTACTGATAGTCTCTCACCCCAACTCTCATTTGCCCTTTTTTTCACCTCTTGCACCTTTCTCTTGACCTCCTGTCTCTTTCTTTTATACTTCTCCCACTCAATTGCATTTTTTCCCTGCAAAAATCGTCCAAATGCCTCTCTCTTCTCTTTCACTAATACTCTTACTTCTTCATCCCACCACTCACTACCCTTTCTAAACAGCCCACCTCCCACTCTTCTCATGCCACAAGCATCTTTTGCGCAATCCATCACTGATTCCCTAAATACATCCCATATATATATATATATATATATATATATATATATATATATATATATATATATATATATATATATATATATATATATATATATATATATATATATATATATATTTTTATATATATATATATATATATATATATATATATATATATATATATATATATATATTCTTTATATATATATATATATATATATATATATATATATATATATTTTTTTTTTTTTTTTAATTTTCCAAAAGAAGGAACAGGGAATGAGGCCAGGTGAGGATATTCCCTCAGAGGCCCAGTCCTCTCTTAACGCTATCTTGCTAACGCGGGAAATGGCGAATAGTTTGAAAGAAAAGAAATATATATATTTTTTTTCTTTTTTTTTTATACTTTCTCGCTGTCTCCCGCGTTTGCGAGGTAGCGCAAGGAAACAGACGAAAGAAATGGCCCAACCCCCCCCCCATACACATGTATATACATGCGTCCACACACGCAAATATACATACCTACACAGCTTTCCATGGTTTACCCCAGACGCTTCACATGCCCTGCTTCAATCCACTGACAGCACGTCAACCCCGGTATACCACATCGCTCCAATTCACTCTATTCCTTGCCCTCCTTTCACCCTCCTGCATGTTCAGGCCCCGATCACACAAAATCTTTTTCACTCCATCTTTCCACCTCCGATTTGGTCTCCCTCTTCTCCTTGTTCCCTCCACCTCCGGCACATATATCCTCTTGGTCAATCTTTCCTCACTCATCCTCTCCATGTGCCCAAACCATTTCAAAACACCCTCTTCTGCTCTCTCAACCACGCTCTTTTTATTTCCACACATCTCTCTTCCCCTTACGTTACTCACTCGATCAAACCACCTCACACCACACATTGTCCTCAAACATCTCATTTCCAGCACATCCATCCTCCTGCGCATAACTCTATCCATAGCCCACGCCTCGCAACCATACAACATTGTTGGAACCACTATTCCTTCAAACATACCCATTTTTGCTTTCCGAGATAATGTTCTCGACTTCCACACATTCTTCAAGGCCCCCAGGATTTTCGCCCCTTCTCCCACCCTATGATCCACTTCCGCTTCCATGGTTCCATCCGCTGCCAGATCCACTCACAGATATCTAAAACACTTCACTTCCTCCAGTTTTTCTCCATTCAAACTCACCTTCCAATTGACTTGACCCTCAACCCTACTGTACCTAATAACCTTGCTCTTATTCACATTTACTCTTAACTTTCTTCTTCCACACATTTTTCCAAACTCAGTCACCAGCTTCTGCAGTTTCTCACATGAATCAGCCACCAGCGCTGTATCATCAGCGAACAACAACTGACTCACTTCCCAAGCTCTCTCATCCCCAACAGACTTCATACTTGCCCCTCTTTCCAAAACTCTTCCATTTACCTCCCTAACAACCCCATCCATAAACAAATTAAACAACCATGGAGACATCACACACCCCTGCCGCAAACCTACATTCACTGAGAACCAATCACTTTCCTCTCTTCCTACACGTACACATGCCTTACATCCTCGATAAAACCTTTTCACTGCTTCTAACAACTTTCCTCCCACACCATATATTCTTAATACCTTCCACAGAGCATCTCTATCAACTCTATCATATGCCTTCTCCAGATCCATAAATGCTACATACAAATCCATTTGCTTTTCTAAGTATTTCTCACATACATTCTTCAAAGCAAACACCTGATCCACACATCCTCTACCACTTCTGAAACCACACTGCTCTTCCCCAATCTGATGCTCTGTACATGCCTTCACCCTCTCAATCAATACCCTCCCATATAATATATATATGTATGTATATATATATATTTTTTTTTTTTTTTGCTTTGTCGCTGTCTCCCGCGTTTGCGAGGTAGCGCAAGGAAACAGACGAAAGAAATGGCCCAAACCACCCCCATACGCATGTATATACATACGTCCACACACGCAAATATACATACCTACACAGCTTTCCATGGTTTACCCCAGACGCTTCACATGCCTTGATTCAATCCACTGACAGCACGTCAACCCCGGTATACCACATCGCTCCAATTCACTCTATTCCTTGCCCTCCTTTCACACTCCTGCATGTTCAGGCCCCGATCACAAAAAATCTTTTTCACTCCATCTTTCCACCTCCAATTTGGTCTCCCTCTTCTCCTCGTTCCCTCCACCTCCGACACATATATTCTCTTGGTCAATCTTTCCTCACTCATTCTCTCCATGTGCCCGAACCATTTCAAAACACCCTCTTCTGCTCTCTCAACCACTCTCTTTTTATTTCCACACATCTCTCTTCCCCTTACGTTACTTACTCGATCAAACCACCTCACACCACACATTGTCCTCAAACATCTCATTTCCAGCACATCCATCCTCCTGCGCACAACTCTATCCATAGCCCACGCCTCGCAACCATACAACATTGTTGGAACCACTATTCCTTCAAACATACCCATTTTTGCTTTCCGAGATAATGTTCTCGACTTCCACACATTCTTCAAGGCTCCCAGAATTCTCGCCCCCTCCCCCACCCTATGATCCACTTCCGCTTCCATTGTTCCATCCGCTGCCAGATCCACTCCCAGATATCTAAAACACTTCACTTCCTCCAGTTTTTCTCCATTCAAACTCACCTCCCAATTGACTTGACCCTCAACCCTACTGTACCTAATAACCTTGCTCTTATTCACATTTACTCTTAACTTTCTTCATTCACACACTTTACCAAACTCAGTCACCAGCTTCTGCAGTTTCTCACATGAATCAGCCACCAGCGCTGTATCATCAGCGAACAACAACTGACTCACTTCCCAAGCTCTCTCATCCCCAACAAACTTCATACTTGCCCGTCTTTCCAAAACTTTTGCATTCACCTCCCTAACAACCCCATCCATAAACAAATTAAACAACCATGGAGACATCACACACCCCTGCCGCAAACCTACATTCACTGAGAACCAATCACTTTCCTCTCTTCCTACACGTACACATGCCTTACATCCTCGATAAAAACTTTTCACTGCTTGTAAGAATTTGCCTCCCACACCATATATTCTTAATACCTTCCACAGAGCATCTCCATCAACTCTATGATATGCCTTCTCCAGATCCATAAATGCTACATACAAATCCATTTGTTTTTCTAAGTATTTCTCACATACATTCTTCAAAGCAAACACCTGATCCACACATCCTCTACCACTTCTGAAACCACACTGCTCTTCCCCAATCTGATGCTCTGTACATGCCTTCACCCTCTCAATCAGTACCCTCCCATATAATTTACCAGGAATACTCAACAAACTTATACCTCTGTAATTTGAGCACTCACTCTTATCCCCTTTGCCTTTGTACAATGGCACTATGCACGCATTCCGCCAATCCTCAGGCACCTCACCATGAGTCATACATACATTAAATAACCTTACCATCCAGTCAACAATACAGTCACCCCCTTTTTTAATAAATTCCACAGCAATACCATCCAAACCTGCTGCCTTGCCGGCTTTCATCTTCCGCAAAGCTTTTACTACCTCTTCTCTGTTTACCAAATCATTTTCCCTATATATATATATATATATATATATATATATATATATATATATATATATATATATATATATATATATATTTTTTTTTTTTTTTTTTTTATACTTTGTCGCTGTCTCCCGCGTTTGCGAGGTAGCGCAAGGAAACAGACGAAAGAAATGGCCCAACCCCCCCCCCCATACACATGTACATACACACGTCCACACACGCAAATATACATACCTACACAGCTTTCCATGGTTTACCCCGGACGCTTCACATGCCTTGGTTCAATCCACTGACAGCACGTCAACCCCTGTATACCACATCACTCCAATTCGCTCTATTTCTTGCCCTCCTTTCACCCTCCTGCATGTTCAGGCCCCGATCACACAAAATCCTTTTCACTCCATCTTTCCACCTCCAATTTGGTCTCCCTCTTCTCCTCGTTCCCTCCACCTCCGACACATATATCCTCTTGGTCAATCTTTCCTCACTCATTCTCTCCATGTGCCCAAACCATTTCAAAACACCCTCTTCTGCTCTCTCAACCACGCTCTTTTTATTTCCACACATCTCTCTTACCCTTACGTTACTTACTCGATCAAACCACCTCACACCACACATTGTCCTCAAGCATCTCATTTCCAGCACATCCATCCTCCTGCTCACAACTCTATCCATAGCCCACGCCTCGCAACCATACAACATTGTTGGAACCACTATTCCTTCAAACATACCTATTTTTGCTTTCCGAGATAATGTTCTCGACTTCCACACATTTTTCAAGGCTCCCAAAATTTTCGCCCCCTCCCCCACCCTATGATCCACTTCCGCTTCCATGGTTCCATCCGCTGACAGATCCACTCCCAGATATCTAAAACACTTCACTTCCTCCAGTTTTTCTCCATTCAAACTCACCTCCCAATTGACTTGACCCTCAACCCTACTGTACCTAATAACCTTGCTCTTATTCACATTTACTCTTAACTTTCTTCTTCCACACACTTTACCAAACTCCGTCACCAGCTTCTGCAGTTTCTCACATGAATCCGCCACCAGCGCTGTATCATCAGCGAACAACAACTGACTCACTTCCCAAGCTCTCTCATCCCCAACAGACTTCATACTTGCCCCTCTTTCCAAAACTCTTGCATTTACCTCCCTAACAACCCCATCCATAAAGAAATTAAACAACCATGGAGACATCACACACCCCTGCCGCAAACCTACATTCACTGAGAACCAATCACTTTCCTCTCTTCCTACACGTACACATGCCTTACATCCTCGATAAAAACATTTCACTGCTTCTAACAACTTGCCTCCCACATCATATATTCTTAATACCTTCCACAGAGCATCTCTATCAACTCTATCATATGCCTTCTCCAGATCCATAAATGCTACATACAAATCCATTTGCTTTTCTAAGTATTTCTCACATACATTCTTCAAAGCAAACACCTGATCCACACATCCTCTATCACTTCTGAAACCACACTGCTCTTCCCCAATCTGATGCTCTGTACATGCCTTCACCCTCTCAATCAGTACCCTCCCATATAATTTACCAGGAATACTCAACAAACTTATACCTCTGTAATTTGAGCACTCACTCTTATCCCCTTTGCCTTTGTACAATGGCACTATGCACGCATTCCGCCAATCCTCAGGCACCTCACCATGAGTCATACATACATTAAATAACCTTACCAACCAGTCAACAATACAGTCACCCCCTTTTTTAATAAATTCCACTGCAATACCATCCAAACCTGCTGCCTTGCCGGCTTTCATCTTCCGCAAAGCTTTTACTACCTCTTCTCTGTTTACCAAATCATTTTCCCTAACCCTCTCACTTTGCACACCACCTCGACCCAAACACCCTATATCTGCCACTCTGTCATCAGACACATTCAACAAACCTTCAAAATACTCATTCCATCTCCTTCTCACATCACCACTACTTGTTATCACCTCCCCATTTACGCCCTTCACTGAAGTTCCCATTTGCTCCCTTGTCTTACGCACCCTATTTACCTCCTTCCAGAGCATCTTTTTATTCTCCCTAAAATTTACTGATAGTCTCTCACCCCAACTCTCATTTGCCCTTTTTTTCACCTCTTGCACCTTTCTCTTGACCTCCTGTCTCTTTCTTTTATACTTCTCCCACTCAATTGCATTTTTTCCCTGCAAAAATCGTCCAAATGCCTCTCTCTTCTCTTTCACTAATACTCTTACTTCTTCATCCCACCACTCACTACCCTTTCTAAACAGCCCACCTCCCACTCTTCTCATGCCACAAGCATCTTTTGCGCAATCCATCACTGATTCCCTAAATACATCCCATTCCTCCCCCACTCCCCTTACTTCCATTGTTCTCACCTTTTTCCATTCTGTACACAGTCTCTCCAGATACTTCTTCACACAGGTCTCCTTCCCAAGCTCACTTACTCTCACCACCTTCTTCACCCCAACATTCATTCTTCTTTTCTGAAAACCCATACTAATCTTCACCTTAGCCTCCACAAGATAATGATCAGACATCCCTCCAGTTGCACCTCTCAGCACATTGACATCCAAAAGTCTCTCTTTCGCACGCCTGTCAATTAACACGTAATCCAATAACGCTCTCTGGCCATCTCTCCTACTTACATAAGTATACTTATGTATATCTCGCTTTTTAAACCAGGTATTCCCAATCATCAGTCCTTTTTCAGCACATAAATCTACAAGCTCTTCACCATTTCCATTTACAACACTGAACACCCCATGCATACCAATCATTCCCTCAACTGCCACATTACTCACCTTTGCATTCAAATCACCCATCACTATAACCCGGTCTCGTGCATCAAAACCGCTAACACACTCATTTAGCTGCTCCCAAAACACTTGCCTCTCATGATCTTTCTTCTCATGCCCAGGTGCATATGCACCAATAATCACCCACCTCTCTCCATCAACTTTCAATTTTACCCATATTAATCGAGAATTTACTTTCTTACATTCTATCACATACTCCCACAACTCCTGTTTCAGGAGTATTGCTACTCCTTCCCTTGCTCTTGTCCTCTCACTAACCCCTGACTTCACTCCCCAGACATTTCCAAACCACTCTTCCCCTTTACCCTTGAGCTTCGTTTCACTCAGAGCCAAAACATCCAGGTTCCTTTCCTCAAACATACTACCTATCTCTCCTTTTTTCACATCTTGGTTACATCCACACACATTTAGGCACCCCACTCTGAGCCTTCGAGGAGGATGAGCACTCCCCGCGTGACTCCTTCTGTTTCCCATTTTAGAAAGTTAATACAAGGAGGGGAGGATATATATATATATATATATATATATATATATATATATATATATATATATATATATATATATATATATATATATATATATATATATATATATAAATATATATTTAGTCAATATATCGCAAAAGTAGCATGAGCATTGTGTGAGATCATTCGGAGAACCTAATAACATCTCACTATGGAAATTGATGAAGTCTTCATTGCGCAAGAATTTTAGCGCATGGTTATAGGATAAAGGCAGATGACTGTAGGATAAAGACTGATGATCTGTGACCAGATTATCTATCGAAAGACAGTAGAAGTAACCTAAATTCTAATCTAGTTGGATGCAGATGCCTCTTCCTAATTCAACACTCCCTCTGGCATATCTTCCGACAGGAAAATTGCGATGAAGAGGCACTATTCACTGAAAAGAGAGTATACTACCACGAAAATTTTGTCTTATAGGATGATCGGTACAACATTAGACTTAATTCTATCGCTTGAGGGCTCTTGGGAGGAAGTATTTTAGTTTCTAATTCGCAAGAAAAATTTAGATACGTGCATCTCTTACTGTCATTGAAGAGACTGATTTGCTTTTTGTGAACGTTTTTTTTTATTATTTGTTATGCTGTAATTGAAATTTGGTGATACCTTCAGCCACAACAGCATCTGCCGATAGTTTAGAAGTAGAAAAAGAATATACATCGTGGGAAAATATAATTGGCCTCTTTTACTGTTACATCTTGTCATGAACTTAACCATTATCTAAGTTCATTTCATTTCTGTCTAATGTGTGGAAATTACTATGTGATAATTTTTTTTTCGTCATAAACATTGATTTGATTTTTGAAAACTGAAGAACATATTTTGAGTGGGGTCAGATGAGTGAGTTGTAAAGTATAAGTAGTGTGCCTTTCGTGCCTTAATTGATATTTCTCGATGTAAAACATGATGTTCTAAGTCTTGCTTGGCGTATTGTAGGGCATTACTGATCATTACTTCCATGACATTTACTCGTTCTTATACTGATAATGAAGTACCGAACATTTTTCATATTAGAGGTTAATATTCTCATCATCAAAATGTATTATTTTTCATTTTTTGCGTCGAAGTTCATTAGCCTTCATCTCTAACAACCCTATGCCCATTTTTCTTTGAACAAGTAAATAGACCCCGTTTTATTTTGGATGAATTCTCTTTACTCCGCAGCGTTAGAAATCTGTGAAATATGACTTGTGAATCCTGGGTTCAGATGACTGATACAGTCAATGGCATAGAGTCCAGGAGAGACCTCAACAAGACCTACGTCCATCGTCCATTTTGTCTCACATTGCCTGGAACATGTTACTGCCCCTATAACATCCCCTCTTACCTTGGGGTTTTTTTACCACTACTAACCTTTTGAAAATTGTTGCTGGTTTCTAACGTCGTCTCTATCTTAACCATATTAGTTTCTAAACCTTCTGCTCGATCATAGCTTCCGCTCGCTACTCGAAATGTTGGGCGTGGAGTATATTGTGCCCCCCTCCTTGCTCTACTGTCTCCTGCCTACTGTTAATGCCCTCTGTAGCTTCCCCGTTTCCCCTACCCTTCTTTGCACGAAATATCATATCATCATTGACAAGAAACGTAAAGCAAATCTGTCTTCATTCCCGGTAGACACTCTTCTGTGAACTCTCGCCAGCAATAAGAGAAGGTGAAGCGAGTTACATGTGGAATCTCGTTACTGGCTCCTGATCACTATTTCAGGGAATGCACCACAAATATGCCCATCCATGACAGATCAGTGTGCGACTGGGTCGGGTTGCTTGTAGGTTGTAAAGGTGGGAGATCTGATTGTGGGTTATGATGCCAGTCTCATTTTGAGACTTTATACAAATGGATTCTAACAGCAACAAACCACTGGGCGCATCTAAAGCTGTTGGATATGATGCAGAAGGGGCATTCTGGGCGTAACAGTTTTTGTAATATGATAAAATGATGCAAATGAGAAAAATGAGGAAAGATAACTCGTACATTGCTAGAGACTGAAGTTTGAGGTGGGTGTATGTCTTGTGGTGAGGCGTTTAAAACTAGTTGGGAGGGTATTTTTGTACAATTTATTGGTCTCATCTGTGAGTATTTTGTCATCAGTGTGTATGTTGGGAAGGGGAGATGCTGGAGAATCACTAAGTATAAGATGTTAAAGTGTAAGGAAGGTGTAATACTCTTATTTCAACACGGAAACTGGTGTTTGGTTGTTGAATGACTTAGATGAGAGGTGTCCAATGCTGTTACAAATGACAGCATGCCAAACATATCAAGGTGAGATTTTATGGGAATATTTTGTATTGCTGTGGTCACTAGGCAGTCATGATTGCTCTGAGTGCTGTTTTGTGCGGTTTAAAACTTTGTTTTTCTATCACGAAGCAAAGCTTTGAAATACCAATTGAACTTATTGTTGTTATTATTATCAGTGATATACCTAGTCGCTGTCTCCCGCGTTAGCGAAGTAGCGCATGGAAACATGAAAGAAACGCTCAGACCGCCCACATACGCATGTATATACATAGACGCCCACACACGCACATAAATATACATATACATTTCATCGTATACATACATATATATACACACACATATACATATATACATATGTACATATCCATACTTTCTGCCTCCATCTATTCTCGTCGCCACTCCGCCACACATGAAAATGGCACCCCTTCCCCTCGAGTTAGGAAAAGACAAAAAAGGCCACATTCGTTCACACATAGTCTCTAACTGTCATGTGTAAAGCAACGAAACCACAGCTCCCTTTCCACACCCAGGCCCCACAGAACTTTCCATGGTTTACCCCAGGCGCTTCACATGCTCTGGTTCAATCTATTGACAGCACGTCCACCCCGGTATACCACGTCGTTCCAATTCACTCTACTCTTTGCATGCCTTTCACCCTCCTGTACGTTCAGGCCCCGATCACTCAAAATTTTTTTCACTTCAACCTTCCACTTCCAATTTGGTCTCCCACTTCTCCTCTCCCTCCACCTCTGACACATATATCCTCTTTGTCAATCTTTCCTCACTCATTCTCTCCATGTGACCAAACCATTTCAATACACCCTCTTCTGCTCTCTCAACCACACTCATTCTATTACCACACATCTCTCACCCTTTCATTACTTATACGATTTAACCATCTCACACCAAATATTGTCCTCAAACATTTCATTTCCAATACATTTACTCTCCGCACAACCCTATCTACAGCCCACGCCTTGCAACCATATAACATTGTTGGAACCACTATTCCCTCAAACTTACCTATCTTTGCTCTCCGAGATAACGTTCTCGCCTTCCACACATTCTTCACCGCTCCCAGAACCTTTGCCTCCTTCCCCATCCTGTGACTCATTTCGGCTTCATGGTTCCATTTGCTGCCAAATCCACTCCCAGATATCTAAAAAGCTTACTTCACTTCCTCCAGTTTTTTCTCCTTTCAAGCTTACCTCCCAGTTAACTTGTTCCTCAACCCTACTGAACCTAATAACCCAACTCTTATTCACATTAACTCTCAACTTTCTTCTTTCACACAGTTTGCCGAGCTCAGTCACCAAATTTGGCAGTTTCTCTCCCGAATCAGCTACCAGCGCTGTATCATCAACGAACAACAACTGACTCACTCCCCAAGCCCTCTCATCCACAACAGATTGCATACTTGCCCATTTCCAAAATTCTTGCATTGTCCTCCCTAACAACCCCAATCATAAACAAATTAGACAGCCATGGAGACATCATGCACCCCTGCCGCAAACCTACACTCAGTGAGACCGACCACTTTCCTCTCTTCCTACTCGTACACATGCCTTACATCCTTGATAAAAACTTTTCACTGCTTCTAGCAACTTTCCTCCTTGACCATATACTCTTAATACTTTCCACAAAGCATCTACATCCACTCTATCATATGCTTTCTCCAGATCTATAAATGCTGCATTCAAATCCATCTGTTTTTCTATGCATTTTTCAACATACATTCTTCTAAGCAAACACCTGATCCACACATCCTATACCTCTTCTGAAACCACACTGCGCCTCCCCAATCTGATGCTGTTTACATGCCTTTACTCTCTCAGTCAACACCCTTCCATATGATTTCCCAGGAATACTCAAACTTATGCGTCTGTGATTTGAACAGTCACCCTTATCCCCTTTTCCTTTATACAATGGCACTGTGCAGGTTATTGTAAAAATGAAAAATATACACTTACATTATGTGAGATACTTGTTTACCTTACCACAAAGGACAGTGATGTGTGTGTAATTTGAAAAGCTGTTCATGCATACCTCATGCACCCTCAGAATGAGAAATTACATTGATTGTATATAATAGTTTCTCTATGAAATCTCTTTCTTGGTTATGTTCACACCTGTGGCGTATCAAATATTCTTAAGCAACAATGTTGATCAGATATTAAAATTACTTCTTCTTACTCTATCCTTTTTGTGTTTCCTGGTTTCATCAACACCTGTTTCATCCCCATTACATATACTCGTTGACGTATTCCTCGATCTTGTCAAAAACATTCTTACGTCTCTGTACAAACAATTGGTAACATAATTTTCAGTCAGTTAAAGCCTTTCATCTCAGCGACAACCAAAATAACGTCACATGTCCTAAGTAAATGCTTCATGTATTGCCAATGACTCTTTGGCATTTTTTAAAGAAAACTTTGGGTGATGTGTAATTGAAGTTATCAGAAGACATGTAAATCAACATCTGAGAAGTGATTACCTAAAAGCTGCTAAAGACTGTGGCTACATAAAAATAACAATATCTATATAATCAACATATCAGACCAGGTAGTGGTTGGTAACCAGGAAGACATATCACCAGTACCACCCGCCCGGGTATCGGAAGGGTTAGTGACGGATATGTTGTGAGAAACTACATTCCCCCAACCCACACGCGGACCACTGGCATTCTGTCTGCAAACATACAATTTCTCCCTGCCTCACACAACACCCGACAGCACTCACGCAAATCACTCTTCGGCAAACAACATGCGCTAACGCCACTTCTTGGCAAAATAGCAGAAACAATAAACAGAAGCAGCAGCCAGGATCATTAGGAAGGGTCACTGGTCAGAAACAGTAGATAGAAGCAGTTGGCAGGAACACCAGGCAGGAGCCCCCGCCTCCCAAGAGTGAGGCACCAAAGTCCAACAAGCGGCACTGGAGTTCACTAGCCATGGAGAGTCCATCGCCACGGCCATCCCCTTTGAGGAAGCCCCAGGCGGGAATGGGCATCAAAGGTAAAGATTGATACACAGATCAAAATATCAACCGAAACAATTCATGCACTGGTACATCATATTACAGTATAACTATAAAAAGGCATTGATATTACAAAAGAACCCAATTACAGTATCAAATTTCAGTAAAAATAAAAACACCCTCCAGTATCTCCAACGTTACGACTAATTTCTGCTTGTGTTTCTATGCTCCTTATTTCTGTGCTCCTTATGATATACTAAGGTGTTGGTCTATGCTCTCTGCTTTCTTATGATCTTTCAAGCAGTTGGTCTATGCTCTCTTCTTCCTTACGATCTACCAAGCAGTTAGTCTATGCGCTCTGCTTCCTTATCTACCAAGCAGTTGTTCTATGCTCTCTGCTTCCATACGATCTACCAAGCAGTTGATCTATGCTCTCTGCTTCCTTGTAATCTACCAAGCAGTTGGTCTATGCTCTCTGCTTTCTTATGATCTACCAAGCAGTTGGTCTATGCTCTCTTCTTCCTTATGATCTACCAAGCAGTTGGTCTATGCTCTCTGCTTCCTTACGATCTACCAAGCAGTTGATCTATGCTTTCTGCTTCCTAATGATCTACCAAGCAGTTGATCTATGCTCTCTGCTTCCATACGATCTACCAAGCAGTTGATCTATGCTCTCTGCTTCCTTATGATCTACCAAGCAGTTGGTTTATGCTCTCTGCTTCCTTATGATCAACCAAGCAGTTGGTATATGCTCTCTGCTTCCTTATGATCTACCCAGCAGTCGGTCATCGCTCTCTAATACCAGACTGATATCTGTCCTGCCTCTCTGCTAGACATGACCGGTTGCATTTTCGTGCTGTTGTAAAACATGAATCACTAATCAATGGTATTCACGACGGATATGGGCTGTGCAACTTAGTACAGTGTAGGATGTGGGATTGGAGTGGTTATATTGTTCTTATGTAAGCTGAGACGGCACGAGCAAGTGAGGCACTAATCAAAGCAATCTCATGAACGTTCTCTCTCTCTCTCTCTCTCTCTCTCTCTCTCTCTCTCTCTCTCTCTCTCTCTCTCTCTCTCTCTCTCTCTCTCTCTCTCTCTCTCTCTCTCTCTCTCTCTCTCTCTCTCTCTCTCTCTCTAGTTTGTCTTTGGATTGACTGCCGCAACCAGGATTCGAGCCTATAGGTGGGGTCGATCCTGGGCGGCACCTTGAATGCGTTATGGTCAGAAACGCTTACCACTACACTAAAGGGATGGTGTAGCTCGGATATTGGCTGTGGACTGACATGTCTGGTTGAAGTTCAAGACTGAGCTTAGTTGTGGATTGTGGAGCAAGTAGGTAATCAAGGGTTTTGCTACTGTTGTGGTTTTAAGTTGTAAAGTTGGATTTGTTGTAGGTCAATAACAATTGAACAAAACTAAATTCAAACAATAGACGTCTTGATCTTAATGAGGCTGTTTGTGACAGTGGAGGAGGTCAGAGAGCCATTGTTGGTGTGGAAGGAATAGCAAGACAAAGTTTTTGCAGAAAGACTTGCAAATATCAGATAGAAAGGTTGATATTATGTAGAAAGACTTACAGATATTAAGTAGAAAGACTTACTGGTACTAAGTAGAAAGACTTACAGATATTAAGTAGAAAGACTTATTGGTACTAAGTAGAAAGACTTACAGATGTTAAGTAGAAAGACTTACTGGTACTAAATAGAAAGACTTACAGATATTAAGTAGAAAGACTTACAGATATTAAGTAGAAAGACTTACAGATTTTAAATGGAAAAAAAATCTTTGATCAATATAGCAGGATAATATGACTTACAGATTTTAAGTATAAAGTCTTATAGCTTTTAATCAGAAAGACTTGGAGATTTTAAGAAAGATCTTCGGATTTTAAGTAGAAAAATTAACAGATATTTACCTCAGTTGGTTCGATTTATGGAGCTGGATATTTACCCGCCAGGTTGAGCTGATAGTGAGGTTGTTGTTGTAGGCGTTGATACTACTTGATGTGGAACTAGGAGAAGGTTGTAGGTATTGCGGCGTAGGACGGGATGGTTGTTGATTGTAGATTTAACAAGGAGATGGATAGGATGCACAGAAGGTTGGGAATATCTCTGCTTTCGTAACTTCTATGACCTCCCAGATGAAATTATCATTCATGAAAAATCCATGTGTACTAACATCAAAAGTGACAAAAAAGATTATCAATCAGATATTAAAAACTCTAATAATGAACCATTTATCAAAAATGTCAAACGCTGCATGAAATAATGTATATACCTGGAAATTAAAGCATAGTTGAGAGAATATTTATATATCAGTGTTCATTTAGTAATATGATTCCCCGGGAGGGGAAAAGGGATGTTGTAAATACGCTAACAGTGATTTCAATCTGATCGTCATATTATTCGGTAGCGCTGCAACAAAGTATGTGACACATATTAACACATTCTCGCCTATATGATTAATTTACTCTTCTAATGTAATTTAAAACTATCAATTTCCACTGCGACAAATATTCCTTTTTTCCTTCAAAAACATTACATAACTGTATTTACCCTCTAGCGCTAATTGCATTCATAATCAGCTGTGAAATGCAAAGGAAGTGTGTCACCGGCTGTAAAGCTGTAAGACAAGAAGGCTCGAAACTAGGACATGGCTCGCGTTCTTAGATGGGCTCATGTCTTTGGTATCAACAAGTGTGCACACAGTCACCATACACCTGATCCTGATAACTATGGCATCATCACTCTCTCTCTCTCTCTCTCTCTCTCTCTCTCTCTCTCTCTCTCTCTCTCTCTCTCTCTCTCTCTCTCTCTCTCTCTCTCTCTCTCTCTCTCTCTCTCTCTCTCTGCCCCTAAGCCTTTACAATGTTTTGTTGAATATATATACATTTATTTTCAACCTACTCCAAAAATATATATGCAGTGAAATTATTTCATTCTGAACGTGAGTACATATCAATGTGTAAATGACTATACATGGGGACTACAATGAAACTAGCAGTGGGCTGTGGGTGTTGAATAGCTTTCGAATAGGGAGAGGAATGGCTTAAGGTGTGGAGTTCTAAGGTGGCTACTGGTTTGCACGGATGGCTTGTGGCAGCGGGTTATTGGATGGCTGTGGATTATAAAGACAAGGTATGAGTGCAAGCTAGACTGAAGGTTCGGGGTTTAATCATAACTATTCTTATTAGGACACCTCTCTTATAACTTACTTGATCAATCGTCTTCACCACAGATACATTTCAAACTCAACACATCCACCATTCTCCGCACATTCTTATATATAACCTATGCCGTGCATGTAGATAGCATTGTCGTGACTACAATATTTTTAATCATAGCCATTTTCATCCTCCGAGATGATGACCTCTCTTCCCACACATTCCTCACTGTTCCCAAAAACATTCGCTTCTTCACTTACCTGTATGACTCACCTCCGTTTCCATAGCTCAGTTGGCTGCCATGTTCAATCTGTAGAATCTAAAAATCCCGCTTATTCCAAGTTTTCCATTTAACTTCAAACCACAACTAACCTGCCTTTTTGAACTGGTAAGCCTAATAAAGTTGCTATTGTTCACATTCACCTTCAACTCCTAAACTCAGACGCCAACTTCTGCAGTTTCTCTATCGAATCTGCCACCAGTGCTGTCATTGGCCAACAACAGCTGACCAGCTTTTCAAACACCGTCATCCCCTACAAACTGCATACTCGCCACTCTCCCAGGACCCTTGCATTTACCTCCTCCACAACCAACCAACCGACATACAAAACAAACAGCCATGGTGACATCACACACTCCTGCCATAGATCAACCTTCAACTGGAGGCACTCAGCTTCCTCTCTACTTAACTACACACACACGCTATATCCTTTTGATAAAAACTCTTCATTGCTTCTAATACCTTTCTTCCCACACTCAGTACTTGTAACACCAGCCACAAAGCATGTATATCAACCTTTCATATGCTTTTCCCTTATCCATAAATACCACATACAAATCCCTCTATCTTTATGAATATTTCATACACAAATTCTTCAACGTAAAGACCTAATGCACACACCCTCTACCACTCCTGAAACCACAATGTTCCATCCTAATCTGATACTTTACGCATGCTACCATCCTTTCACTTACAACTCTCCTATGCCATTATACCTTCATAAGATAGCACCATACTAGTGTACCACCGGTTTTCAAGCACATCACCATGATCCATATATATATCGATAATCCTAACTATCAGCTCAGTTAACCCCTTTCTTGAGAAGTTCAACTGCAACAGCAGTCCACTCCAGCCGCCTTGCCAAATTTATCTTACATAAGGATTTCACCACCTCTTCAATATTCACCAAACTACCTCCCAGATCTTGGCAACCTGCATCTACCAGTCTATCATCAGGCATTCAACAATCCTCCAAAATTTTCATTCTCTCTCCTCTTCACCTCATTATTGCCTGTTATCACTTCCCCGTTTGCCCCTTTCACCGATGATCCCATTTGTTTACCTGTTTTCTCTCACATTATTAGCCTCCATCTAAAGCATCTTATTCTCTCTGAAGTTTGCTGATACTCGCGCACCCCAACTGCTCATTTGCTCTCTTTTTCAGCCCTTGCACCTTCCTCTTGACCTGCAGCCACTTTCCTTGTAATCATTCATATTCCTTCCTTTCAAGCACTGCCCATACACATCTCTTTCCTCTTTCAATGGCAATTTTCTTTCGTCATCCCACCACTCACCACCCTTTCTCACCTGCTCACTTTCTGCAAGCAACTCAATTCTCACGTACATGCTAGAACTGCTGGTTTTTGCTTACTCTCACCTGTACACATTCTACACTCAATCTCTCCTGGTGTTTCTTTCTCACACACCGCTTCTCTAGACTCACTTCCACCACGCTTTTCTTACTCAAGTCGTTTCCCCTTTTCAGAAAGAATTCTACAAACCTTCTCCATTGCTTTTACTAGGTAATGAGCAGCCATCCCATCAGCAGCACCTCTCAGTACATTCACATTGAAGAGTCTCTCTTTTGGAAGCTTGTCAATCAATATGTAAACCAACAATGCCC
>NC_092248.1:17296281-17323781 GCF_036320965.1 Panulirus ornatus
TTCCACAAACATATTATCTTTCTCTCCTTTTTCTCATCTCTTGGGTACATCCAAAAATACTAAGACACCACAATCTGAGCCTTCGAGGAGGATGAGCACTCCCCGCGTGACTCCTTCTTCTGTTCCCCCTGAACCGAAAGTTGATGGAGAGAGATGGGTATTTATTGGTGCATATGCACCTGGGCATGAAAAGAAAGATCATGAGAGGCAAGTGCTTTGGGAGCAGCTAAATGAGTGTGTTAGTGGTTTTGATGCACGAGACCGGGTTATAGTGATGGGTGATTTGAATGCAAAGGTGAGTAATGTGGCAGTTGAGGGAATAATTGGTATACATGGGGTGTTCAGTGTTGTAAATGGAAATGGTAAAGAGCTTGTAGATTTATGTGCTAAAAAAGGACTGGTGATTGGGAATACCTGGTTTAAAAAGCGAGATATACATAAGTATACGTATGTAAGTAGGAGAGATGGCCAGAGAGCATTATTGGATTACGTGTTAATTGACAGGCGCACGAAAGAGAGACTTTTGGATGTTAATGTGCTGAGAGGTGCAACTGGAGGGATGTCTGATCATTATCTTGTGGAGGCTAAGGTGAAGATTTGTATGGGTTTTCAGAAAAGAAGAGTGAATGTTGGGGTGAAGAGGGTGGTGAGAGTAAGTGAGCTTGGGAAGGAGACTTGTATGAGGAAGTACCAGGAGAGACTGAGTACAGAATGGAAAAAGGTGAGAACAATGGAAGTAAGGGGAGTGGGGGAGGAATGGGATGTATTTAGGGAATCAGTGATGGATTGCGCAAAAGATGCTTGTGGCATGAGAAGAGTGGGAGGTGGGTTGATTAGAAAGGGTAGTGAGTGGTGGGATGAAGAAGTAAGATTATTAGTGAAAGAGAAGAGAGAGGCATTTGGATTATTTTAACAGGGAAAAATTGCAATTGAGTGGGAGATGTATAAAAGAAAGAGACAGGAGGTCAAGAGAAAGGTGCAAGAGGTGAAAAAAAGGGCAAATGAGAGTTGGGGTGAGAGAGTATCATTAGATTTTGGGGAGAATAAAAAGATGTTGTGGAAGGAGGTAAATAAAGTGCGTAAGACAAGGGAGCAAATGGGAACTTCAGTGAAGGGCGCAAATGGGGAGGTGATAACAAGTAGTGGGGATGTGAGAAGGAGATGGGGTGAGTATTTTGAAGGTTTGTTAAATGTGTTTGATGATAGAGTGGCAGATATAGGGTGTCTTGGTGGAGGTGGTGTGCAAAGTGAGAAGGTTAGGGAAATGATTTGGTAAACAGAGAAGAGGTAGTAAAAGCTTTGCGGAAGATGAAAGCCGGCAAGGCAGCAGGTTTGGATGGTATTGCAGTGGAATTTATTAAAAAAGGGGGTGACTGTATTATTGACTGATTGGTAAGGTTATTTAATGTATGTATGACTCATGGTGAGGTGCCTGAGGATTGCCGGAATGCGTGCATAGTGCCATTGTACAAAGGGAAAGGGGATAAGAGTGAGTGCTCAAATTACATAGGTATAAGTTTGTTGAGTATTCCTGGTAAATTATATGGGAGGGTATTGATTGAGAGGGTGAAGGCATGTACAGAGCATCAGATTGGGGAAGAGCAGTGTGGTTTCAGAAGTGGTAGAGGATGTATGGATCAGGTGTTTGCTTTGAAGAATGTATGTGAGAAATACTTAGAAAAGCAAATGGATTTGTATGTAGCATTTATGGATCTAGAGAAGGCATATGATAGAGTTGATAGAGATGCTCTGTGGAAGGTATTAAGAATATATGGTGTTGGAAGCAAGTTGTTAGAAGCAGTGAAAAGTTTTTATCGAGGATGTATGGCATGTGTACGTGTAGGAAGATAGGAAAGTGATTGGTTCTCAGTGAATATAGGCTTGCGGCAGGGGTGTGTGATGTCTCCATGGTTGTTTAATTTGTTTATGGATGGGGTTGTTAGGGAGGTAAATGCAAGAGTTTTGGAAAAAGGGGCAAGTATGAAGTCTGTTGGGGATGAGAGAGCTTGGGAAGTGAGTCAGTTGTTGTTCGCTGATGATACAGCGCTGGTGGATGATTCATGTGAGAAACTGCAGAAGCTGGTGACTGAGTTTGGTAAAGTGGGTGAAAGAAGAAAGTTAAGAGTAAATGTGAATAAGAGCAAGGTTATTAGGTATAGTAGGGTTGAGGGTCAAGTCAATTGGGAGGTAAGTTTGAATGGAGAAAACTGGAGGAAGTAAATTGTTTTAGATATCTGGGAGTGGATCTGACAACGGATGGAACCATGGAAGCGGAAGTGGATCATAGGGTGTGGGAGGGGGGCGAAAATCCTGGGAGCCTTGAAGAATGTGTGGAAGTCGAGAACATTATCTCGGAAAGCAAAAATGGGTGTGTTTGAAGGAATAGTGGTTCCAACAATGTTGTATGGTTGCGAGGCGTGGGCTATGGATAGAGTTGTGCGCAGGAGGATGGATGTGCTGGAAATGAGGTGTTTGAGGACAATGTGTGGTGTGAGGTGGTTTGATCGAGAAAGTAACGTAAGGGTGAGAGAGATGTGTGGAAATAAAAAGAGCGTGATTGAGAATGCAAAAGAGGGTGTTTTGAAATGGTTTGGGCACATGGAGAGAATGAGTGAGGAAAGATTGACCAAGAGGATATATGTGTCGGAGGTGGAGGGAACGAGGAGAAGTGGGAGACGAAATTGGAGGTGGAAAGATGGAGTGAAAAAGATTTTGTGTGATCGGAGCCTGAACATGCAGGAGGGTGAAAGGAGGGCAAGGAATAGAGTGAATTCGATCGATGTGGTATACCGAGGTTGACGTGCTGTCAGTGGATTGAATCAGGGCATGTGAAGCGTCTGGGGTAAACCATGGAAAGCTGTGTAGGTATGTGTATTTGCGTGTGTGGACGTATGTATATACATGTGTATGGGGGTGGGTTGGGCCATTTCTTTCGTCTGTTTCCTTGCGCTACCTCGCAAACGCTGGAGACAGCGACAAAGCAATAAAAAAAAGAAAAAAAAAATATATATATATATATATATATATATATATATATATATATATATATATATATATATATATATATATATATATATATATATATATATATATATATATATATATATATATATATATATATATATATATATATATATATATATATATATATATATATATATATATATATATATATATATATATATATATATATATATATATATATATATATATATATATATATATATATATATATATATATATATATATATATATATATATATATATATATATATATATATATATATATATATATATATATATATATATATATATATATATATATATTGGAGAGGATCACCATTTTCTGCGTGATCAAGATATTCCTATGAGTCCACTGGGAAAATGAAACACGAAAAGTTCCCAAGTGCATTTTCGTGTAACAATCACAACATCAGGTGAGACATATGAAAGAAATATAACATTCAGTTGATGTACATGGAAGAGAAGAGGCTAGGACTCCATTTGGTAAATATGTGATTGTCCAAAAAAAAAATATTTAAATATATTTAGGAGTGGTTTTGGAATGTCTTGGGAGTAAAGTCAGGCGTTAGTGAGAGTACAAGAGCAAGGGAATCAGTAGCACAACTCCTGAAACAGGAGTTGTTGGAGTATGTGATAGAGTGTAAGAAAGTAAATTCTAGATTGTTATGGTTAAAACTGAAAGTTGATGGAGAGAGATGGGTGTTTATTTGTGCATATGCAACTGGGCATGAAAAGAAAGATCATAAGAGGCAAGTGTTTTGGGAGAAGCTGAATGAGTGTTTTATCAGTTTTGATGCACAAGACCGGGTTATAGTGATGGCTGATTTCAATGCAAAGGTGAGTAATGTGGCAGTTGAGGGAATAATTGATATACATGGGGTGTTCAGTGTTTTAAATGGAAATGGTGTAGAGCTCATATATTTATGTGCTGAAAAAGGACTGGTGATTGGGAATACCTGGTTTAAAAAGCGAGATATACATAAGTATACGTAGGTAAGGAGGAGAGATGGCTAGAGAGCGTTATTGGATTACGTGTTAATTGGTAGTCGCGCGAAAGAGAGACTTTTGCATGTTAATGTGCTGAGAGGTGCGACTGGAGAGAAGTCTGATCATTATCTTGTGGAGGCAAAGGTGCAGATTTGTATGGGTTTTCAGAAAAGAAGAGAGAATATTGGGGTGAAGAGAGTAGTGAGAGTAAGTAAGCTTGAGAAGGAGACTTGTGTGAGGAAGTACCAGGAGAGACTGAATACAGAATGCTAAAGGTGGGGACAAAGGAGGTAAGGGGAGTGGGAAAGGAATGGGATGTATTTAGGGAAGCAGTAATGGCTTGAGCAAAAGATGCTTGTGGCATGAGAAGCGAGGGAGGTGGGTTGATTATTAGAAATGGTAGTGAGTGGTGGAATGAAGAAATAAGATTATTAGAGAAAGAGAAGAGAGACGCATTTTGAAAATTTTTGCAGGGAAAAAATGCAAATGAGTGGGAGATGTATAATAGAAAGAGGCAGGAGGTCAAGAGAGAGGTGGAAGAAGTGAAAAAGAGGGCAAATGAGAGTTGGGGTGAAAGAGTATCATTAAATTTTAGGGAGAACAAAAAGATGTTTTGGAAAGAGGTAAATAATGTGCGCAAGACAAGGAAGAAAGTGGGAACTTCAGTGAAGGGGCTAATGGGGAGGTGATAACAAGTAGTGGTGATGTAAGAAGGAGATGGAGTATTTTGAAGGTTTCTTGAATGTGTTTGAGGATAGAGTGGCAGATATAGGGTGTTTTGGTCGAGTTGGTGTGCAAAGTGAGAGGTTAAGAGATAATGATTTTCTAAACAGAGAAGAGGTAGTAAAAGCTTTGCGGTAGATGAAAGCCGGCAAGGCGGCAAGTTTGGAAGGTATTCAGTGGAATTAATTAAAAGAGGGTGTGACTGTATTTTTGACTGGTTTGTAAGGTTATTTAATGTATGTATGATTCATGGTGAGGTGCCTGTGGATTGGCGGAATGCTTGCATAGTGCCATTGTACAAAGGCAAAGGGGATAAGAGTGAGTGCTCAAATTACAGAGCTACAGGTTTGTTGAGTATTCCTGGTAAATTATATGGGAGGGTATTGATTGAGAGCGTGAAGGCATGTACAGAGCATCAGATTGCGGAAGAGCAGAGTCGTTTCAGAAGTGGTAGAGGATGTGTGGATCAGGTGTTTGCTTTGAAGAATGTATGTGAGAAATACTTAGAAAAGCAAATGGATTTGTACATAGCATTTATGTATCTGCAGAAGGCATAGGATAGAGTTGAAAGAGATGCTCTGTGAAAAGTAGTAAGAATATATGGTGTTTGAGGCAAGTTGTTAGAAGCAGTGAAAAGTTTTATCGAGGATGTAAGGCATGTGTACGTGTAGGAAGAGAGGAAAGTGATTGTTTCTCAGTGAATGAAGGTTTGCGGCAAAGTTTTCTGATGTCTCCATGGTTGTTTAATTCGTTTATGGATGGGGTTGTTCGGGAGGTGAATGCAAGAGTTTTGGAAAGAGGGGCAAGTATGCAGTCTGTTGTGGATGAGAGAGCTTGGGAAGAGGAGTCAGTTGTTGCTCGCTAATGATACAGCGCTGGTGGCCGATTCATGTGAGAAACTGCACAAGCTGGTGACTGAGTTTGGTAAAGTGTGTGAAAGAAGAAAGTTAAGAGTAAATGTGAATAAGAGTAAGGTTATTAGGTACAGTAGTATTGAGGGTCAAGTCAATTGAGAGGTAAGTTTGAATATAGAGAACTTGGAGGAAGTAAAGTGTTTTCGATATCTGGGATTGGATTTGGCAGCGGATGGAACCATGGAAGCAGAAGTGAATCATAGGGTGGGGGAGGGGGTGAAAATTCTCGGAGCCTTGAAGAATGTTTGGATATCGAGAACATTATCTGGGAAAGCAAAAATGGGTAGGTTTGAAGGAATATTGGTTCCAAAAATGTTGTATAGTTGTGAGGCGTAGGCTATGGATAGAGTTGTGCGCAGGAGGGTGGATGTGCTGGAAATGAGATGTTTGCGGACAATATGTTTTGTGAGGTGGTTTGATCGGGTAAGTAGTGTAAGGGTAAGAGAGATGTGTGGAAATGATAAGAGTGTGGTTGAGAGAGCAGAAGAGGGTGTATTGAAATGGTTTGGTCACATGGAGAGAATGAGTGATGAAAGATTGACCAAGAGGATATATGTCAGTGGTGGAGGGAATGAGGAGAAGTGGGTGACCAAATTGTAAGTGGAAGGATGGAGTGAAAAAAAAATTGAGTGATCGGGGGCTGAACATGCAGGAGGGTGAAAGGCGTGCAAGGAATAGAGTGAATTGGAACAATATGGTGTACCGGGGTCGAGGTGCTGTCAATGGATTGAACCAGGGCATATGAAGCGTCTGGGGTAAACCATGGAAAGTTGTATGGGGCCAAGATGTGGAAAGGGAGCTGTGGTTTCGGGGCATTATTACATGACAGCTAGAGACTGAGTGTGACCGAATGGGGCCTTTGTAGTCTTTTCCTAGCGCTACCTCACAAACGTGAGGACGGAGGGGGCTTTTATTCCATGTGTGGCGAGGTGGCGATGGGAATAAATAAAGGCAGACAGTATGAATTATCTACATGTGTATATATGTATATGTCTGTGTGTGTATATATATGTTTACATTGAGATGTATAGGTATGTATATTTGCGTGTGGACGTGTGTGTATATACATGTGTATGTGGGTGGGTTGGGCCATTCTTTCGTCGGTTTCCTTGCGGTACCTTGCTAACTCGAGAGACAGCGACAAAGCAAATTAAATGTGATATATATATATATATATATATATATATATACATATATATATATATATATATATATATATATATATATATATATATATATTCTTTTTTTTTTTTTTTGCTTTGTCGCTGTCTCCCGCGTTTGCGAGGTAGCGCAAGGAAACAGACGAAAGAAATGGCCCAACCCACCCCCATACACATGCCTTGATTCAATCCACTGACAGCACGTCAACCCCGGTATACCACATCGCTCCAATTCACTCTATTCTTTGCCCTTCTTTCACCCTCCTGCATGTTCAGGCCCCGATCACTCAAAATCTTTTTACTCCATCTTTCCACCTACAATTTGGTCTCCCTCTTCTCCTCGTTCCCTCCACCTCCGACACATATATCCTCTTGGTCAATCTTTCCTCACTCATTCTCTCCATGTGCCCAAACCATTTCAAAACACCCTCTTCTGCTCTCTCAACCACGCTCTTTTTATTTCCACACATCTCTCTTACCCTTACGTTACTTACTCGATCAAACCACCTCACACCAAACATTGTCCTCAAACATCTCATTTCCAGCACATCCATCCTCCTGCGCACAACTCTATTCATAGCCCACGCCTCGCAACTATACAACATTGTTGGAACCACTATTCCTTCAAACATACCCATTTTTGATTTCCGAGATAATGTTCTCGACTTCCACACATTCTTCAAGGCTCCCAGAATTTTCGCCCCCTCCCCCACACTATGGTCCACTTCCGCTTCCATGGTTCCATCCGCTGCCAGATCCACTCCCAGATATCTAAAACACTTCACTTCCTCCAGTTTTTCTCCATTCAAACACACCTCCCGATTGACTTGACCCTCAACCCTACTGTACCTAATAACCTTGCTCTTATTCACATTTACTCTTAACTTTCTTCTTCCACACACTTTACCAAACTCAGTCACCAGCTTCTGCAGTTTCTCACATGAATCAGCCACCAGCGCTGTATCATCAGCGAACAACAACTGACTCACTTCCCAAGCTCTCTCATCCCCAACAGACTTCATACTTGCCCCTCTTTCCAAAACTCTTGCATTCACCTCCCTAACAACCCCATCCATAAACAAATTAAACAACCATGGAGACATCACACACCCCTGCCGCAAACCTACATTCACTGGGAACCAATCACTTTCCTCTCTTCCTACACGTACACATGCCTTACATCCTCGATAAAAACTTTTCACTGCTTCTAACAACTTGCCTCCCACACCATATATTCTTAATACCTTCCACAGAGCATCTCTATCAACTCTATCATATGCCTTCAGTGAAGGGCCCAAATGGGGAGGTGATAACAAGTAGTGGTGATGTGAGAAGGAGATGGAGTGAGTCTTTTGAAGGTTTGTTGAATGTGTTTGATGATAGAGTGGCTGATATAGGGTGTTTTGGTCGAGGTGGTGTGCAAAGTGAGAGGGTTAGGGAAAATGATTTGGTAAACAGAGAAGAGGTAGTAAAAGCTTTGCGGAAGATGAAAGCCGTCAAGGCAGCAGGTTTGGATGGTATTGCAGTGGAATTTATCAAAAAAGGGGGTGACTGTATTGTTGACTGGTTGGTAAGGTTATTTAATGTATGTATGACTCATGGTGAGGTGCCTGAGGATATCGGAATGCGTGCATAGTGCCATTGTACAAAGGCAAAGGGGATAAGAGTGAGTGCTCAAATTACAGAGATATAAGTTTGTTGAGTATTCCTGGTAAATTATATGGGAGGGTATTGATTGAGAGGGTGAAGGCATGTACAGAGCATCAGATTGGGGAAGAGCAGTGTGGTTTCAGAAGTGGTAGAGGATGTGTGGATCAGGTGTTTGCTTTGAAGAATGTATGTGAGAAATACTTAGAAAAGCAAATGGATTTGTATGTAGCATTTATGGATCTGGAGAAGGCATATATATATATATATATATATATATATATATATATGTATATATATATATATATATATATATATATATATATATATATATATATATATATATATATATATATATATATATATATATATATATATATATATATATATATATATATATATATATATATATATATATATATATATATATTTTTTTTTTTTTTTTTTTTCTTTTTTTTTTTTTTTGCTTTGTCGCTGTCTCCCGCGTTTGCGAGGTAGCGCAAGGAAACAGACGAAAGAAATGGCCCAACCCACCCCCATACACATGTATATACATACGTCCACACACGCAAATATACATACCTACACAGCTTTCCATGGTTTACCCCAGACGCTTCACATGCCCCGATTCAATCCACTGACAGCACGTCAACCCCGGTATACCACATCGATCCAATTCACTCTATTCCTTGCCCTCCTTACACCCTCCTGCATGTTCAGGCCCCGATCATACAAAATCTTTTTCACTCCATCTTTCCACCTCCAACTTGGTCTCCCTCTTCTCCTCGTTCCCTCCACCTCCGACACATATATCCTCTTGTTCAATCTTTCCTCTCTCAATCTCTCCATGTGCCCAAACCATTTCAAAACACCCTCTTCTGCTCTCTCAACCACGCTCTTTTTATTTCCACACATCTCTCTTACCCTTACGTTACTTACTCGATCAAACCACCTCACACCACACATTGTCCTCAAACATCTCATTTCCAGCACATCCATCCTCCTGCGCACAACTCTATCCATAGCCCACGTCTCGCAACCATACAACATTGTTGGAACCACTATTCCTTCAAACATACCCATTTTTGCTTTCCGAGATAATGTTCTCGACTTCCACACATTCTTCAAGGCTCCCAGAATTTTCGCCCCCTCCCCCACCCTATGATCCACTTCCGCTTCCATGGTTCCATCCGCTACCAGATCCACTCCCAGATATCTAAAACACTTCACTTCCTCCAGTTTTTCTCCATTCAAACTCACCTCCCAATTGACTTGACCCTCAACCCTACTGTACCTAATATATATATATATATATATATATATATATATATATATATATATATATATATATATATATATATATATATATATATATATATATATATATATATATATATATATATATATATATATATATATATATATATATATATATATATATATATATATATATATATATATATATATATATATATATATATATATATATATATATATATATATATATATATATACATATATATATATATATACATATATATATATATATATATATATATATATATATATATATATATATATATATATATATATATATATATATATATATATATATGTATATATATATATATATATATATATATATATATATATATATATATATATATATATATATATATATATATATATATATATATATATATATATATATATATATATATATATATATATATATATATATATATATATATGTATATATATATATATATATCTGCCGTTTTTCACCCGAATCAGCCACCAGTACCGCATCATCAGAGGAGAACTTACTCAACAATCCCATACATAAACAAATCAAAATACTATGGAGACAATACACATCCCGGCCGGAAACCGACATTTATTGAAAGCCACTCACTTTCCTCTTTTCCTACTCGCACACATAACTTACATCTTCTATAAAAACATTTCTCTGCTTCCAGGAACTTTCCTCCCACACCATATAATCTTAATACCTTACACAGAGAATCTCTATGAGAGGTATCAAATGCCTTCCCCAGATCCATAAATTCTGCATACAAATCCATTTGTTTTTCTAAGTATTTCTCGTATGCATTTTTCATAGCAAACCCCTAATTCACACAACGTCTACCACTTCGGAAACCTCACTGCTCTTCCCCAATCTGAAGGTCTGTTCATTCCTTCACCTTCTCAATCAATACCCTCTTACATAATTTCCCAGTAATAATCAACAAAGTTATACCCTGTTATTTGAAAACTCACCCTAACCCTTTTGCCTTTGTACGGTGGCACTATGCATGCATTCCGAGAATCCTCAAGCACTTCACCACAAACCATACACACATTGAATATCCTCATCAAGTTCTTTTTAGATGAATTCCACTGAAATTCCAATAAAACCCGCCGCCTTGCCGGTTTTCATCTTCCGCAAAGCTTTCACTACCTCTTCTCTTTTTACCAAAACATTTTCCCTGACCCTCTCCCTTTGCACACTACCTCGACCAAAGCAACATATATCTGCCACTCTCTCATCTAACCCATTCTACAAAATAATCACTCCATCTTGTAACATCACCAGTAATTGTTATTACCTCCCCATTAGCCCTCTTCACTGATGTTCCCATTTGTTCTCATATCTTCCGCACTTGATTTACCTTCTTCCAAAACACCTTTTTTTTCTCTATAAATTTAATGATACTCTCTCACCCCAACTTTCGTTTGCCCTCTTTTTCACCTCTTGCAACTCTCTCTTGACCTCTTGCCTCTTTATTTTATACATCTTCCTCTCATTTGCTCTATTTCCTTGCATAAATCGTCCAAATGCATCTCTCTTCTCTTTCACTAACATTCTTACTTCGTCATCCCACCACTCACTACACTTTCTAATCTGCCGACCACCCATGCTTCTCATGCCACAAGCATCTTTTGAGCAAGCCATCACTGCTTCCCGAAATGCATCCAATTCCTAGCCTACTACCATTACGTCCTTTGTTCTCACGTTTTTCCATACTGCACTCAGTCTCTCCTAGTACTTCCTCTCACAAGTCTCCTTCCCAAGCTCACTTACTCTCACCACTCTCTTCACCAAACATTCTCTCTTGTTTTCTGAAATCCTCTACAAATCTTAACATTCGCCTCTACAAGAGAATGATCAGAATTCACTTAAGTTGCACCTCTCAGCATATTGACATCTAAAAATCTCTCTTTCATGCGCCTATCATTTAACACGTAATCTAAAAACGCTATCTCGCCATCTCTCCTACATACATGCGTATGCTTATGTATATCTCTTTTTTTAAACAGGTTTTTCCAATCACCAGTCCTTTTTCAGCACACAAATCTACAAGCTCTTCCCCGTTTCCATTTAAAACACTGATCACCCTATTTACACCAGTTATTCCCTTAACTGCCAAATTACTCACATTTGCATTCAAATCACCCATCACTATAACCCGGTCTCGTGCATGAAAACTGCTAACACACTTACTCAGCTGCTCCTAAAACATTTGCCTCTCATGTTCTTTTTCTCATACCTAGGTGCAGGGGCACCAATAATTATTCATCTTTCGCCATCTACTTTCAGTTTTACTCATATTAATCTAGAGTTGAATTTCATTCAGAAAGTTTGTTACAGTGTGTGTAAGAAGGAAGCTGAGATTAAATGTGAATAAGAAGAAGGTTATTAGGTACAGTAGGGTTGAGGGACAACTTTTAGATATCTGAGAGTGGATTTGGCACCGGGTGGAACCATGGAAGCAGAAGTGAGTCACAGAGTGGGGAGGATGCAAAAGTTCTGAGAGCTTTTAAAAATGTGTGGAAGGCGAGAACATGATTTCGGAAAGAAAAATGGGTATTTTGAAGGAATCAAGGTTCCAAAATTTTATATGGTTGCAAGGTGTGGTCTATAGATAAAGTTGCGCGGAGGAGGGCAGATGTGTTGGAACTGTGGACAATATGTGGTGTGAGGTGGTTTCATCGAGTAAGTATTGAAAGGGTAAGAAAGTATTTATCTATATTCATTATACTTTTTCGATGGCTCCCACGTCAGCGAGGTAGCGCAAGGAAACAGACGAAAGAATGGCCCAACCCACCCACATACACATTTATATAAATACACGTCCAAACACGCATATATACATACCTATACATTTTGACGTATACATACATATACATACACAGACATATACACATATACACATGTACATAAATTATACTTGCTGCCTTTATTCATACCCGTCACCACCCATCCACACATGAAATGACAACTCTTTCCCCTCGCATGCGCGCGAAGTAGCGCTACGAAAAGACAACAAAGGCCACATTCTTTCACACTTAGTCTCTAGCTGTCATGTATAATTTACCGGAAACACACCTCCCTTTCCACATCCAGGCCCCACAAAACTTTCCAAAATTTCTCCCAGACGCTACACATGCCCTGAATATATACAGTGACAGCACATCGACCCCGGTATACCACATCGTTCCAATTCACTCTATTCCTCGCAGGCCTTTCACTCTCCAGCATGTTCACCCCCCCGGTTGCTGAAAACCTTTTTCACTCCATCTTTCCACCCTAATTTGGTCACCCATTTCTCCTCGTTCCCTCCACCTCTGACACATATATCCTCTTAGTCAATCTTTCCTCACTCATTCTCTCTATGCGACCAAACCATTTCAAAACACCTGTTCTCACAACCACATTCTTATTATTACTACACATCTCCCTCTTACCTTTTCATTACTTACTCGATCAAGCCATCTCACACAACATATTGTTCTCAAACATCTCATTTCCAACACATCCAACCTCCTCCGGACAAATCAATCTATAGTCCACGCCTCGAACCATATAGCATTGTTTGAACCACTATTCCAACAAACATACCCGTTTTTGCTTTCCGTGATAATCTTCTCGCATTCCACACATTTTTCAACATTTCCGGAACTTTCGCCCCTCCCCCACCCTGTGATTCACTTCCGGTTCGATGGTTAAATCCACTGCCAAATCCACACCCAGATATCTAAAACACTTCACTTCCTCCAGTTTTTCTCCTTTCGAACTTACCTCCCAAGTGATTTCTCCCTTAACCCTACTGTACCTAATAACCTTGCTCTTATTTACATTTACTCTCAGCTTTCTTTTTTCACACATTTTACCAAACTCAATCTCCAGCTTCTGCAGTTTCTCACACGAATCAGGCACCAGCACCGTATCATAAGCAAGCAACAAATGACTCTCTTTACAAGATCTCTTATCCACAGCAGGCTCCATACTTGCCCCTCTCTCTAAAATTCTTGCATTCACCTCCATAACAACCCCATCCATAAACAAATTAAACAACCATGGAGACATCACGCACCACTGCCGCAAACCGACATTCACTGAGAACCAATCACTTTCCTCTCTTCCCACTCGCACACATGCCTTACATCCTCGATAAACACATTTCATTGCTTCTAACAACTTGCTTCCCCCACCATATATTCTTAATACCTTCGAGAAAGCATCTCTATCTACTCTATCACATGCCCTCTCCAGATCTATAAATACTACACACAAATCCATTTGCTTTTGTAAGTATTTCTCATATACATTAACAATGCAAATACATGATCCACACATCCTCTACCATTTCTGAAACCACACTGCTCTTCCACAGTCTGATGCTCTGTACATCCGTCCATCCTCTCAATCAATACCCTCCCGTATAATTTCCCAGGAATACTCAAGAAACTTATACCTCAGTAATTATAACACTCACTTTTATCCCCTTTGCCTTTGTATAATGGCACAATGCATGCATGCCGCCAATCCTCAATCCTCAGGCTCTTCACCATGAGTCATACATACATCAAATATTCTTATCAACCAGTCAACAACACAGTCACCCCCTTCTTCAATAAATTCCACTGCAATGCCAGCCAAACTCGCAGCATTGCCGGCTTTCATCTTCCGCAAAGCTTTTACTACCTCTTCTCTGTTTACCAGATCATTATTCCTAACCCTCTCACATCGCACACCACCTCGTCCAAAGCACACTATGTCTGCAACTTTATCATCAGACACATTCAACTAACCTTCAAAATACTCACTCAATCTCCTTCTTACATCACCACTACTTGTTATTACCTCCCCAATAGCTCCCTTCACCGATGTTTCCATTTGTTCTCTTGTCTGACGCACTTTATTTTCCTCCCTCCAAAACATCTTTTCATTTTCCCCAAAATTTAATCAGTCTCTCACCCCAGCTCTCATTTGTCCTCTTTCTCACCTCTTGCACCTTTCTCTTGACCTCCTGCCTTTTTATTTTACACATCTCCCAGTCATTGGCACTATTTCCGTGTAAAACTCGTCCAAGTGCTTCTCTCTTCTCTTTCACTAATGATCTTACTTCTTCATCCAACAACACACTACACTTTCTAATCTGCCTACCTCCCACGCTTCTCATGCCACAAGCATCTTTTGGGCAAACCATCATTGCTTCCCTAAATATATCCCATTCCTCCCCCACTCCCCTTACGTCCCTTGTTTTCACCTTTTCCCTTTCTGTAATCAGTCTCTCCTACTACTTCCTCACACAATTCTCCTTCCCAAGCTCACTTACTCTCACTACTCTCTTCACCCCAACATTCTCTCTTCCTTTCTGAAAACCTCTAAAAATCTTTATCTTCGCCTCCACAAGATAATTATCAGACAACCCTCTAGTGTCACCTCTCAGTACATTAACATCCAAAAGTCTCTCTTTCGCGCGTCTATCATTAACACGTAATCAATAACGCTCTCTAGCCATCTCTCCTACATACATACGTATACTTATGTATATCTCTTAAACAGGTTATTCCAATCACCAATCCTTTTTCGGCACATAAATCTACAAGCTCTTCACCATTTCCATTTACCACATGAGCACCTATTTACACCATTATTCCCTTCAACTGCAAAATTACTCACCTTGCATTTAGATCACCCATCACTATAACCCGGTCTCGTGCATAAAACTGCTAACACACTCACTCAGTTGCTCCTAAAACATTTGCCTCTCATGATCTTTTTCTCATACCAGGTGCAGGGGCACCAATAATTATTCATCTTTCGCCATCTACTTTCAGTTTTACTCATATTAATCTAGAGTTGAATTTCATTCAGAAAGTTTGTTACAGTGTGTGTAAGAAGGAAGCTGAGATTAAATGTGAATAAGAAGAAGGTTATTAGGTACAGTAGGGTTGAGGGACAACTTTTAGATATCTGAGAGTGGATTTGGCACCGGGTGGAACCATGGAAGCAGAAGTGAGTCACAGAGTGGGGAGGATGCAAAAGTTCTGAGAGCTTTTAAAAATGTGTGGAAGGCGAGAACATGATTTCGGAAAGAAAAATGGGTACTTTGAAGGAATCAAGGTTCCAAAATTTTATATGGTTGCAAGGTGTGGTCTATAAATAAAGTTGCGCGGAGGAGGGCAGATGTGTTGGAACTGTGGACAATATGTGGTGTGAGGTGGTTTCATCGAGTAAGTATTGAAAGGGTAAGAAAGTATTTATCTATATTCATTATACTTTTTCGATGGCTCCCACGTCAGCGAGGTAGCGCAAGGAAACAGACGAAAGAATGGCCCAACCCACCCACATACACATTTATATAAATACACGTCCAAACACGCATATATACATACCTATACATTTTGACGTATACATACATATACATACACAGACATATACACATATACACATGTACATAAATTATACTTGCTGCCTTTATTCATACCCGTCACCACCCATCCACACATGAAATGACAACTCTTTCCCCTCGCATGCGCGCGAAGTAGCGCTACGAAAAGACAACAAAGGCCACATTCTTTCACACTTAGTCTCTAGCTGTCATGTATAATTTACCGGAAACACACCTCCCTTTCCACATCCAGGCCCCACAAAACTTTCCAAAATTTCTCCCAGACGCTACACATGCCCTGAATATATACAGTGACAGCACATCGACCCCGGTATACCACATCGTTCCAATTCACTCTATTCCTCGCAGGCCTTTCACTCTCCAGCATGTTCACCCCCCGGTTGCTGAAAATCTTTTTCACTCCATCTTTCCACCCTAATTTGGTCACCCATTTCTCCTCGTTCCCTCCACCTCTGACACATATATCCTCTTAGTCAATCTTTCCTCACTCATTCTCTCTATGCGACCAAACCATTTCAAAACACCTGTTCTCACAACCACATTCTTATTATTACTACACATCTCCCTCTTACCTTTTCATTACTTACTCGATCAAGCCATCTCACACAACATATTGTTCTCAAACATCTCATTTCCAACACATCCAACCTCCTCCGGACAAATCAATCTATAGTCCACGCCTCGAACCATATAGCATTGTTTGAACCACTATTCCAACAAACATACCCGTTTTTGCTTTCCGTGATAATCTTCTCGCATTCCACACATTTTTCAACATTTCCAGAACTTTCGCCCCTCCCCCACCCTGTGATTCACTTCCGGTTCGATGGTTAAATCCACTGCCAAATCCACACCCAGATATCTAAAACACCTCACTTCCTCCAGTTTTTCTCCTTTCGAACTTACCTCCCAAGTGATTTCTCCCTTAACCCTACTGTACCTAATAACCTTGCTCTTATTTACATTTACTCTCAGCTTTCTTTTTTCACACATTTTACCAAACTCAATCTCCAGCTTCTGCAGTTTCTCACACGAATCAGGCACCAGCACCGTATCATAAGCAAGCAACAAATGACTCTCTTTACAAGATCTCTTATCCACAGCAGGCTCCATACTTGCCCCTCTCTCTAAAATTCTTGCATTCACCTCCATAACAACCCCATCCATAAACAAATTAAACAACCATGGAGACATCACGCACCACTGCCGCAAACCGACATTCACTGAGAACCAATCACTTTCCTCTCTTCCCACTCGCACACATGCCTTACATACTCGATAAACACATTTCATTGCTTCTAACAACTTGCTTCCCCCACCATATATTCTTAATACCTTCGAGAAAGCATCTCTATCTACTCTATCACATGCCCTCTCCAGATCTATAAATACTACACACAAATCCATTTGCTTTTGTAAGTATTTCTCATATACATTAACAAAGCAAATACATGATCCACACATCCTCTACCATTTCTGAAACCACACTGCTCTTCCACAGTCTGATGCTCTGTACATCCGTCCATCCTCTCAATCAATACCCTCCCGTATAATTTCCCAGGAATACTCAAGAAACTTATACCTCAGTAATTATAACACTCACTTTTATCCCCTTTGCCTTTGTATAATGGCACAATGCATGCATGCCGCCAATCCTCAATCCTCAGGCTCCTCACCATGAGTCATACATACATCAAATATTCTTATCAACCAGTCAACAACACAGTCACCCCCTTCTTCAATAAATTCCACTGCAGTGCCAGCCAAACTCGCAGCATTGCCGGCTTTCATCTTCCGCAAAGCTTTTACTACCTCTTCTCTGTTTACCAGATCATTATTCCTAACCCTCTCACATCGCACACCACCTCGTCCAAAGCACACTATGTCTGCAACTTTATCATCAGACATATTCAACTAACCTTCAAAATACTCACTCAATCTCCTTCTTACATCACCACTACTTGTTATTACCTCCCCAATAGCTCCCTTCACCGATGTTTCCATTTGTTCTCTTGTCTGACGCACTTTATTTTCCTCCCTCCAAAACATCTTTTCATTTTCCCCAAAATTTAATCAGTCTCTCACCCCAGCTCTCATTTGTCCTCTTTCTCACCTCTTGCACCTTTCTCTTGACCTCCTGCCTTTTTATTTTACACATCTCCCAGTCATTGGCACTATTTCCGTGTAAAACTCGTCCAAGTGCTTCTCTCTTCTCTTTCACTAATGATCTTACTTCTTCATCCAACAACACACTACACTTTCTAATCTGCCTACCTCCCACGCTTCTCATGCCACAAGCATCTTTTGGGCAAACCATCATTGCTTCCCTAAATATATCCCATTCCTCCCCCACTTCCCTTACGTCCCTTGTTTTCACCTTTTCCCTTTCTGTAATCAGTCTCTCCTACTACTTCCTCACACAATTCTCCTTCCCAAGCTCACTTACTCTCACTACTCTCTTCACCCCAACATTCTCTCTTCCTTTCTGAAAACCTCTAAAAATCTTTATCTTCGCCTCCACAAGATAATTATCAGACAACCCTCTAGTGTCACCTCTCAGTACATTAACATCCAAAAGTCTCTCTTTCGCGCGTCTATCAATTAACACGTAATCCAATAACGCTCTCTAGCCATCTCTCCTACTTACATACGTATACTTATGTATATCTCTTAAACCAGGTATTCCCAATCACCAATCCTTTTTCGGCACATAAATCTACAAGCTCTTCACCATTTCCATTTACCACAATGAGCATCCTATGTACACCAATTATTCCCTCAACTGCAAAATTACTCACCCTTGCATTTAGATCACCCATCACTATAACCCGGTCTCGTGCATCAAAACTACTGACACACTCACTCAGTTGTTTCTAAAACACTTGCCTCTTATGATCTTTTTTCTCATGCCGAGGCCCATATGCACCAATAATCACCCATCTCTCTCTATCCACTTTCAGTTTTACCTTCATCAGTCTAGAGTTATTTTCTTTCACTCTACCATATACCCACTACTCCTTCCCTTGCTCTTGTCCTCCCACCAACCCCTGACTTTTCTCCCAAAGCATTCCCAAACCGCTCTTCCCTTTTCCTGTGTGCCAAAACATATAGGTTCCTTTTCTCAAACATACTGCCCATCTCTCCTTTTTTATCATCTTGGTTACATCCAAACACATTTAGACACCCCAATCTGAGCCTTCAAGGAGGATGAGTACTCCCCGAGTGACACCTTCTTCTGTTTCCCCTCTTAGAAAGCTAAGATAAATGGAGGGTAGGGTTTAAAGCCCTTTGCTCTCGTCACCTTCAGTTGCCTTGTGCGACACGTAAGGAATGCTTGCCAAGTATTCTTTCTCCCCTATCCCCAGGGATAAGAGAGATATGCGTTGATAAATAGAATGTGTTTGTGGGAGCAGAAGAGGGTGTATTGAAATGGTTTGGCCACATGGAATGAACGAGTGTGGAAAGACTGACAAAGAGGATATATGTGTCAGAGGTGGAGGAAGCAATGAGAAGTGGGTGACCAAATTAGAGGTGGAAGGATGAAGTGAAAAAGATTTTGAGCGATCGGGGCCTAAAATTGCAGGAGAGTGAAAGGCGTGCAAGGAATAGAGTGAATTGGAACGATTTGGTATACCGGGATCGACGTGCTATGAATGGATTGAACCAGTGCATGTGAAGCGTTTGGGGTAAACCATGGACAGTTTTGCGGGGCCTGGATGTGGAAAGGGAGCTGTGGTTTCGGTGCATTATACATGACAGGTATAGACTGAGTGTGAACGAATGTAGCCTTTGTGGTCTTTTTCCTTCCACCTCCAATTTAGTCTCCCACTTCTCTTCGTTCCTTCTACCTCTGACACATATATACTCTTTTTCAATCTTTTCTCACTCATTCTCTCTATTTGATAAAACCATGTTCGCTCTCCACCAATCTCCACACTCTTTTTATTACCACATACCTCTCTTACCACTTCATTACTTACAAGATCAAATCACCTCTCATATTGTCCACAAACATTTCATTTCCAATACATCCACCCACCTCTGCACAACCCTATCTATAGCCCACGCCTCGCAACCAGGTTAATTTGTTGGAATCTCTATTCCTACACATATAGCCATTTTTTTTTTTTTATCTAGAAGACATTTTCGCCTCAAAACATTTTTCAACGTTCGCAGAACCTTTGCCCCTTCACCCACCCTGTGACTCACTTCCGCTTTCATGGTTCCATCCGCTGCTACATCCATTCCTAGATATGAAAATAGCTTCACTTGCTCCAGTTTTTCTCAATTCAAACTTACCTCCCAATTAACTTGTCCCTCAACCCTACCGATCCTAATAACCTTGCTCTTATTCTCATTCACTCTGAACTTTCTTCTTTATCACACAATACCAAATTCAGTAAACAACTTCTGTAGTTTCTCACCCGAAACAGCCACCAACGCTGTATCATAAGCGAAGAACAACTGACTTACTTCCCAAGTCCTCTCATCCAAAACAGACTGCATACTTGCCCCTCCCTCCAAAACTCTTGCATTCACCTCCCTAACAACCCCAGCCATAAAAATATTAAACAGCTACGGAGGCAAAATGCACCCCCTCCCCAACCTGAAATTCACTAGGAACCAATCATTTTCCTCTCTTCCTACTCCTACACATGCTTTACATCCTTCATAAAAAACTTTTAACTACTTGTAGAAACTTACCGCGATCAACATATACTCTTAATACCTTCCATACAGTATCTATATCAACTCTATCATATGCCTTATCCAGATCCATATATGCTACAAACAAGTCCATCTGTCTTTTTAAGAATTTCTCTCTTACTTTCTTGAAAGCAAACATCTGATTCACAATTCCTCTACCACTTCTGAAAACACACCACTCTTCCCCAATCTGGTGCTCTGTACATGCCTTGACCCTCTCAATGAATACTCTCCCATAAGATTTCCCAAGAATACTCAACTAACTTATAACTCTGTATTTTTGAGAATTCACCTTTATCCCCTTTGCATTTATACAATGATTATGCGTGCTTTCCGGCAATCCTCAGGTACTTCACCATAAACTATATATACAATGAATATCCTTAACAACTAGTCAACAATACAGTCATCCCTTATTTGAATGTTGAGGTGAAGAGAAGGTAAGAGTAAGTGAGCTAAAAGGAGACTTGTATGAGGAAGTACCACGAGAAATTATGTGCAGAATGGAAAAAGGTGAGAGCAAATGAAGCAAGGGGAGTGGGAGAGGAATGGGATGTTTTCGGGAAGCAGTGATGACTTGCACAAAAGATGCTTGTGGCATGGAAAATATGGGAGGTGGGCAGATTGGAGAGATTAGTGAATGGTGGGAGGTAGGAGTAAGTATGTTAGTGAAAGAGAAGAGAGAGGCGTTTGGACGACTTTTTTCAAGTAAGTAGTGCGAATGACTGGGAGCTGTATGAAAGAACGAGGCAGGAAGTCAAGAGAAAGGTGCATGAGGTAAAAAGAGGGCAAATGAGAGTTGCAGTGATTCTCATTAGATTTTAGGGAGAATAGAAAACATTTTGAAAGGAGGTAAATAAAGCTCTCTTATCCACAACAAACAGCTTACTTGGCCCTCTCTCCAAAACTCTTGCATTCACCTCCCTAACAACCCCATGCAAAACCAAATTAAACAACCATAGAGACACCACGCACCCCCGCCGCAAAACGACATTCACTTAGAACCAATCACTTTCCTATCTTCCTACTCATACACATGCCTTACATCCTTGATAAAACTTTTGTCTGCTTCTAACAGTTTGCCTGACACACTATATATTCTTAATAACTTCCAGAGCGTATCTCTATCAACGCTATCACAAGCCTTCTCCACATCCATAAATGCTACATACAAATCCATTTGCTTTTCTAAGTATCTCTCACATACATTCTGCAAAGCAAACACCCGATCCACATATCATCTACCGCTTCTGAAACCAAACAGCTCTTCCCCAGTCTGAAGCTCTGTATTCACGCTCTCAATCAATACCTTCCCATGTAATTTTCCAGGAATAATCAACAAACTTATACCTTTGTAATTTGAGCACTCACCTTTAACTCCTTTGCCTTTCCACAATGGAACTATGCATGCTTTCCGCCAGTCTTCAAGCACATCGCCGAGTCATACATAAATTAAATAACCTTACCAACCAGTCAACAACACAGTCACCCCCTTCTTTAATTAATTCCACTGCAATACCATCCAAACCCATTGCCTCGTCGGCGTTCTACTTCCGCAAAGCTTTTACTACCTCTTCTCTGTTAACCAAATCATTCTCCCTAACCTTCCCACTTAGCACACCACCTCGACCAAAAAACCTATATCTGCCACTCTATCATCAAATACATACATATATATATATATATATATATATATATATATATATATATATATATATATATATATATATATATATATATATATATATAAATATATATATATATATATATATATATATATATATATGGGGAGGTGATAACAAGTAGTGGTGATGTGAGAAGGAGATGGAGTGAGTATTTTGAAGGTTTGTTGAATGTGTTTGATGATAGAGTGGCAGATATAGGGTGTTTTGGTCGAGGTAGTGTGCAAAGTGAGAGGGTTAGGGAAAATGATTTGGTAAACAGAGAAGAGGTAGTAAAAGCTTTGCGGAAGATGAAAGCCGGTGAGGCAGCAGGTTTGGATGGTATAGCAGTGGAATTTATTAAAAAAGGGGGTGACTGTATTATTGACTGATTGGTGAGGTTATTCAATGTACGTATGACTCATGGTGAGGTGCCTGAGGATTGGCGGAATCCGTGCATAGTGCCATTGTACAAAGGCAAAGGGGATAAGAGTGAGTGCTCAAATTACAGAGGTATAAGTTTGTTGAGTATTCCTGGTAAATTATATGGGAGGGTATTGATTGAGAGGGTGAAGGCATGTACAGAGCATCAGATTGGGGAAGAGCAGTGTGGTTTCAGAAGTGGTAGAGGATGTGTGGATCAGGTGTTTGCTTTGAAGAATGTATGTGAGAAATACTTAGAAAAGCAAATGGATTTGTATGTAGCATTTATGGATCTAGAGAAGGCATATGATAGAGTTGATATAGATGCTCTGTGGAAGGTATTAAGACTATATGGTGTGGGAGGCAAGTTGTTAGAAGCAGTGAAAAGTTTTTATCGAGGATGTAAGGCATGTGTACGTGTAGGAAGAGAGGAAAGTGATTGGTTCTCAGTGAATGTAGGTTTGCGGCAGGGGTGTGTGATGTCTCCATGGTTGTTTGATTTGTTTATGGATGGGGTTGTTAGGGAGGTGAATGCAAGAGTTTTGGAAAGAGGGGCAAGTATGAAGTATGTTGTGGATGAGAGAGCTTGGTAAGTGAGTCAGTTGTTGCTCGCTGATGATACAGCGCTAGTGGCTGATTCATGTGAGAAACTGTAGAAGCATGTGACTGAGTTTGGTAAAGTGTGTGAAAGAAGAAAGTTAAGAGTAAATGTGAATAAGAGCAAGGTTATTAGGTACAGTAGGGTTGAGGGTCAAGTCAGTTGGGAGGTAAGTTTGAATGGAGAAAAACTGGAGGAAGTAAAGTGTTTTAGATATCAGGGAGTGGATCTGGTAGCGGATGGAACCATGGAAGCGGAAGTGAACCATTGGGTGGGGGAGGGGGCGAGAATTCTGGGAGCCTTGAAGAATGTGTGGAAGTCGAGAACATTATCTCGGAAAGCAAAAATGGGTATGTTTGAAGGAATAGTGGTTCCAACAATGTTGTATGGTTGCGAGGAGTGGGCTATGGATAGAATTGTGCGCAGGAGGGTGGATGTGCTGGAAATGAGATGTTTGAGGACAGTATGTGGTATGAGGTGGTTTGATCGAGTAAGTAATGTAAGGGTAAGAGAGATGTGTGGAAATAAAAAGAGTGTGGTTGAGAGAACACAAGAGGGTGTTTTGAAATGGTTTCGTCACATTGAGAGAATGAGTGAGGAAAGATTGACCAGGAGGATATATATGTCAGAGGTGGAGGGAACGAGGAGAAGTGGGAGACCAAATTGGAGGTGGAAAGATGGAGTGAAAAAGGATTTTGAGTGATCGGGACCTGAACATGCAGGAGGGTGAAAGGAGGGCAAGGAATAGAGTGAATTGGAACGATATGGTATACCGGGGTCAACGTGTTGTCAATGGATTGGACCAGGGCATTTGAAGCGTCTGGGGTAAACCATGGAAAGTTGTGTGGGGCCAAATGGATTTGTATGTAGCATTTATGGATCTGGAGAAGGCATATGATAGAGTTGATAGAGATGCTTTGTGGAAGGTATTAAGAATATATGGTGTGGGAGGCAAGTTGTTAGAAGCAGTGAAAAGTTTCTATCGAGGATGTAAGGATGTGTACGTGTAGGAAGAGAGGAAAGTGACTGGTTCTCAGTGAATGTAGGTTTGCGGCATTGGTGTGCGATGATATATATATATATATATATATATATATATATATATATATATATATATATATATATATATATATATATATATATATATATATATATATATATATATATATATATATATATATATATATATATATATATATATATATATATATATATATATATATATATACATATATATATATATATATATATATATATATATATATATATATATATATATATATATATATATATATATATATATATATATATATATATATATATATATATATGTATATATATATATATATATATATATATATATATATATATATATATATATATATATATATATATATATATATATATATATATATATATATATATCTTTCTTTCATACTATTCGCAATTTCCGGCGTTAGCGAGGTAGCGTTATGAACAGAGGACTGGGCCATTGAGGGAATATCCTCACCTGGCCCCCTTCTCTGTTCCTTCTTTTGGAAAATTGAAAAAAAAAACGAGAGGGGAGGATTTCCAGCCATCCGCTCCCTCCCCTTTTAGTCGCCTTCTACGACACGCAGGGAATACGTGGGAAGTATTCTTTCTCCCCTATCCCCAGGGATAATATATATATATATATATATATATATATAAGCGTCTGGGGTAAACCATGGAAAGCTGTGTAGGTATGTATATTTGCGTGTGTGGACGTATGTATATACATGTGTATGGGGAGGGTTGGGCCATTTCTTTCGTCTGTTTCCTTGCGCTACCTCGCAAACGCGGGAGACAGCGACAAAGTATAAAAAAAAAAATATATATATGTATATATATATATATATATATATATATATATATATATATATATATATATATATATATATATATATATATATATATATATATATATAACCAAAGGCCCTATTCGTTCACACTCAGTCTCTAGCTGTCATGTAATAATGCACCGAAACCACAGCTCCCTTTCCACACCCAGGCCCCACAAAACTTTCCATGGTTTACCCCAGACGCTTCACATGCCCTGGTTCAATTCATTCACAGCACGTCGACCCCGGTATACCACATTGTTCCAATTCACTCTATTCCTTGCACGCCTTTCACCCTCCCGCATGTTCAGGCCCCGATCATTCAAAATCTTTTTCACTCCATCATTCCACCTCCAATTTGGTCTCCCACTTCTCCTTGTTCCCTCCACCTCTGACACATATATCCTGTTTGTCAATCTTTCCTCACTCATTCTCTCAATGTGACCAAACCATTTCAAAACACCCTCTTCTGCTCTCTCAACCACACTCTTTTTATTTCCACATATCTATATTACCCTTACATTACTTACTTGATCAAACCACCTCACACCACATATTGTCCTCAAACATCTCATTTCCAGGACATCCACCCTCCTGCGCACAACTCTATCCATAGCCCACGCCTCGCAACCATACAACTTTGCTGAAAAACACTATTCCTTCAAACATGCCCATTTTTGCTTTCCCAGATAATGTTCTCAACTTTCAAGCATTCTTCAATGCTCCCAGAATTTTCGCCCCCTCCCCCAACCTATGATTCACTTCCGCTTCCATGGTTCCATCCGCTACCAGATCCGCTCCAATATATCTAAAACACTTTACTTCCTCCAGTTTTTCTCCATTCGAACTTACCTCCCAATTGACTCGACCCTCAACCCTACTGTACCTAATAACCTTGCTCTTATTCACATTTACTCTTAACTTTCTTCTTTCACACACTTTACCAAACTCCGTCACCAGCTTCTGCAGTTTCTCACATGAATCAGCCACCAGCGCTGTATCATCAGCGAACAACAACTGACTCACTTCCCAAGCTCTCTCATCCACAACAGACTGCATACTTGCCCCTCTTTCCAAAACTCTTGCATTCAACTCCCTAACAACCCCATCCATTAACAAATTAAACAACCATGGAGACATCAAACACCCCTGCCGCAAACCTACATTCACTGAGAACCAATCACTTTCCTCTCTTCCTACACGTACACATGCCTTACATCCTCGATAAAAACTTTTCACTGCTTCTAACAACTTGCCTCCCACACCATATATTCTTAAAACCTTCCACAGAGCATCTCTATCAACTCTATCATATGCCTTCTCCAGATCTATAAATGCTACATACAAGTCCATTTGCTTTTCTAAGTATTTCTCACATACATTCTTCAAAGCAAACACCTGATCCACACATCCTCTACCACTTCTGAAACCACACTGCTCTTCCCCAATCTGATGCTCTGTACATGCCTTCACCCTCTCAATCACTACCCTCCCATATGATTTACCAGGAATACTCAACAAACTTATACCTCTGTAGTTTGAGCACTCACTCTTATCCCCTTTACCTTTGTACAATGGGAATATGCAAGCATTCCGCCAATCCCCAGGCACCTTACCATGAACCACACATACATTAGATTACCTTACCAACCAGTCAACAATACAGTCACCCCCTGTTTTAATATATTCCACTGCAATACCATAGAAACCTGCTGCCTTACCGGCTTTCATCTTCCGTACAGCTTTTACTACCTCTTCTCTATTTACCAAATCATTTTCCTTAACCCTCTCACTTTGCACACCACCTCGACCAAAACACCCTACATCTGCCACTCTATCATCAAACACATTCAACAAACCTTCAAAATACTCACTCTATCTCCTTCTCACATCACCAGTACTTGTTATCACCTCCCCATTAGCCCCCTTCACTGAAGTTCCCATTTGCTCCCTTGTCTTACGCACTTTATTTACCTCCTTCCAAAACATCTTTTTATTCTCCCTGAAATTTGATGATACTCTCTCACACCAACTCTCATTTGCCCTCTTTTTCACCTCTTGCACCTTTCTCTTGACCTCCTACCTCTTTCT
>NC_092248.1:17326281-17388781 GCF_036320965.1 Panulirus ornatus
CTGTATTGTTGACTGATTAGTAAGGTTATTTAATGTATATATGACTCATGGTGAGGTGCCTGAGGATTGGCGGAATGCGTGTATAGTGCCATTGTACAAAGGCAAAGGGGATAAGAGTGAGTGCTCAAATTACAGAGGTATGACTTTGTTGAGTATTCCTGGCAAATTGTATGGGAGGGTATTGATTGAGAGGGTGAAGGCATGCACAGAGCATCATATTGGGGAAGAGCAGTGTGGTTTCAGAAGTGGTAGAGGATGTGTGGATCAGGTGTATGCTTTGAAGAATGTATGTGAGAAATACTTAGAAAAGCAAATGGATTTGTATGTAGCATTTATGGATCTGGAGAAGGCATATGATAGAGTTGATAGAGATGCTCTGTGGAAGGTATTAAGAATATATGGTGTGGGAGGCAAGTTGTTAGAAGCAGTGAAAAGTTTTTATCGAGGATGTAAGGCATGTGTACGTGTAGGAAGAGAGGAAAGTGATTGGTTCTCAGTGAATGTAGGTTTGCGGCAGGGGTGTGTGATGTCTCCATGGTTGTTTAATTTGTTTATGGATGGGGTTGTTAGGGAGGTGAATGCAAGAGTTTTGGAAAGAGGGGCAAGGATGAAGTCTGTTGGGGATGAGAGAGCTTGGGAAGTGAGTCAGTTGTTGTTCGCTGATGATACAGCGCTGGTGGCTGATTCATGTGAGAAACTGCAGAAGCTGGTGACTGAGTTTGGTAAAGTGTGTGAAAGAAGAAAGATAAGAGTAAATGTGAATAAGAGCAAGGTTATTAGGTACAGTAGGGTTGAGGGTCAAGTCAATTGGGAGGTGAGTTTGAATGGAGAAAAACTGGAGGAAGTGAAGTGTTTTAGATATCTGGGAGTGGATCTGGCAGCGGATGGAAACATGGAAGCGGAAGTGGATCATAGGGTGGGGGAGGGGGCGAAAATTCTGGGAGCCTTGAAGAATGTGTGGAAGTCGAGAACATAATCTCGGAAAGCAAAAATGGGTATGTTTGAAGGAATAGTGGTTCCAACACTGTTGTATGGTTGCGAGGCGTGGACTCTCGATAGAGTTGTGCGCAGGAGGATGGATGTGCTGCAAATGAGATGTTTGAGGACAATGTGTGGTGTGAGGTGGTTTGATCGAGTAAGTAACGTACGGGTAAGAGAGATGTGTGGAAATAAAAAGAGCGTGGTTGAGAAAGCAGAAGAAGGTGTTTTGAAATGGTTTGGTCACATGGAGAGAATGAGTGAGGAAAGATTGATCAAGAGGATATATGTGTCGGAGGTGGAGGGAACAAGGAGAAGAGGGAGACCAAATTGGAGGTGGAAAGATGTAGTGAAAAAGATTTTGAGTCATCGGGGCCTGAACATGCAGGAGGGTGAAAGGAGGGCAAGGAATAGAGTGAATTGGAGCGATGTGGTATACCGGGGTTGACGTGCTGTCAGTGGATTGAATCAAGGCATGTGAAGCGTCTGGGGTAAACCATGGAAAGCTGTGTAGGTATGTATATTTGCGTGTGTGGACGTATGTATATACATGTGTATGGGGATGGGTTGGGCCATTTCTTTCGTCTGTTTCCTTGCGCTACCTCGCAAACGCGGGAGACAGCGACAAAGAAAAAAAAAAATATATATATATATATATATATATATATATATATGTATGTATATATATATATATATATATATATATATACATACATATATATGTGTGTGTGTGGGAGGTGGGTTGAATAGAAAGGTTAGTGAGTGGTGGAATGGAAATGAAGAAGTAAAGATTATTAGTGAAAGAGAAGAAAGAGGCATTTGGACGATTTTTGGAGGGAAAAAATGCAATTGAGTGGGAGATGTATAAAAGAAAGAGACAGGAGGTCAAGAGAAAGGTGCAAGATTTGAAAAAGAGGGCAAATGAGAGTTGGGGTGAGAGAGTATCATTAAATTTTAGGGAGAATAAAAAGATTTTCTGGAAGGAGGTAAATAAAGTGCGTAAGACAAGGGAGCAAATGGGAACTTTCGTGAAGGGCGCTAATGGGGAGGTGATAACAAGTAGTGGTGATGTGAGAAGGAGATGGGGTGAGTATTTTCAAGGTTTGTTGAATGTGTTTGACGATAGAGTGGCAGATATAGGGTGTTTTGGTCGAGGTGGTGTGCAAAGTGAGAAGGGTAGGGAAAATGATTTGGTAAACAGAGAAGAGGTAGTATAAGCTTTGCGGACGACGAAAGCCGGCAAGGTAGCAGGTTTGGATGATATTGCAGTGGAATCTATTTAAAAAGCGGGTGACTGTATTGTTGACTGGTTGGTAAGGTTATTTAATGTATGTATGACTCATGGTGAGGTGCCTGAGGATTGGCGGAATGCGTGCATAGTGCCATTGTACAAAGGCAAAGGGGATAAGAGTGAGTGCTCAAATTACAGAGGTATAAGTTTGTTGAGTATTCCTTGTAAATTATATGGGAGAGTATTGATTGAGAGGGTGAAGGCATATACAGAGCATCAGATTGGGGAAGAGTAGTGTGGTTTCAGAAGTGGTAGAGGATGTGTGGATCAGGTGTTTGCTTTGAAGAATGTATGTGAGAAATACTTAGAAAAGCAAATGGATTTGTATGTAGCATTTATGGATCTGGAGAAGACATATGATAGAGTTGATAGATGTGCTCTGTGGAAGGTATTAAGAATATATGGTGTGGGAGGCAAGTTGCCAGAAGCAGTGAAATGTTTTTATCGAGGATGTAAGGCATGTGTACGTGTAGGAAAAGAGGAAAGTGATTGGTTCTCAGTGAATATAGGTTTTCGACAGGGGTGTGTGATGTCTCAATGGTTGTTTAATTTGTTTATGTATGGGGTTGTTAAGGAGGTGAAGGCAAAAGTTTTGGAAAGAGGGGCAGGTATGAAGTCTGTTGTGGATGAGAGAGCTTGAGAAGTGAGTCAGTTGTTGTTCGCTGATGATACAGCGCTGGTGGCTGATTCATGTGAGAAACTGCAGAAGCTGGTGACTGAGTTTGGTAAAGTGTGTGAAAGAAGAAAGATAAGAGGAAATGTGAATAAGAGCAAGGTTATTAGGTACAGTAGGGTTGAGGGTCAAGTCAATTGGGAGGTAAGTTTGAATGGAGAAAAACTGGAGTAAGTAAAGTGTTTTAGATATCTGGGAGTGGATCTGGAAGCGGATGGAACCATGGAAGCGGAAGTGAATCATAGAGTGGGGAGGGGGCGAAAATCCTGGGAGCCTTGAAGAATTTGTGGAAGTCGAGAACATTATCTCGGAAAGCAAAAATGGGTATGTTTGAAGGAATAGTGGTTTCAACAATGTTGTATGGTTGCGAGGCGTGGGCTATGGATAGAGTTGTGCGCAGGAGGGTGGATGTGCTGGAAATGAGGTGTTTGTGGACATGTGTGGTGTGAGGTGGTTTGATCGAGTAAGTAATGTAAGGGTAAGAGAGATGTGTGGAAATAAAAAGAGAGTGGTTGAGAGAGGAGAAGACGGTGTTTTGAAATGGTTTGGGCACATTGAGAGAATGAGTGAGGAAAGATTAACCAAGAGGATTTTTTGTGTCGGAGGTGGAGGGAACGAGAAGTGGGAGACCAAATTGGAGGTGGAAAGATGGAGTGAAAAAGATTCTGAGTGATCGAGGCCTGAACATGCAGGAGGGTGAAAGGCGGGCAAGGAATAGAGTGAATTGGATCGATATGGTATACCGGGGTTGAAGTGCTGTCAGTCGATTGAATCTGGGCATGTGAAGCGTCTGGGGTAAACCATGGAAAGTTGTGTGGGGCCTGGATGTGGAAAGGGAACTGTGGTTTCGGGCATTATTGCATGACAGCTAAAGACTGCGTGTGAACGAATGGGGCCTATGTTGTCTTTTCCTAGCGCTACCTCGCACACATGAGGGGAGAGGGGGATGTTATTCCATGTGTGGTGAGGTGGCGATGGAAATGAATAAAGGCAGACAGTGTGAATTGTGTGCATGGGTATATATGTATGTGTCTGCGTGTGTATATATATGTGTACATTGAGATGTATAGGTATGTATATTTGCGTGTGTGGACGTGTATGTATATACATGTGTATGGGGGTGGGTTGGGCCATTTCTTTCGTCTGTTTCCCTGCGCTACCTCGCAAACGCGGGAGACAGCGACAAAGCAAAAAAAAAAAAAAAAAAAAAAATATATATATATATATATATATATATATATATATATATATATATATATATATATATATATATATATATATATATATATATATATATATATTTATATATATATATTTATATATATATATATATATATATATATATATATATATATATATATATATATATATATATATATATATATATATATATATATATATATATATATATATATATATATATATATATATATATATTCATATGTATATATATATATATATAGATATATATATATATATATATATATATATAAATATATATATATATATATATATGTATATATATATATATATATATATATATATATATATATATATATATATATATATATATATATATATATATATATATATATATATATATATATATATATATATATATATATATATATATATATATATATATATATATATATATATATATATATATATATATATATATATATATATATATATATATATATATATATATATATATATATATATATATATATATATATATATATATATATATATATATATATATATATATATATATCCCTTGGGATAGAGGAGAAAGAATACTTCCCACGCATTCCACACGTGTCGTAAAAGGCGACTAAATGGGACGGGAGCGGGGGGCTGGAAACCCTCCCATCCTTGTATTTTAACTTTCTAAAAGGGGAAACAGAAGAAGTCACGCGGGGAGTGCTCAACCTTCTCAAAGGCTCAGATTGGGGTGTCTAAATGTGTGTGGATGTAACCAAGATGAGAAAAAAGGAGAGATACTTAGTACGTTTGATGAAAGAAACCTGGATGTTTTGGCTCTGAGTGAAACGAAGTTCAAGGCTACATGGGAAGAGTGGTTTGGGAACGTCTTGAGATTGAAGTTAGGGATTAGTGAGAGGACAAGAGCAAGGGAAGGGGTAACACTTCTCCTGAAATAGGAGTGGTGGGAGTATATAATAGAGTGCAAGAAAGTAAGCTCTAGATTAAAAAGGGTAAAACTGAAAGTGGATGGAGAGAGATGGGTGATTATTGGTGCATATGCACCTAGGCATGAGAAGAAAGATCATGGGAGGCAAGTGTTTTGGGAGCAGCTGAGTGAGTGTGTTAGTAGTTTTGATGCACGAGACCGGGTTATAGTGATGGGAGATTTGAATGCAAAGGTGAGTAATGTGGCATTTGAGGGAATTATTGGTGCACATGGGGTGTTCAGAGTTGTAAATGGAAATGGAGAAAAGCTTGTGGATTTATATGCTGGAAAAAGACAGGTGATTGGGAATACATGGTTTGAAAAGAGAGATATACATAAGTATACGTATATAAGTAGGACAGATGGCCAGAGGGCGTTATGGGATTACTTGTTAATTGATAGGCGCCCGAAAGGGAGAATTTTGGATGTTAATGTGCTGAGAGGTGCAAATGGAGGGATGTCTGCTCATTATCTTGTAGAGGCGAAGGTGGAGATTTGTAGAGGTGTTCAGAGAAGAGGGGAGAATGTTGGGGTGAAGAGAGTGGTGAGAATAAGTAAGCTTGGGAAGGAGACTTGTGTGAGGAAGTACCAGGAGGGACTGAGTACAGAATGGAAAAAGGTGAGAACAAAGAACGTAAGGGGAGGAGGGGAGGAATGGGATGTATTTAGGGATGCTGTGATGGATTGCCCAAAAGATGCTTCTGGCGTGAGAAGCGTGGTAGGTGGTGAGATGAAGAAGTAAGATTATTAGTGAAAGAGAAGAGAGAGGCATTTGGACAATTTATGCAAGGAAATAATGCAATTGACTTGACAATGTATAAATTAAAGAGGCAGGAGGTAAAGACAAAGGTGTATGAGGTGAAAAAGAGGGCAAATGAGAGTTGGGGTGAGAAAGTATCATCAAAATTTAGGGAGAATAAAAAGATGTTTTGGAAGGAGGTAAATAAAGTGCGTAAGAAAAGGTAACATATAGGAACTTCAGTGTAAGGGGCTAATGGGGAGGTGATAACAAGAGGTGGTGATGTGAGAAGGAAATGGAGCGAGTATTTTGAAGGTTTGTTGAATGTGTTTAATGATAGATTGGCAGATATAGGGTGTTTTGGTTGAAGTGGTGTGCAAAGTGAGACGGTTAGGGAGAATAATTTGGTAAACAGAGAAGAGGTAGTAAAAGCTTTGCGGAAAATGAAAGCCAGCAAGGCAGCGTGTTCAAACGGTATTGCAGTGGAATTTATTAAAAGATGGGTGACTGTATTGTTGACTGGTTGGTAAGGTTATTTAAGGTATGTATGATTCATTGTGAGGTGCCTGAGGATTGGAGGAATGCTTGCATAGTCCCATTGTAAAAATGCAAAGGGGATAAAAGTGAGTGCTCAAATTACAGAGGTATCAGTTTGTTGAGTATTCCAGGGAAATTATATCGGAGGGTATTTATTGAGAGGGCGAAGGCATGTACAGAGCATCAGAATGGGGAAGAGCAGTGTTGTTTCAAAAGTGGTAGAGGATTTGTGGATTAGGTGTTTGCTTTGAAGAATGTATATGAGAAATACTTAGAGAAGCAAATGGATTTGTATGTAGCATTTATGAATCTGAAAGAGGTATATGATAGTGCTGATAGAGATGCTCTGTGGAAGATGTTTAGAATATATGGTGTGGAGGGCAAGTTGTTAGAAGCAGTGAAAAGTTTCTATCGATGATGTAAGCCTTGTGTACGTGTAGGGAGAGAGGAAAGTGATTGGTTCTTAGTAAATGTGAGGGATGTGTGATGTCTCCATGGTTGTTTAATTTGTTTATGGATGGGGTTGTTAGGGAGGTGAACGCAAGAGTTTTGGAAAGAGGGGAAGTTGCAGTCTGTTGTGGATGAGAGAGCTTGGAAAGTGAGTTAGTTCTTGTTCGCTGATGATACAGCGCTGATGAATGATTCGTGTGAGAAATTGCAGAAGTTGGTGACTGACTTTGGTAAAGTGTGTGAAAGAAGACAGCTGAGAGTAAATGTGAATAAGAGGAAGTTTATTAGGTACAGTAGGGCTGAGGGACAAGTCCATTGGGAGGTAAGTTTGAATGGAGAAAAACAGAAGGAAGTGAAGTGTTTTAGATATCTGGGAGTGGATTTGGAAGCGGATGGAACCATGGAAGCGGAGGTGAATCATAGGGTGGGGGAGGGGGCGAAAGTTCTGGGAGCGATGAAGAATGTGTGGAAGTCGAGAACTTTGTCTCGGAAAGCAAAAATAGGTATGTTTGAAGGAATAGTGGTTCCAACAATGCTATATGGTTGCAATTCGTGGGCTATAGATAGAGTTGTGCGGAAGAGGGTAGATGTGCTGAAAATGCGATGTTTGAGGAAAATAAGTGGTGTGAGGTGGTTTCGAGTGAGTAATAATAGGGTAAGAGAGATGTGTGGTAATAAAAAGAGTGTGGTTGAGAGAGCAGATGAAGGTGTTTTGAAATGGTTTGATCACATGGAGAGAATGACTGAGGAAAGATTGACCAAGAGGATATATGTGTCAGAGATGGAGGAAACGAGGAGAACTGGGAGACCATATTTGAAGAGGAAAGATTGAGTGAATGATATTTTGAGTGATCGGGACCTGAACATGCAGGAGGGTGAAAGGCTTGCAAGAAATGGAGTGAATTGGAACAATGTGGTATACTGGGGTCGACCTGATGACAATGGATTGAACCAGGGCGTGTGAAGCGTCTAAAGTAAACTATGGAAATTTCTGTGGGGCCTGGATGTTGAAAGGGAGCTCTGGTTTTAGTGCATTATACATGACAAGTAGAGACTGAGTGTACACGAATGAGGCCTTTGTTGTCTTTTCCTAGCGCTACCTCGCGCACCTGCGGGGGAGGGGGTTGTTATTTCATGTGTGGCAGGGTAGCGATGGGACTGAATAAAGGCAGACAGTATGAATTATGTATACATGTGTATATTTGTATATGTCTGTGTGTGTATATATATGTAAACGTTGAGATGTATAGGTATGTATATTTGCGTGTGTGGGCGTGTATGTATATACATTGTATGCATATGCTCAGATTGAGGTGTCTAAATGTGTATGGATGTAACCAAGATGAGAAAAAAGGAAAGATAGGTAGTATGTTTGAGGAAAGGAACCTGCATTTTTTGGCTCTGAGTGAAACGAAGCTGAAGATTAAAGGGGAAGAGTGGTTTGGGAATGTCTTGGGAGTAAAGTCAGAGGTTGGTGAGAGGACAAAAGCAAGTGAAGGAATAGCCGTACTCCTGAAACAGGAGTGGTGGGAGTATGTGATAGACTGTAAAAAACTAAACTCTGGATTGATATGGATAATCCTGAAAGTGAATGGAGAGAGATGGGTGATTATTGGTGCTTATGCACCTGGGCATGAGAAGAAAGATCATGAGAGGCAAGTGTTTTTGGAGCAGCTGAGTGAGTTTGTTAGTAGTTTTGATGCACAAGACCGGGTTATAGTGATGGGTGATATGAATGGAAAGGTAAGTAATATGGCAGTTGAGGGAATAATTGGTGTACATGGGGTGTTCAGTGTTGTAAATGGAAATGGTGAAGAGCTTGTAGATTTATGTACTGAAAAAGGACTGGTGATTGGGAATACCTGGTTTAAAAAGGGAGACATACATAAGTATACATAGGAAAGTAGGAAAGATCGTCAGAGAGTGTTATTGGATTACATGTTATTTGATAGACGCGCGAAAGAGAGACTTTTGGATGTTAATGTGCTGAGAGGTGCAGCTGGAGGGATGTCTGATCATTATCTTGTAGAGGCGAAGGTGAAGATTTGCAAAGGTTTTCAGAAAAGAAGAGAGAGTGCTGAACTGAAGAGAGTGGTGATGCGCAAAGTGAGAGGATTTGAGAAAATGATTTGGTAAACAGAGAAGAGAGAGTAAAAGCTTTGTGGAAGATGAAAGTCGGTAAGGCAGCGGGTTTGGATGGTACTCAATGGAATTTATTAGAAAAAGGGTGACTGTATTGTTGACTGGTTGGCTTGGTTATTTAATGTATGTATGATTCATGGTGAGGTGCCTCAAGGATTGGCGGAATTTTTGCATAGTGCCATTGTACTAAGGAAAGGGGATAAAAGTGAGTGCTCAAATTACAGAGGTATAAGTTTGTTTCTCGGAGAATTCTTGGGATATTATATGGGAGGGTACTGATTGAGAGGGTGAAGGCATGTACAGAGCATCAGACTGGGGAAGAGCAGTATGATTTAAGAAGTGGTAGAATATGTGTGGATCAGGTGTTTGCTTTGAAGCATGTATGTGAGAAATACTTTGAAAGGTATTTGGATTTGTTTTTAGCATTTATGGATCTGTAGAACGCATATGATAAAGCTGATAGAGATGCTTTTTGGAAAATAATTATGATTATATGGTGTGGGAGGCAAGTTGTTAGATGTAGTGAAAAGATTTTATCGAGTATATAAAGCATGTGTACGTGTAGCAAGAAAGGAAAGTGATGTTTTCAGTGAATGTTGGTTTGCGGCAGGGGTTTGTGATGTCTCTATGGCTCTTTAATTTCTTTATGGATGAGGTTTTTAGGGAGGTGAATGTAAGAGTTTTGGAAAGAGAGACAAGTATGCAGTCTGTTGTGGATGAGAGAGCTTGTGAATTGAGTCAGTTGTTTGCTTGTGACCCAGCGCTGGTGGCTGATTCGGGTGAAAAACTACAGAAGCGTGTGACTGAGTTTGGTAAAATGTGTGAAAGAAGAAAACTAAGAATAAAAATGAAAAAGAGAAAGGCTGTTAGGTACAGTAGGGTTGAGGGACAAGTTAATTGGGAGGTAAGTTTGAATGGAGAAAAACTGTAGGAAGTGAAGTGTTTTAGATATCTGGGAATGGATTTGGCAGCGGATGGAACCATGTAAGCGGAAGTGAATCGTACGGTGGGGGAGGGGGCGAAAGTTTTGGGAGCGTAGAAAAATGTGTGGAACTCGAGAACATTATCTCGGAAAGCAAAAATGGGTATGTTTGAAGGAATAGTTGTTCCAACAATGTTATATGGTTGCGAGGCGTGGGCTATAGATAGAGTTGTGCGGAGGAGAGTGGATGTGATGGAATTGAGATGTTTGAGGACAATATGTGGTGTGAGGTGATTTGATCAAGTAGGTAATGAAAGGGTATGAGAGATGTGTGGTAATGAAAAGAGTGTGGTTGAGAGAGCAGAAGAGGAAGTTTTGAAATGGTTTGGTCACATGGAGAGATTGAGTGAGGAAAAATTAACTAAGAGAATATATGTGTCAGAGGTGGAGAGAACGAGAAGTGGGAGACCAAATTGGTGTTGGAAAGATGGTGCGAAAAAGATTTTTGAGTGATCGGGGCCTGAACATGCAGGAGGGTGAAAGGCGTGCAAGGAACAGAGTGAATTGGAACGAAATGGTATAACGGGGTTGACGTGCTGTCAGTTGATTGAACCAGGAAATGTTAAGCGTCTGGGGTAATCCATGGAAAGTTTTGTGGGGCTTTCATATGGAAAGGGAGCTTTGGTTTCGGTGCAATATACATGACAACTAGACACTGAATGTGAACGAATGTGGCCTTTGTTGTCTTTTCTTAGCGCTACCTCGCGCACATGCGGTGGGGGAGGGGGCTGTCATTTCGTGCGTGGAAGGGTGGCGACGGGAATGATTAAGGGCCTACATTATGAATTTTGTACATGTGTGTATATGTATATGTCTGAGTGTTTATATATTTGTATACGTTAAGATGTATAGGTATGTATATGTGCGTGTGTGTACATGTATGTATATACATGTGTATAAGGGTAAGTTGGGCCATTCTTTCGCCTGTTTCCTTGCGCTCTCTTGCTAACGCGGGAGATGGCGACAGAGTATGATGAAATATAAAAAGAATAACATATATATATATATATATATATATATATATATATATATATATATATATATATAAATTTTAGGGAGAATAAAAAGATGTTCTGGAAGGAGGTAAATAGGGTGCGTAAGACAAGGGAGCAAATGGGAACTTCAGTGAAGAGCGTAAATGGGGAGGTGATAACAAGTAGTGGTGATGTGAGAAGGAGATGGAATGAGTATTTTGAAGGTTTGTTGAATGTGTCTGATGACAGAGTGGCAGATATAGGGTGTTTGGGTCGAGGTGGTGTGCAAAGTGAGAGGGTTAGGGAAAATGATTTGGTAAACAGAGAAGAGGTAGTAAAAGCTTTGCGGAAGATGAAAGCCAGCAAGGCAGCAGGTTTGGATGGTATTGCAGTGGAATTTATTAAAAAAGGGGGTGACTGTATTGTTGACTGGTTGGTAAGGTTATTTAATGTATGTATGACTCATGGTGAGGTGCCTGAGGATTGGCGGAATGCGTGCATAGTGCCATTGTACAAAGGCAAAGGGGATAAGAGTGAGTGCTCAAATTACAGAGGTATAAGTTTGTTGAGTATTCCTGGTAAATTATATGGGAGGGTATTGATTGAGAGGGTGAAGGCAGGTACAGAGCATCAGATTGGGGAAGAGCAGTGTGGTTTCAGAAGTGGTAGAGGATGTGTGGATCAGGTGTTTGCTTTGAAGAATGTATGTGAGAAATACTTAGAAAAGCAAATGGATTTGTATGTAGCATTTATGGATCTGGAGAAGGCATATGATAGAGTTGATAGAGATGCTCTGTGGAAGGTATTAAGAATATATGGTGTGGGAGGCAAGTTGTTAGAAGCAGTGAAAAGTTTTTATCGAGGATGTAAGGCATGTGTACGTGTAGGAAGAGAGGAAAGTGATTGGTTCTCAGTGAATGTAGGTTTGCGGCAGGGGTGTGTGATGTCTCCATGGTTGTTTAATTTGTTTATGGATAGGGTTGTTAGGGAGGTAAATGCAAGAGTTTTGGAAAGAGGGGCAAGTATGAAGTCTGTTGGGGATGAGAGAGCTTGGGAAGTGAGTCAGTTGTTGTTCGCTGATGATACAGCGCTGGTGGCAGATTCATGTGAGAAACTGCAGAAGCTGGTGACGGAGTTTGGTAAAGTGTGTGGAAGAAGAAAGTTAAGAGTAAATGTGAATAAGAGCAAGGTTATTAGGTACAGTAGGGTTGAGGGTCAAGTCAATTGGGAGGTGAGTTTGAATCGAGAAAAACTGGAGGAAGTGAAGTGTTTTAGATATCTGGGAGTGGATCTGTCAGCGGATGGAACCATGGAAGCGGAAGTGGATCATAGGGTGGGGGAGGGGGCGAAAATTTTGGGAGCCTTGAAAAATGTGTGGAAGTCGAGAACATTATCTCGGAAAGCAAAAATGGGTATGTTTGAAGGAATAGTGGTTCCAACAATGTTGTATGGTTGCGAGGCGTGGGCTATGGATAGAGTTGTGCGCAGGAGGATGGAGGTGCTGGAAATGAGATGTTTGAGGACAATGTGTGGTGTGAGGTGGTTTGATCGAGTAAGTAACGTAAGGGTAAGAGAGATGTGTGGAAATAAAAAGAGCGTGGTTGAGAGAGCAGAAGAGGGTGTTTTGAAATGGTTTGGGCACATGGAGAGAATGAGTGAGGAAAGATTGACCAAGAGGATATATGTGTCGGAGGTGGAGGGAACGAGGAGAAGAGGGAGACCAAATTGGAGGTGGAAAGATGGAGTGAAAAGGATTTTGTGTGATCGGGGCCTGAACATGCAGGAGGGTGAAAGGAGGGCAAGGAATAGAGTGAATTGGAGCGATGTAGTATACAGGGGTTGACGTGCTGTCAGTGGATTGAATCAAGGCATGTGAAGCGTCCGGGGTAAACCATGGAAAGCTGTGTAGGTATGTATATTTGCGTGTGTGGACGTGTGTATGTACATGTGTATGGGTTGTTGGGCCATTTCTTTCGTCTGTTTCCTTGCGCTACCTCGCAACCGCGGGAGACAGCGACGAGGTATAAAAAAAAAAAAAAAAAAAAATATATATATATATATATATATATATATATATATATATATATATATATATATATATATATATATATATATATATATATATATATTTCTTTTGTCGCTGTCTCCCGCGTTTGCGAGGTAGCGCAAGGAAACTGACGAAAGAAATGGCCAAACCCACCCCCATACACATGTATATACATACGTCCACACACGCAAATATACAATACCTACACAGCTTTCCATGGTTTACCCCAGACGCTTCACATGCCCTGATTCAATCCACTGACAGCACGTCAACCCCGGTATACCACATCGATCCAATTCACTCTATTACTTGCCCTCCTTTCACCCTCCTGCATGTTCAGGCCCCGATCACACAAAATCTTTTTCACTCCATCTTTCCACCTCCAATTTGGTCTCCCACTTCTCCGCATTCCCTCCACCTACGAGACATATATCCTCTTGGTCAATCTTTCCTTACTAATTCTCTCCATGTGCCCAAACCATTTCAAAACACACTCTTCTGCTGTCACAACCACGCTCTTTTTATTTCCACACATCTCTCTTACACTTATGTTACTTACTCGATCAAACCACCTCACACCACACATTGTCCTTAAACATCTCATTTCCAGCACATCCATCCTCCTGCGCACAACTCTATCCATAGCCCATGCCTCGCAACCATACTGCATTGTTGGAACCACTATTCCTTCAAACATACCCATTTTTGCTTTCCGAGATAATGTTCTCGACTTCCCCACATTCTTCAAGGCTCCCAGGATTTTCGCCCCCTCCCCCACCCTATGATCTATTTCCGCTTCCATGGTTCCATCCGCTGCCAGATCCACTCCCAGATATCTAAAACACTTTACTTCCTCCAGTTTTTCTCCATTCAAACTTACCTCCCAATTGACTTAACCCTCAACCCTACTGTACCTAATTACCTTGCTCTTATTCACATTTACTCTTAACTTTCTTCTTTCACACACTTTACCAAACTCAGTCACCAGCTTCTGCAGTTTCTCACATGAATCAGCCACCAGCGCTGTATCATCAGCGAACAACAACTGACTCACTTCCCAAGCTCTCTTATCCCCAACAGACTTCATACTTGCCCCTCTTTCCAGGACTCTTGCATTTACCTCCCTAACAACCCCATCTATAAACAAATTAAACAACCATGGAGACATCACACACCCCTGCCGCAAACCTACATTCACTGAGAACCGATCACTTTCCTCTCTTCCTACACGTACACATGCCTTACATCCTCGATAAAAACTTTTCACTGCTTCAAACAACTTGCCTCCCACACCATATATTCTTAATACCTTCCACAGAGCATCTCTATCAACTCTATCATATGCCTTCTCCAGATCCATAAATGCTACATACAAATCCATTTGCTTTTTTAAGTATTTCTCACATACATTCTTTAAAGCAAACACCTGATCCACACATTCTCTAACACTTCTAAAACCACACTGCTCTTCCCTAATCTGATGCTCTGTACATGCCTTCACCCTCTCAATCAATACTCTCCCATATAATTTACCAGGAATACTCACTCTTATCCCCTTTGCCTTTGTACAAAGGCACTATGCACGCATTCCGCCAATCTTCAGGCACCTCACCATAAGTCACACATACATTAAATAACCTTACCAACCAGTCAATAATACAGTCACCCCCTTTTTTAATAAATTCCACTGCAATACCATCTAAACCTGCTGCCTTGCCGGCTTTCATCTTCCGCAAAGCTTTTACTACCTCTTCTCTGTTTACCAAATCATTTTCCCTAACCCTCTCACTTTCCGCACCACCTCGACCAAAACACCCTATATATGCCACTCTATCATCAAACACATTTAACAAACCTTCAAAATACGCACTCCATCTCCTTCTCACATCACCACTACTTGTTATCACCTCCCCATTTGCGCCCTTCACTGACGTTCCCATTTGCTCCCTTGTCTTACGCACTTTATTTACCTCCTTTCAGAAAAACTTTTTATTCTCCCTAAAATTTAATGATACTCTCTCACCCCAACTCTCATTTGCCCTCTTTTTCACCTCTTGCACCTTTCTCTTGACCTCCTGTCTCTTTCTTTTATACATCTCCCACTCAATTGCATTTTTTCCCTGCAAAAATAGTCCAAATGCCTCTCTCTTCTCTTTCACTAATAATCTTACTTCTTGATCCCACCACTCACTACCCTTTCTAATCAATCCACTTCCCACTCTTCTCATGCCACAAGCATCTTTTGCGCAATCCATCACTGATTCCCTAAATACATCCCATTCCTCCCCCACTCCCCTTACTTCCATTGTTCTCACCTTTTTCCATTCTGTACTCAGTCTCTCCTGGTACTTCCTCATACAAGTCTCCTTCCCAAACTCAATTACTCTCACCATCCTCTTCACCCCAACATTCACTCTTCTTTTCTGAAAACCCATACAAATCTTCACCTTAGTCTCCACAAGATAATGATCAGACATGCCTCCAGTTACACCTCTCAGCACATTAACATCCAAAAGTCTCTCTTTCGCGAGCCTGTCAATTAATACGTAATCCAATAACGCTCTATGGCCATCTCTCCTACTTATATATATATATATATATATATATATATATATATATATATATATATATATATATATATATATATATATATATATATATATATATATATATATATATATATATATATATATATATATATATATATTTATATATATATATATATATATATATATATATATATATATATATATAGATATATATATACATGAGAGGTGCAACTGGAGGGATGTCTGATCATTATCTTGTGGAGGCTAAGGTGAAGATTAGTATGGGTTTCCAGAAAAGAGGAGTGAATGTTGGGGTGAAGAAGGTGGTGAGAGTAAGTGAGCTTGGGAAGGAGACCTGTGTGGGGAAGTACCAGGAGAGACTGTGTACAGAATGGAAAAAGGTGAGAACAATGGAAGTAAGGGGAGTGGGGGAGGAATGGGATGTATTTAGGGAATCAGTGATGGATTGCGCAAAAGATACTTGTGGCATGAGAAGAGTGGGAGGTGGGCTGTTTAGAAAGGGTAGTGAGTGGTGGGATGAAGAAGTAAGAGTATTAGTGAAAGAGAAGAGAGAGGCATTTGGACGATTTTTGCAGGGAAAAAATGCAATTGAGTGGGAGAAGTATAAAAGAAAGAGACAGGAGGTCAAGAGAAAGGTGCAAGAGGTGAAAAAAAGGGCAAATGAGAGTTGGGGTGAGAGACTATCAGTAAATTTTAGGGAGAATAAAAAGATGTTCTGGAAGGAGGTAAATAGGGTGCGTAAGACAAGGGAGCAAATGGGAACTTCAGTGAAGGGCGTAAATGGGGAGGTGATAACAAGTAGCGGTGATGTGAGAAGGAGATGGAATGAGTATTTTGAAGGTTTGTTGAATGTGTCTGATGACAGAGTGGCAGATATAGGGTGTTTTGGTCGAGGTGGTGTGCAAAGTGAGAGGGTTAGGGAAAATGATTTGGTAAACAGAGAAGAGGTAGTAAAAGCTTTGCGGAAGATGAAAGCCGGCAAGGCAGCAGGTTTGGATGGTATTGCAGTGGAATTTATTAAGAAAGGGGGTGACTGTATTGTTGACTGGTTGGTAAGGTTATTTAATGTATGTATGACTCATGGTGAGGTGCCTGAGGATTGGCGGAATGCGTGCATAGTGCCATTGTACAAAGGCAAAGGGGATAAGAGTGAGTGCTCAAATTACAGAGGTATAAGTTTGTTGAGTATTCCTGGTAAATTATATGGGAGGGTATTGATTGAGAGGGTGAAGGCATGTACAGAGCATCAGATTGGGGAAGAGCAGTGCGGTTTCAGAAGTGGTAGAGGATGTGTGGATCAGGTGTTTGCTTTGAAGAATGTATGTGAGAAATACTTAGAAAAGCAAATGGATTTGTATGTAGCATTTATGGATCTGGAGAAGGCATATGATAGAGTTGATAGAGATGCTCTGTGGAAGGTATTAAGAATATATGGTGTGGGAGGCAAGTTGTTAGAAGCAGTGAAAAGTTTTTATCGAGGATGTAAGGCATGTGTACGTGTAGGAAGAGAGGAAAGTGATTGGTTCTCAGTGAATGTAGGTTTGCGGCAGGGGTGTGTGATGTCTCCATGGTTGTTTAATTTGTTTATGGATGGGGTTGTAAGGGAGGTAAATGCAAGAGTTTTGGAAAGAGGGGCAAGTATGAAGTCTGTTGGGGATGAGAGAGCTTGGGAAGTGAGTCAGTTGTTGTTCGCTGATGATACAGCGCTGGTGGCTGATTCATGTGAGAAACTGCAGAAGCTGGTGACTGAGTTTGGTAAAGTGTGTGGAAGAAGAAAGTTGAGAGTAAATGTGAATAAGAGCAAGGTTATTAGGTACAGTAGGGGTGAGGGTCAAGTCAATTGGGAGGTGAGTTTGAATGGAGAAAAACTGGAGGAAGTGAAGTGTTTTAGATATCTGGGAGTGGATCTGTCAGCGGATGGAACCATGGAAGCGGAAGTGGATCATAGGGTGGGGGAGGGGGCGAAAATTTTGGGAGCCTTGAAAAATGTGTGGAAGTCGAGAACATTATCTCGGAAAGCAAAAATGGGTATGTTTGAGGGAATAGTGGTTCCAACAATGTTGTATGGTTGCGAGGCGTGGGCTATGGATAGAGATGTGCGCAGGAGGATGGATGTGCTGGAAATGAGATGTTTGAGGACAATGTGTGGTGTGAGGTGGTTTGATCGAGTAAGTAACGTAAGGGTAAGAGAGATGTGTGGAAGTAAAAAGAGCGTGGTTGAGAGAGCAGAAGAGGGTGTTTTGAAATGGTTTGGGCACATGGAGAGAATGAGTGAGGAGAGATTGACCAAGAGGATATATGTGTCGGAGGTGGAGGGAACGAGGAGAAGAGGGAGACCAAATTGGAGGTGGAAAGATGGAGTGAAAAAGATTTTGTGTGATCGGGGCCTGAACATGCAGGAGGGTGAAAGGAGGGCAAGAAATAGAGTGAATTGGAGTCATGTGGTATACAGGGGTTGACGTGCTGTCAGTGGATTGAAGCAAGGCATGTGGAGCGTCTGGGGTAAACCATGGAAAGCTGTGTAGGTATGTATATTTGCGTGTGTGGACGTGTGTATGTGCATGTGTATGGGGGGGGGGGGGGCCATTTCTTTCGTCTGTTTCCTTGCGCTACCTCGCAAACGCGGGAGACAGCGACAAAGTATAAAAAAAAAGAAAAAAAAAAAAAAAAAAAAAAAATATATACATATACATATATATATATATGCATATATATATATATATATATATATATATATATATATATATATATATATATATATATATATATATATATATATATATATATATATATATATATATATATATATATATATATATATATAAATATATATATATATATATATATATATATATATATATATATATATATATATATATATATATATATATATATATATATATATATATATATATATATATATATATATACATATATATACATATATATATATATATATATATATATATATATATATATATATATATATATATATATATATATATATATATATATATATATATGTATATATATATATATATATATATATATATATATATATACATATATATATATATATATATATATATATATATATATATATATATATATATATATATATATATATATATATATATATATATATATACATATATATATATATAGATAAATATATATTTTTTTTTTTTTTTCACATTATTCGCCATTTCCCGCGATAGCGAGGTAGCGTTAAGAACAGAGGACTGGGCCTTTGAGGGAATATCCTCACCTGGCCCTCTTCTCTGTTCCTTCTTTTGGAAAATTAAAAAAAAAGAGAGGGGAGGATTTCCAGCCCCCCGCTCCCTTCCCTTTTAGTCGCCTTCTACGACACGCAGGGAATACGTGGGAAGTATTCTTTCTCCCCTATCCCCAGGGATAAAATATATATATATATATATATATATATACATATATATATATATATATATATATATATATATATATATATATATATATATATATATATATATATATATATATATATATATATATATATATACATATATATATATATATATATATATATATATATATATATATATATATATATATATATATATATATATATATATATATATATATATATATATATATATATATATATATATATATATACATATATATATTTTTTTTTTTTTTTTTTTTTTTTTGCTTTGTCGCTCTCTCCCGCGTTTGCAAGGTAGCGCAAGGACACAGACGAAAGAAATGGCCCAACCCACCCCCATACATATGCCTTGATTCAATCCACTGACAGCACGTCAACCCCGGTATACCACATCGCTCCAATTCACTCTATTCTTTGCCCTCCTTTCACCCTCCTGCATGTTCAGGCCCCGATCACACAAAATCTTTTTCACTCCATCTTTCCACCTCCAATTTGTTCTCCCTCTTTTCCTCGTTCCCTCCACCTCCGACACATATATCCTCTTGATCAATCTTTCCTCACTCATTCTCTCCATGTGACCAAACCATTTCAAAACACCCTCTTCTGCTCTCTCAACCACGCTCTTTTTATTTCCACACATCTCTCTTACCCTTACGTTACTTACTCGATCAAACCACCTCACACAACACATTGTCCTCAAACATCTGATTTCCAGCACATCCATCCTCCTGCGCACAACTCTATCCATACTCCACGCCTCGCAACCATACAACATTGTTGGAACCACTATTCCTTCAAACATACCCATTTTTGCTTTCCGAGATAATGTTCTCGACCTCCGCACATTCTTCAAGGCTCCCAGAATTTTCGCCCCGTCCCCCACCCTATGATCCACTTCCGCTTCCATGGTTCCATCCGCTGCCAGATCCACTCCCAGATATCTAAAACACTTCACTTCCTCCATTTTTTCTACATTCAAACTCACATTCCAATTGAATTGACCCTCAACCCTACTGTACCTAATAACCTTGCTCTTATTCACATTTACTCTTAACTTTCTTCTTTCACACACTTTACTAAACTCAGTCACCAGCTTCTGCAGTTTCTCACATGAATCAGCCACCAGCGCTGTATCATCAGCGAACAACAACTGACTCACTTCCCAAGCTCTCTCATCCCAAACAGACTTCATACTTGCCCCTCTTTCCAAAACTCTTGCATTCACCTCCCTAACAACCCCATCCATAAACAAATTAAACAACCATGGACACATCACACACCCCTGCCGCAAACCTACATTCACTGAGAATCGATCACTTTCCTCTTTTCCTACACGTACACATGCCTTACATCCTCGATAAAAACTTTTCACCGCTTCTAACAACTTGCCTCCCACACCATATATTCTTAATACCTTCCACAGAGCATCTCTATCAACTCAATCATATGCCTTCTCCAGATCCATAAATGCTACATACAAATCCATTTGCTTTTCTAAGTATTTCTCACATACATTCTTCAAAGCAAACACCTGATCCACACATCCTCTACTATATATATATATATATATATATATATATATATATATATATATATATATATATATATAGTAGAGGATGTATATATATATATATATAGAGGATATATATATATATATATATATATATATATATATATATATATATATATATATATATATATATATATATATATATATATATATATATATATATATATATATATATATATATATATATATATATATATATATATATATATATATATGTATATATATATATATATATATATATATATATATATATATATATATATATATATATATATATATATATATATATATATATATACATATATATATATATATATATATATATATATATATATATATATATATATATATATATATATATATATATATATATATATATATATACATATATATATATATATATATGTATATATATATATATATATATATATATATATATATATATATATATATATATATATATATATATATATATATATATATATATATATATATATATATATATATATATATATATATATATGTATATATATATATATATATATATATATATATATATATATATATATATATATATATATATATATATATATGTATATATATATATATATATATATATATATATATATATATATATATATATATATATTATTTATTATGTTATTTATTATACTTTGTCGCTGTCTCCCGCGTTTGCGAGGTAGCGCAAGGAAACAGACGAAAGAAATGGCCCAACCCCCCCCCCACACACATGTATATACACACGTCCACACACGCAAATATACATACCTACACAGCTTTCCATGGTTTACCCCAGACGCTTCACATGCCTTGATTCAATCCACTGACAGCACGTCAGCCCCGGTATACCACATCGCTCCAATTTACTCTATTCCTTGCCCTCCTTTCACCCTCCTGCATGTTCAGACCCCGATCACACAAAATCTTTTTCACTCCATCTTTCCACCTCCAATTTGGTCTCCCTCTTCTCCTCGTTCCCTCCACCTCCGACACATATATCCTCTTGGTCAATCTTTCCTCACTCATTCTCTCCATGTGCCCAAACCACTTCAAAACACCCTCTTCTGCTCTCTCAACCACGCTCTTTTTATTTCCACACATCTCTCTTACCCTTACGTTACTCACTCGATCAAACCACCTCACACCACACATTATCCTCAAACATCTCATTTCCAGCACATCCATCCTCCTGCGCACAACTCTATCCATAGCCCACGCCTCGCAACCGTACAACATTGTTGGAACCACTATTCCTTCAAACATACCCATTTTTGCTTTCCGAGATAATGTTCTCGACTTCCACACATTCTTCAAGGCCCCCAGAATTTTCGCCCCCTCCCCCACCCTATGATCCACTTCCGCTTCCATGGTTGCATCCGCTGCCAGTTCCACTACCAGATATCTAAAACACTTCACTTCCTCCAGTTTTTCTCCATTGAAACTCACCTCCCAATTGAATTGACCATCAACCCTACTTTACCTAATAACCTTGCTCTTATTCACATTTACTCTTAACTTTCTTCTTCCACACACTTTACCAAACTCAGTCACCAGCTTCTGCAGTTTCTCACATGAATCAGCCACCAGCGCTGTATCATCAGCGAACAACAACTGACTCACTTCTCAAGCTCTCTCATCCCCAACAGACTTCATACTTGCCCCTCTTTCCAAAACTCTTCCATTCACCTCCCTAACAACCCCATCCATAAACAAATTAAACAACCATGGAGACATCACACACCCCTGTCGCAAACCTACATTCACTGAGAACCAATCACTTTCCTCTCTTCCTACACGTACACATGCCTTACATCCTCGATAAAAACTTTTCACTGCTTCTAACAACTTTCCTCCCACACCATATATTCTTAATACCTTCCACAGAGCATCTCTATCAACTCTGTCATATGCCTTCTCCAGATCCATAAATGCTACGTACAAATCCATTTGCTTTTCTAAGTATTTCTCACATACATTCTTCAAAGCAAACACCTGATACACACATCCTCTACCACTTCTGAAACCACACTGCTCTTCCCCAATCTGATGCTCTGTACATGCCTTCACCCTCTCAATCAATACCCTACCATATAATTTACCAGGAATACTCAACAAACTTATACCTCTGTAATTTGAGCACTCACTCTTATCCCCTTTGCCTTTGTACAATGGCACTATGCACGCATTCCGCCAATCCTCAGGCACCTCACCATGAGTCATACATACATTAGATAACCTTACCAACCAGTCAACAATACAGTCACCCCCTTTTTTAATAAATTCCACTGCAATACCATCCAAACCTGCTGCCTTGCCGGCTTTCATCTTTCGCAAAGCTTTCACTACCTCTTCTCTGTTTACCAAATCATTTTCCCTAACCCTCTCACTTTGCACACCACCTCGACCAAAACACCCTATATCTGCCACTCTATCATCAAACACATTCAACAAACTTTCAAAATACTCACTCCATCTCCTTCTCACATCACCACTACTTGTTATCACCTCCCCATTTACGCCCTTCACTGAAGTTCCCATTTGCTCCCTTGTCTTACGCACTTTATTTACCTCCTTCCAGAACATCTTTTTATTCTCCCTAAAATTTAATGATACTCTCTCACCCCAACTCTCAATTCCCCTTTTTTTCACCTCTTGCACCTTTCTCTTGACCTCCTGTCTCTTTCTTTTATACATCTCCCACTCAATTGCATTTTTTCCCTGCAAAAATCGTCCAAATGCCTCTCTCTTCTCTTTCACTAAAACTCTCACCTCTTCATCCCACCACTCACTACCCTTTCTAATCAACCCACCTCCCACTCTTCTCATGCCACAAACATCTTTTGCGCAATCCATCACTGATTCCCTAAATACATCCCATTCCTCCCACACTCCCATTACTTCCATTGTTCTCACCTTTTTCCATTCTGTACTCAGTCACTCCTGGTACTTCCTCACACAGGTCTCCTTCCCAAGCTCACCTACTCTCACCACCCTCTTCACCCCAACATTCACTCTTCTTTTCTGAAAACCCATACAAATCTTCACCTTAGCCTCCACAAGATAATGATCAGACATCCCTCCAGTTGCACCTCTCAGCACATTAACATCCAAAAGTCTCTCTTTCGCACGCCTGTCAATTAACACGTAATCCAAAATATATATATGTGTGTGTACTCTAAATTTGTTTGGATGTAAACAATATGAGAAAAAAGGAGAGGTGGGTGATTATTGATGCATATGCACCTGTTCATGAAAAAAGATTATGAGAGGCAGTTGTTTTTGGAGCAGCTGAGTGAGTGTGTTAGTAGTCTGGATGCACGAGACCGGATTAGAGTGATAGTTGTTTTGAATGCAAAGGTGAATAATTTGGCAGTTGAGGGAATAATTGGTGTAAGTTGTGTTTTCAGTGTTGTAAACGGAAATGGTGAATAGCTTTTAGATTTGTGTGCTGAAAAAAGACTGGTGATTGGGAATACCTAGTTTAAAAAAAGAGATATACATATGTATATGTAAGTAAGTAGAAGAGATGGCAAGAGAGCGTTATTGGATTAAGTGTTAACTGATAGGCGCACAAAAGAAAGACTTTTGGCTGTTAATGTGCTGAGAAGTGCAACTGGAGGAATGTCTGATCATTATCTTGTGGAGTCGAAGGTGAAGATTTGTAGAGGTTTTCAGAAAAAACAGAATGAATGTTGGGGTGAAGAGAGTGGTGAGAGTAAGTGAGCTTGCGAAGGAGACTTATTTGAGGCGTACTTGGAAAGACTGAGTGGAGAATGTAAAAAGGTTAGAGCAAAAGACGTAAGGGGAGTGGCAGAGGAATGGTATGTATTTAGGGAAGCAGTGATGACTTGCGTAGATGCTTCTGGCATGAGAAATGTCGAATGTGGGGAGATTAGAAAGGGTACTGAGTGGTGGGATGTAGAAGTAAGATTACCAGTGAAAGAGAAAAGAGAGGCATTTGGACGAGTTTTGCAGGGAAATAGTGCAAATGACTGGAGATGTATAAAAGAAAGAGGCAGGAGATCAAGAGAAAGGTGAGAGGTGAAAAAGAGGGCAAATGAGAGCTGGAGTGAGAGAGTATCATTAAATCTTAGGTAGAATAAAAAGATGTCTTGGAAGGAGGTAAATAAAGTGCTTAAGACAAGGGAACAAATGGGAACATCGATGTAGGGGGCTATTGAGGAGGTGAAAACAAGTAGTGATGTTGTGAGAAGGAGATGGAGTGAGTATTTTCAAGGTTTGTTGAATGTGGTCGATGATAGATTAGCAGATATTGGGTGTTTTGGTCGAGGTGATGTGCGAAGTGATAGGGTTTGGGAGAATGATTCGGTAAACAGAGAAGAGGTAGTAAATGAATTGCGGAAGATGCAAGCTGCCAAGGCAGTGGGTTTAGATAGTATTGCAGTGGAATTTATTAAAAAAGGTGGTGACTGTGTTGTTGACTGGTTGGTAAGGATATCTAATGTACGGGTGACTCATGGTGAAGTGCCTGAGGATTGGCGGAATGCATGCATAGTGCCATTGTGCAAAAGCAAAGGGGAAATAGGTGATTGCTCAAATTACAGAGGTACAACTTTGTTTAGTATTCCTGGGAAATTATATGGGAGGGTATTGATTGAGAGGGTGAAGGCATGTACAGAGGAGTGCAGTTTCAAAAGTGGTAGAGTATGTATGGATCAGGAGTGTGCTTTGAAGAATGTATGTGAGAAATACTTAGAAAAATAAATGGATTTGTATGTAGCTTTTATGGATCTAGAGAAGGCATATGATAGAGTTTATAGAGATGCTCTTTGGAAGGTATTACGAATATATGGTGTGGGAGGCAAGTTGTTAGAAGCAGTGAAAGGTTTTTTATCGGGGTTGTGCGGCATGTGTTCGCGTACGAAGAGAGGAAAATTATTGGTTCTCAGTGAGTGTCGGTTTGCGGCAGGGGTGAGTGATGTCTCCATGGATGCTTAAATTGTTTATGGATGGGGTTGTTAGGGAGGTGAATGCAAGAGTTTTGGAAAGAGGGGCAAGTATGCAGTCTGTTGTAGATAAGAGAGCTTGGGAAGTGAGTCAGTTGTTGTTCCCTGATGATACAGCGCTGGTGGCTGATTCTCGTGAGAAACTACAGAAGCTGGTGACTGAGTTTGGTGAAGTGTGTGAAAGAAGAAAGCTGAGAGTATATGTGAATAAGAACAAGAGTATTATGTACAGTAGGGTTGAGGGACAACTGAATTCGGAGGTAAGACCGAATGGAGAAAAACGGAGAAAGTGGTTTAGATATCTAGGAGAGGATTTAGCAGCGGATGGAACCATGGATGTGGAAGTGAGCCCCAGGGTGGGGAAGGGGGCGAAAGTTCTTGGAGCATTGAAAAATGTGTGGAAGGCGAGAACATTATCTCTGAAAGCAAAAATGGGTATGTTTGAAGTAATAGTGGTTTCAACAATGTTATATATTTGCGAGGCGTGGGCTATATATAGAGTTGTGCGGAGGCTGGTGGATGTGTTGGAAAAGAGATGTCTGAGGGCAATATATGGTATGATGTGTTAGATCGAGGAAGTAATGAAAGGGTAAGAGATATGAGGTGTAATAAAAAAGAGTGTGGTTGAGAGAACAGAAGAGGGTATTTTGAAATGGTTTGGTCACAGGATACAATGAGTAAAGATAGATTGACAAAGAGGATATATGTGTCAAAGGTGGAAGGAACGAGAAGTGGGAGACCATATACACATGGATATACATACACGTCCACACACGCACATATACATACCTATACATTTCAATGTATACACATATTTACATACACAGACATATACATATATAAACATGTACATAATTCATTCCTTTTGCCTTTATTCATCCCCGTCGCCACCCCGCGACACATGAAATGACAACCCCCTCCGATCGCATGCGTGCGAGGTAGCGTTCGGAAAAGACAACAAAGTCCACATTCGTTCACACTAAGTCTCTAGCTGTCATGTATATTGCACCGAAAACCACAGCACCCTTTCTGCATCCAGGGCCCACAGGACTTTCCCTGGTTTACCCCAGACGATTCACATGCCGTAGTCCAATATATTGATAGCACGTCGACCACGGTATACCATATCGTTCCAATTAACTCTATCCTTTGCATGCTTTTCACTCTATTGCACGTTCAGGCCCCGATTGCTCAAAATCTTTTTCTCTCCACCTTTCCACCTCCAATTAGTCTCCCACTTCTCGTTACCTCCACCTGTGACAGATATATCTTCTTTTTCAATCTTTACTCACTCATTCTCTCCATGTGACCAAACCATTTCAATACACCCTCTACTGCTCTCTCAACAACACTCTTTTTGCTACCACATATCTCTCTAATCCTTTCCTTACTTACTCGATCAAACACCTCACACCACATATTGCTCTAAAACATCTCATTTCCAGCACATTCACCCTCCTCCGCACAATTTTATCTATAGTCCACGCCTCGCAACCATACAACATTGTTGGAACCACTATTCCTTCAAACATACCCATTTTTGCTTTCCGAAATAATGTTTTCACCTTTCGCACATTTTTCAACGCTCACAGAACTTTCTCCCCCTCCCCCACCCTGTGACTCACTTCTGCTTCCATGGTTCCATCTCCTGCCAAATCCACTCCCAGATATCCAAAACACTTCACTTCCTACAGTTTTCCTCCATTCAAACTTACCTCCCAGTTGACTTATCCCTCAATCCTACTGTACCTAATAACCTTGCTCTTATTGACATTCACTCTCAGCTTTCTTATTTCGTGCACTTTACCAAACTCATCATTATTTACATGTTTCATGTTTCATATATTCAATGTTCAAAGGGTAGCCAGGAGATTAATACAGCCAGAATAGAAATTTAATTACATTTATTAACACGTAAACAAACAACTATAATTTCCACAGCATACAGTATAGTTTCATTGACACAAACACACAAACACGAAAATATAACTCGAGAGCCGAACACAACGAAAAGTTAGATACTTTAATCCAATTCCAACTCGCTGTAATCTGAGGATATAACATCAAAGACAACTCATTTCTTTGTAATCAGTAATATGCTACTATTTCTCAGATGTGTGCTATATCCAGATTAAGTATTCTGTGATTGTAACACAGAATTATATAAATGTTGCAGTATTCTTTTCTCTTCTTCCGTATTCGAAATATATGATGCAAAATATCCCATGGCAATGAGCGTGCGCAGGAGCAACAGTCACCGGTCGTGGTTGCAAAGAGCCAGCGAACACTGAACGAAGTTCTTACTAACTTGTATGTACCGTTTCCTCTTTCTGTTATATACACATATGTACAGGAATATACAAAAATTGAGACAAATTAAACACATTTAACATATAATATACATATATATATATATATATATATATATATATATATATATATATATATATATATATATATATATATATATATATATATATATATATATATATATATATATATATATGTGTTCTCCATTTCCCGCATTAGCGAAGTAGAGTTAAGAACAGAAGACTGAGCCTTTGAGGGAATATCCTCACTTGGCCCCCTTCTCTGTTCCTCTTTTGGAAAATTAAAAAAAAACGAGAGGGGAGGATTTCCAGCCTCCCGCCCCCATATTTATATATATATATATATATATAAATATATATATATATATATATATATATATATATATATATATATACGAATAAAGTGTATATGAACGCGCACCTTCATAGAACATACAAAGCTCCATCAGCCAGGACCGAACCTGGGACCCCTTGTGCAAGAGGCAGGCATGCTAACCGCTAGGCTAAGGGACTGTATAATAGGATACAACTATTCGAAATACTAAGTACTCGAATACCCTTCGTCTCACAATGGTGAGCAACGGGGTCTATCGGTTGTTTCCGAACAGAACACATAGCCAGCTGATAGTGTTTTACCGAACCTGACTGTACAACGCGGAGTTATATGAATACGAATAAAGTGTATATGAACGCGCACCTTCATAGAACATACAAAGCTCCATCAGCCAGGACCGAACCTGGGACCCCTTGTGCAAGAGGCAGGCATGCTAACCGCTAGGCTAAGGGACTGTATAATAGGAAACAACTATTCGAAATACTAAGTACTCGAATACCCTTCGTCCTGGCTGATGGAGCTTTGTATGTTCTATGAAGGTGCGCGTTCATATGCACTTTATTCGTATTCATATAACTCCGCGTTGTACAGTCAGGTTCGGTAAAACGCTATCAGCTGGCTATGTGTTCTGTTCGGAAATAACCGATAGACCCCGTTGCTCACCATTGTGAGACGAAGGGTATTCGAGTACTTAGTATTTCGAATAGTTGTTTCCTATTATACAGTCCCTTAGCCTAGCGGTTAGCATGCCTGCCTCTTGCACAAGGGGTCCCAGGTTCGGTCCTGGCTGATGGAGCTTTGTATGTTCTATGAAGGTGCGCGTTCATATACACTTTATTCGTATTCATATAACTCCGCGTTGTACAGTCAGGTTCGGTAAAACGCTATCAGCTGGCTATGTATTCTGTTCGGAAACAAACGATAGACCCCGTTGCCCACCATTGTGAGACGAAGGGTATTCGAGTACTTAGTATTTCGAATAGTTGTTTCCTATTATACAGTCCCTTAGCCTAGCGGTTAGCATGCCTGCCTCTTGCACAAGGGGTCCCAGGTTCGGTCCTGGCTGATGGAGCTTTGTATGATATATATATATATATATATATATATATATATATGTATACATATTGGAAAGGATCACAATTTGCGCGTGATCAACATATTCCTGAGTCCACGGGGAAAATGAAACACGATAAGTTCCCAAGTGCATTTCCGTGTAATAATCACGTCATCAGGGGAGACACAAGAAAAAATATAGCAGTCAGTTGATATACATTGAAGACACAAAACTAGGACACCATTTTGTAAAGTGGAGAAATATTTGCAAATTTTCATTTGTTGGACAAACATAAAGAACTTCATCTACATGCCCAAATTACATATCTTTCCTTCTAATGCAATTTGGTTCAGGTATGTAGATAATGCTCTTTGTGTTTGGCCAATAGATGAAAATTTACAAATATTTCTCCCCTTACTTATTAATTTAGTACCTTCTAGCAAATTTACTTTAGAAAATGAAAATAATGGCTTTACCATTTTTAGATTGCATGATCCATAGGCAAGGAAACCAGTTTAAGTTTAGCATATACAGAAAACCTACCAATGTATGCTCATATATCCATTATTACTCATCTCAACAAGACAGAGTTAAATTATCATCATTTCACTCTATGTTCCTTAGGGCATTACATACTTGTAGTTAAGAGTTTATTGATCATGAGTTTGAGAAGATATGTTCTATTGGATCTAAGTTAAAGTACCCTACAACTTTCATTGATAAATCCCTTAAGTTAGCAAAGAAATAATTTTATAGAGTTGAGCCAAAACCTCCCATTGATACCAAGAATCTTTTAGTTCTCCCTTTTGATAATAATTTCACATAACTTCCCATGTTGCTTAAATCCTTTAATGTAAATGCTGCCTTCAGCAACAGTAACACTATAAAGAATATCTTAATCAGGAATTCACCAGAAAATTCTCTTGTATACACCTGTAAAGTAGCATCTGGAAATTGTGATAAATTCATTTTGGGCAGATTGGTAAGGATCTTTCTGTTAGACTTAAGCAACATAAATATAGCATAAAAACGGGACAATAACCAAATGCCTTGTTTAATCATGTTAAAAACTATGATCATTGAATTGCCTTGAGTAATGCCATCTCAGTTATTAACTCTAACTCTGTTACCACGATAAATATCTTTGAATCTTCTAAAATTAAATACACAAACAATTATAATCTTAATATTAGTGATGCTCAGTACAAATCAGATAACCTTACTGTTGATAAGAAATTGTAAAATGATAAGATTATGAACGCTCGTTGTCTGTCTTGGACAATCGCATGTTTACCAAATGGCGTCCTAGCTTTGTCTCTTCGATGTATATCAACTGACTGTTATATTTTTCTCTTGTGTCTCCCCTGATGATGTGACAATTACACGAAAATGCACTTAGGAACTTATCGTGTTTCACTTTCCACGTGGACTCATTGGAATATATGTATATATGTATATATATATATATATATATATATATATATATATATATATATATATATATATATATATATATATTTTTTTTTTTTGCTTTGTCGCTGTCTCCCGCGTTAGCGAAACAGCGCAAGGAAACAGACTAAAGAGTGGTCCAACCTACCCACATACACACATATATATATATATATATATATATATATATATATATATATATATATATATATATATATATCCCTGGGGATAGGGGAGAAAGAATACTTCCCACGTATTCCCTGCGTGTCGTAGAAGGCGACTAAAGGGGGAGGGAGCGGGGGGCTGGAAATCCTCCCCTCTCAATTTTGTTTAATTTTCCAAAAGAGGGAACAGAGAAGGGGGCCAGATGAGGATATTCCCTCAATGGCCCAGTCCTCTGTTCTTAACGCTACCTCGCTAACGCGGGAAATGGCGAATAGTTTGAAAAAAAAAAAAAAAAATATATATATATATATATATATATATATATATATATATATATATATATATATATATATATATATATATATATATATATATATATATATATGTATATACATACACGTCCACACACGCAAATATACATACCTATACATCTCAATGTATACATATATATATATATATATATATATATATATATACACACATAGACATATACATATAAACACATGTACATAATTCATACTGTCTGCCTTTGTTCATTCCCATTGCCACCCCGCCACACATGATATAACAACCGCCTCCCCCCACATGTGCGCGAGGTAGCGCTAGGAAAAGACAACAAAGGCCGCATTCGTTCACACTCAGTCTCTAGCTGTCATTTAATAATTCACGGAAATCTCATCTCCCTTTCCACATCCAGGCTCCACAAAACTTTCCATGGTTTACCGAAGACGCTTCACATGCCCTGGTTCAATCCATTGACAGCACGTCGACTCTGAGTGAAACGAAGCTCAAGGTTAAAGGGGAAGATTGGTTTGGGAAAGTCTTGGGAGTAAAGTCAAGGGTTATTGTGATTACAAGAGCAAGGGAAGGAGTAGCACTACTGAAACAGGAGTGGTGGAAGTATGTGATAGAGTGTAAGAAAGTAAACTCTAGATTGATATGAGTAAAACTGAAAGTGGAGGGAGAGAGATGGGTGATTTTTGTTGCATATGCACCTGGGCATGAGAAGAAAGATCATGAGAGGCAAATGTTTTGGGAGCAGCCGAGTGAATGATGGGTGATGGGTGATTTGAATGCAAAGGTAGGCAATATGGCAGTTGGGGGAAAATTTGGTGTATATGGGGTGTTTAGTGTTGTAAATGGAAATGATGGAGGGTTTGTAGGTTTATGTGCTGAAAAAGGACAGGTGATTGCGAATACCTTCGTTAAAAAGAGAGATGACATAAGTATACGTATGTATGCAGGAGGGATGGCCAGAGAGCGTTAATGGACTACGTGTGAATTGAGAGGCGCGCGAAAGAGAGACTTTTGGATGTTGATATACTGAGAGGTGCAACTGGAAGGATGTCTGATCATTATCTTGAGAAAGCGAAGGTGTAGATTTGTAGAGGTTTTAAAAAGAAAAAAGTTATGGTGAAAAGAGTGGTGAGAGTGAGTGAGCTTGGGAAGGAGCCTTGTGTGAGGAAGTACCAGGAGAGACTGAGTACAGAATGGGGAAAGGTGAGAACAAAGGACGTAAGGGGAGTGGGGGAGGAATAAGATGTATTTAGGGAAGCAGTGATAGCTTGTGTAAAAGGTGCTTTTGGCACGAGAATCGTGGGAGGTGGGTAGACAAGAGAGTGTAGTGAATGGTGGGATAAAGATATGAATTATTAGTGAAAGAGAAGAGAGAGGAATATGGACGATTTTTGCTGGGTTATAATGCAAATGACTAGGAGATATACAAAAGAAAGAGGCAGGAAGTCAAGAGAAGGGTGCAAGGGGTGAAAAAGACTGGCAAATGAGAGTTGGGGTGCGAGAATATTATTAAATTCTAGGGAGAATAAAAAGATGTTTTGGAAGGAGGTAAGTAAAGTGCGTAACACAAGGAAACAAATGCGACCATCAGTGAAGGGGGCTAAAGGGGTGGTGATAGCAAGTTGTGATATGAGAAGGAGATGGAGTGAGTATTTTGAAGGTTTGTTGAATGTGTTTGATGATAGAGTGGCAGATATGGGGTGTTTTAGTCAGGGTGGTGTGCGAAGTGAGAGGGTTAGGGAGAATGATTTGGTAAACAGAGAAGAGGTAGAAAAGGCTTTGCGGAAGATGAAAGCCGGCGAGGCAGTGGGTGTGGATGGTATTGCAGTGGAATTTATCAAAAAAGGGTGTGACTGTACTGCTGACTGGTTGGTAAGGTTATTCAGTGTATGTATGACTTATGGTGAGGTGCCTGAGATTGGCGAAATGCTTGCATAATGCCATTCTACAATGGCAAAGGGGTTAAAGTGAGTGCTCAAATTACAGAGGTATAAGTTTATTGAGTATTCCTGGGAAATTATATGGGATGGTATTGATGGAGAGGGTGAAGACATGTACAGAGCTTCAGACTGGGGAAGAGCAGTGTGGTTTCAGAAGTGGTAGAGGATGTGTGGATCAGTTTTTTGCTTTGAAGAATGTATATGAAAAATTCTTAGAAAAGCAAATGGATTCGTAAGTAGCATTTATGGCTCTGGAGAAGGCATATGATAGATTTGATAAAGATGCTCTTTGGAAGGTATTGATAATATATGGTGTGGGAGGCAAAGTTGTTAGAAGCAGTGAAAAGCTTTTATCGAGGATGTAAGGCATGTGTACGTATAGGAAGAGAGGAAAGTGATTGGTTCTCAGTGAATGTTGGTTTGCGGCAGGGGCGCGTGATGTCTTCATGGTTGTTTAATTTTTTTATGGAGGGGGTTGCTAGGGTGGTGAATGTAAAAGTTTTGGAAAGAGGGGCAAGTATGTAGTCTGTTGTAGACTAGAGAACTTGGGAAGTGAGTCAGTTGTTGTTCGCTGATGATACATCGCTGGTGGCTGATTCGAATGAGAAACTGCAGAAGCTGGTGAGTGGGTTTGGTAAAGTGTGTGAAAGAAGAAAGCTGAGAGTAAATATGAATAAAAGCAAGGTTATTAGGTACAGTAGGAGTGAGGGACAAGTCAACTGGGAGGTGAGTTTGAATGGAGAAAAACTGGAGGAAGTGAAGTGTTTTAGATATTTGGGAGTAGATTTGACAGCGGATGGAACCATGGAAGCGGAATTGAATCATATGGGTGGTGGAGGAGGCGAAAGTCCTGGAGGCGTTGAAGAATGTGTGGAAGTCGAGAACGTTATCTTAGAAAGCAAAAATGGGTATGTTTGAAGAAATTGTGGTCCCAACAATGATATATGGTTTCGAGTCTTTGGCTATAGATAGAGCTGTGCGGAGGAGGTTGGATGTGCTGGAAATGAGACATTTGAGGACAATATGTGGTGTGAGGTGGTTTGATCTAGTATGTAATGAAAGGGTAAATGAGATATGTGGTAATAAAAAGAGAGAGCAGAAGAGGGTGTTTTGAAATGGTTTGATCATATGGACTGAATGAATGAGGAATGATTGACAAAGAAGATATATGTGTTTGAGGTGGAGGGATCGAGAATAAGTTGGAGACCAAATTGGTATGGAAAGATGGAGTGAAAATCATGTAGGAAGGTGAAAGGCGTGCAAGGAATAAAGTGAATTGGAACGGGGTCGACGTGCTGTCAATGGATTGAACCAGGGTACGTGAAGAGTCTGGGGTAAACCATGGGTCCTGGATGTGGAAAGGGAGCTATGGTTTCGGTGCATTATACATGACATCTAGAGACTGAGTGTGAACGAACGTGGGCTTTGTTGTCTTTTCCTAGCGCTACATCGAGCACATACGGGGGGAGGGGGTTGTTATTTTAGTGTGTGGCGGGGTGGCGACGAAAATGAATAAGGGCAGACAGTATGAATTATGTATATGTGTATATATCTATATGTCTGTGTGCGCATATATATGCATACGTTGAGATGTATAGGTATGTATATGTGCGTGTGTGGACGTGCATGTATATACATGTGTATGTGGGTGGGTTGGGCCATTCTTTCCTGCGTTTCCTTGCGCTACTCCACTAACGCGGAGACAGCGACAAAGTATAGTAATTAAAAAATGAATATATATATATATATATATATATATATATATATATATATATATATATATATATATATATATATATATATATATATATATATATATATATATATATTTATATATATATATATATATATATATATATATATATATATATATATATATATATATATATATATATATATATATATATATATATATATATATATATATATATATATATATATATATATATATATATATATATATATATATATATATATATATATATATATATATATATATACATATATATATATATATATATATATATATATATAAATATATATATATATATATATATATATATATATATATATATATATATATATATATATATATATATATATATATATATATATATATATATTTATATATATATATGTATATATATTTTTTTTTTTTATACTTTGTCGCTGTCTCCCGCGCTTGCGAGGTAGCGCAAGGAAACAGACGAAAGAAATGGCCCAACCCCCCCCATACACATGTATATACATACGTCCACACACGCAAATATACATACCTACACAGCTTTCCATAGCTTACCCAGACGCTTCACATGCCTTGATTCAATCCACTGACAGCACGTCAACCCCGGTATACCACATCGCTCCAATTCACTCTATTCCTTGCCCTCCTTTCACCCTCCTGCATGTTCAGGCCCCGATCACACAAAATCTTTTTCACTAAATCTTTCCACCTCCAATTTGGTCTCCCTCTTCTCCTTGTTCCCTCCACCTCCGACACATATATCCTCTTGGTCAATCTTTCCTCACTCATCCTCTCCATGTGCCCAAACCACTTCAAAACACCCTCTTCTGCTCTCTCAACCACGCTCTTTTTATTTCCACACATCTCTCTTACCCTTGCGTTACTCACTCGATCAAACCACCTCACACCACACATTGTCCTCAAACATCTCATTTCCAGCACATCCATCCTCCTGCGCACAACTCTATCCATAGCCCACGCCTCGCAACCATACAACATTGTTGGAACCACTATTCCTTCAAACATACCCATTTTTGCTTTCCGAGATAATGTTCTCGACTTCCACACATTCTTCAAGGCCCCCACAATTTTCGCCCCCTCCCACAACCTATGATCCACTTCCGCTTCCATGGTTCCATCCGCTGCCAGATCCACTCCCAGATATCTAAAACACTTCACTTCCTCCAGTTTTTCTCCATTCAAACTCACCTCCCAATTGACTTGACCATCAACCCTACTGTACCTAATAACCTTGCTCTTATTCACATTTACTCTTAACTTTCTTCTTCCACACACTTTACCAAACTCAGTCACCAGCTTCTTCAGTTTCTCACATGAATCAGCCACCAGCGCTGTATCATCAGCGAACAACAACTGACTCACTTCCCAAGCTCTCTCATCCCCAACAGACTTCATACTTGCCCCTCTTTCCAAAACTCTTGCATTTACCTCCCTAACAACCCCATCCATAAACAAATTAAACAACCATGGAGACATCACACACCCCTGCCGCAAACCTACATTCACTGAGAACCAATCACTTTCCTCTCTTCCTACACGTACACATGCCTTACATCCTCGATAAAAACTTTTCACTGCTTCTAACAACTTGCCTCCCATACCATATATTCTTAATACCTTCCACAGAGCATCTCTATCAACTCTATCATATGCCTTCTCCAGGTCCATAAATGCTACATACAAATCCATTTGCTTTTCTAAGTATTTCTCACATACATTCTTCAAAGCAAACACATGATCCACACATCCTCTACCACTTCTGAAACCACACTGCTCTTCCCCAATCTGATGCTCTGTACATGCCTTCACCCTCTCAATCAATACCCTCCCATATAATTTACCAGGAATACTCAACAAACTTATACCTCTGTAATTTGAGCACTCACTCTTATCCCCTTTGCTTTTGTACAATGGCACTATGCACGCATTCCGCCAATCCTCAGGCACCTCACCATGAGTCATATATACATTAAATAACCTTACCAACCAGTCAACAATACAGTCACCCCCTTTTTTAATAAATTCCACTGCAATACCATCCAAACCTGCTGCCTTGCCGGCTTACATCTTTCACTACCTCTTCTCTGTTTACCAAATCATTTTCCCTAACCCTCTCACTTTGCACACCACCTCGACCAAAACACCCTATATCTGCCACTCTATCATCAAACACATTCAACAAACCTTCAAAATACTTACTCCATCTCCTTCTCACATCACCACTACTTCCTATCACCTCCCCATTTGCGCCCTTCACTGAAGTTCCCATTTGCTCCCTTGTCTTACGCACTTTATTTACCTCCTTCCAGAACATCTTTTTATTCTCCCTAAAATTTAATGATACTCTCTCACCCCAACTCTCATTTGCCCTTTTTTTCACCTCTTGCACCTTTCTCTTGATCTCCTGTCTCTTTCTTTTATACATCTCCCACTCAATTGCATTTTTTCCCTGCAAAAATCGTCCCAATGCCACTCTCTTCTCTTTCACTAATACTCTTACTTCTTCATCCCACGACTCACTACCCTTTCTTATCAACCCACCTCCCACTCTTCTCATGCCACAAGCATCTTTTGCGCAATCCATCACTGATTCCCTAAATACATCCCATTCCTCCCCCACTCCCCTTACTTCCATTGTTCTCACCCTTTTCCATTCTGTACTCAGTCTCTCCTGGTACTTCCTCACACAGGTCTCCTTCTCAAGCTCACTTACTCTCACCACCCTCTTCACCCCAACATTCACCCTTCTTTTCTGAAAACCCATACAAATCTTCACCTTAGCCTCCACAAGATAATGATCAGACATCCCTCCAGTTGCACCTCTCAGCACATTAACATCCAAAAGTCTCTCTTTCGCACGCCTGTCAATTAACACGTAATCCAATAACGCTCTCTGGCCATCTCTCCTACTTACATAAGTATACTTATGTATATCTCGCTTTTTAAACCAGGTATTCCCAATCATCAGTCCTTTTTCACCACATAAATCTACAAGCACAAATCTACAATGTATATATATATATATATATATATATATATATATATATATATATATATGTATATATATATATATATATATATATATATATATATATATATATATATGTATATATATATATATATATATATTTATCCCTGGGGATAGGGGATTAAGAATGCTTCCCACGTATACTCTGCGTGTTGTAGAAGGCGACTAAAAGGGGAGGGAACGGGGAGCTGGAAATCCTCCCCTCTCGTTTTTTTTTTTTAATTTTCCAAAAGGAGGAACAGAGGGGGGCCAGGTGAGGATATTCCACAAAGACCCAGTCCTCTGTTCTTAACGCTACCTCGCTAACGCGGGAAATGGCGGATAGTTTAAAAGAAATATATATATATATATATATATATATATATATATATATATATATATATATATATATATATATATATATATATATATATATATATATATATATATATATATATATATATATATATGGAGTGAGTATTTCGAAGGTTTGTTGAATGTGTTTGATGATAGAGTGGCAGATATAGGGTGTTTTGGTCGAGGTGGTGTGCAAAGTGAGAGGGTTAGGGAAAATGATTTGGTAAACAGAGAAGAGGTAGTGAAAGCTTTGCGGAAGATGAAAGCCGGCAAGGCAGCAGGTTTGGATGGTATTGCAGTGAAATTTATTAAAAAAGGGGGTGACTGTATTGTTGACTGGTTGGTAAGGTTATTTAATGTATGTATGACTCATGGTGAGGTGCCTGAGGATTGGCGGAATGCGTGCATAGTGCCATTGTACAAAGGCAAAGGGGATAAGAGTGAGTGCTCAAATTACAGAGGTATAAGTTTGTTGAGTATTCCTGGTAAATTATATGGGAGGGTATTGATTGAGAGGGTGAAGGCATGTACAGAGCATCAGATTGGGGAAGAGCAGTGTGGTTTCAGAAGTGGTAGAGGATGTGTGGATCAGGTGTTTGCTTTGAAGAATGTATGTGAGAAATACTTAGAAAAGCAAATGGATTTGTATGTAGCATTTATGGATCTGGAGAAGGCATATGACAGAGTTGATAGAGATGCTCTGTGGAAGGTATTAAGAATATATGGTGTGGGAGGAAAGTTGTTAGAAGCAGTGAAAAGTTTTTATCGAGGATGTAAGGCATGTGTACGTGTAGGAAGAGAGGAAAGTGATTGGTTCTCAGTGAATGTAGGTTTGCGGCAGGGGTGTGTGATGTCTCCATGGTTGTTTAATTTGTTTATGGATGGGGTTGTTAGGTAGGTAAATGCAAGAGTTTTGGAAAGAGGGGCAAGTATGAAGTCTGTTGGGGATGAGATAGCTTGGGAAGTGAGTCAGTTGTTGTTCGCTGACGACACAGCGCTGGTGGCTGATTCATGTGTGAAACTGCAGAAGCTGGTGACTGAGTTTGGTAAAGTGTGTGGAAGAAGAAAGTTAAGAGTAAATGTGAATAAGAGCAAGGTTATTAGGTACAGTAGGGTTGAGGGTCAAGTCAATTGGGAGGTGAGTTTGAATGGAGAAAAACTAGAGGAAGTGAAGTGTTTTAGATATCTGGGAGTGGATCTGGCAGCGGATGGAACCATGGAAGCGGAAGTTGATCATAGGGTGGGGGAGGGGGCGAAAATTCTGGGGGCCTTGAAGAATGTGTGGAAGTCGAGAACATTATCTCGGAAAGCAAAAATGGGTATGTTTGAAGGAATAGTGGTTCCAACAATGTTGTATGGTTGCGAGGCGTGGGCTATGGATAGAGTTGTGCGCAGGAGGATGGATGTGCTGGAAATGAGATGTTTGAGGACAATGTGTGGTGTGAGGTGGTTTGATCGAGTGAGTAACGTAAGGGTAAGAGAGATGTGTGGAAATAAAAAGAGCGTGGTTGAGAGAGCAGAAGAGGGTGTTTTGAAGTGGTTTGGGCACATGGAGAGAATGAGTGAGGAAAGATTGACCAAGAGGATATATGTGTCGGAGGTGGAGGGAACAAGGAGAAGAGGGAGACCAAATTGGAGGTGGAAAGATGGAGTGAAAAAGATTTTGTGTGATCGGGGCCTGAACATGCAGGAGGGTGAAAGGAGGGCAAGGAACAGAGTGAATTGGAGCGAAGTGGTATACCGGGGCTGACGTGCTGTCAGTGGATTGAATCAAGGCATGTGAAGCGTCTGGGGTAAACCATGGAAAGCTGTGTAGGTATGTATATTTGCGTGTGTGGACGTATGTATATACATGTGTATGGGGGGGTTGGGCCATTTCTTTCGTCTGTTTCCTTGCGCTACCTCGCAAACGCGGGAGACAGCGACAAAGTATAAAAAAAAAAAAAAAAAAAAAAATATATATATATATATATATATATATATATATATATATATATATATATATATATATATATATATATATATATATATATATATATATATATATATATATATATATATATGTCCGAGTCCACGGCGAAATGAAACACGATAAGTTCCGAAATGCACTTTCGTGTAATAATCACGCCATCAGAGGAGATACGAAAACGAAATATAAGTCAGTTGATATACAAATAAGAGACGTAGCTAGGACGTCCTTTGATAAGCAAGTGAAAGTGACAGTGCAGATGGAGATCGGATACGTCCATGACCGACAACGAGCGTAGACTTATTATATGACCAGAAGGGGAATTGTTTACAAATTTTATTAACTATAATGCTATCCAATCTGTATAGAACTTCACTAATATTCGGGTTACAATTCTCTGTGTCTTTGAGAATATTCTATTCATTCAATTTAAAGTACCCTTGATCTTTCATTGATAAATCCTTTAAGTTACCAAAGAAATCATTTCATAGAGTTGAACTCAAACCTTAAATTGACACCAAGAATCTTTTCGTTCTCCCTTTGAATATAAATCTACTTTGCTTCTCATGTTCCTTAATTCCTTCAATGTAAATGTTGCCTCCAGCAACAATGATGTTATAATGAATATCTTCACCTGGAACTCGCCAAAAAGTTCTCCTTGATGTATCTGTAAAGTGCCATGCAGAAACTCTGATAAGTTTTATGTTGGGCAGACTTGTAAGAATATTTCTTTTAGACTTAAACAACATAGATATTAGAACAGGACAAGGATCAAATGCCTTGGTTAATAACGTTATAAACTATGATCATTGTATTGACTGGAGTAATGCCGTCTCGGTTATTAACTCTAACTCCAGTACCACGAGGAATATCATTGAAGCTTCTAATATTAAATACACAAAGAATTACACCCTTAATTTTAGTGAAGGTGTATACAGATCAGATAGCTTTATTGTTAAAAAAAAATTGCAAACAAGTTTAATGGTATGTAAGTATGAATGGAGAATAATTGGAAGTGAAGTATTTTGATATGTGGGAATGGACTTGGCAGGCAAATAGAACCATAGAAGCGAAAGTGAGTTATAGGGTGAGAAACGTGGCGAAGGTTCTAGGAGCGATGAAAAATGTTTGGAAACAGAGAACATTATCACAGAGAGCAAAATAGGGTGCGATTTGAAGGAAAAGTAGCTCCAACAATATTATTTGGTTGTGAGGCATGGGTGCGTACGTAGGGTTGTACGTAGGAGACAAGATATGCTGGAAATTAAATGTTTGAGGACAATAACTGGTGTATTGTAATTTGATCGAGGACGTAATGTAAGGGTAGGGAAGATGTATTGTAATTAAAAGAGTGAGGCTGCGAGAGCAGAAGCTGGTGTATTGAAGGGGTTTGAACATAATGAGAGAATGAATAAGGAAAGGTAGTCAAAGAAAATATATATGTCAGAGTTGGAGGAAACAAGAAGCGGGACACCAGATTAGAGGTGGATAGATGGTGTGAAAAAAAGATTTTGAGCGATCAGGACCTGACCATGTGAGAGTGTGATAGGCGCGCACGGAAAAGAGTGAATTGGAACGATGTGATATACTGGGTTAACGTGCTTTCAGTGCAATGAACCAGGGGATATAAGACGTCGTGGATAAACTATGAAAAGGTGTGTGGGCCTGAGGAGCTGTGGTTTCGGTGTATTGCACATGACAGCTAGAGACTGCGTGTGTGAGGATGTGGCATCTTTTGTCTGTTTACTGGCAATACCTCGCTAAAACAGGGTGTGGTGATGCTGTTTCCTGTGGGGAAGGGTGGCGTCAGGATTATAAGAAGGCGTTCAAGACCGGTCAGATCCCATCAGGCTCACATTACCAGCAGACAGCAGTTTACAGAAACTAACTCTAAAATGGCGGAGTTATATGAACATGAATATAGTGTATATGAACGTGCACTTTCATAGAAAACAAAATACCCTCCAACAGCCAGGATTCGAACCCAAGACCGTATGCATTGTAGGCGTGAACGCTATACCTTAGCAATGATCGCTTACCACGCATATGGTCCTGAGATCGAGTCCTGGCTATTGGAGGCGTATCATGTGATCTATGAAAGTGCGCGTTCATATGCACTATATTATTGTTATATACTACCGTGTTCGTAGAGTTAAGTTCTGTGAAATGCTAACTGCTGGCAATGTGAGCCTGATAGAATTTGACAGCTCTAGACCCTGTTGCTCATATATGCGAGACGAAGGGAATTCGATTAATCAGAGATCGAATATTCATTTCCCTATTACGGATGATCATAGGCAAGCGGTAATGTTCCCGCAGACCACGCTTAAGGTCCTGGGCTCCGATCTTGGCTGTTAGAGGGTATTATGTGAGTTTGGTAAAGTGTGTGAAAGAAGAAAGCTGAGAGTAAATGTGAATAAGAACAAGATTATTAGGTACAGTAGGGTTGAAGAGCAAGTCAATTGGGAGGTAAGTTTGAATGGAGAAAAACTGGAGGAATTGAAGTGTTTTAGATATCTGGGAGTGGATTTGGCAGCTGATGTAACCATGGAAACGGAAGTGAGTCATAGGGCAGGGGAGGGGGCGAAAGTTCTGGGAGCGTTGAAAAATGTGTGGAAGGCGAGAACGTTATCTTGGAAAGCAAAAATGGGTGTGTTTCAAGGAATAGTGTTTCCGACAATGTTATATGGCTGCGAGTCATGGGCTATACATAAAGTTGTGCGGAGGAGGGTGGATGTGTTGGAAATGAGATCTTTGGGGACAATATGTGGTGTGAGGTACGAAATGAAAGGGTAAGAGATATGTGTGGTAATAAAAAGAGTGTGGTTGAGAAAGCAGAAGGGGGTGTTTTGAAATGGTTTGGTCACATGGAGAAAATGAGTGAGGAAAGATTGACAAAGAGGATATATGTGTCAGAGGTAGAGGGAACGAGACGAAGTGGGAGAACAAATTAGAGGTGGAAAGATGGAGTGAAAAAGATTTTGAGGGATCGGGGCCTGAACGTGCAGGAGGGTGAAAGACGTGCAAGAGACAGAGTGAATTGGAAGATGTGGTATACCGGGGTCGACGTGCTGTTAATGGATTGATCCAGGGCATGTGAAGCATCTGCGGTAAACCATGGAAAGTTCTGTGGGGCCTGGATGTGGAAAGGGAGCTGTGGTTGTGGTGCATTATACATGACAGCTAGAGACTGAGTGTGAACAAATGTGGACTTTGTCTTTTCATAGCGCTACCTCGCGTGCATGCGGGAGGAGTGGGTTGTCATTTCATGTGTGGCTGGGTGGCGACGGAAATAAATAAAGGAAGCAAGTATGAATTATGTACATGTGTAGATATGTATATGTCTGTGTATGTATATATATATAGGTATACATAGATATACGTTGAAATGCATAGGTATGTATTTGTGCGTGTGTGAACGTCTATGTATATATATGTGCATGTGGGTTGGTTGGGCCATTGTTTCGTCTGTTTACTTGCGCTACCTCGCTAACGCGGGGGACAGCTGCAAAGTATGATATATATATATATATATATATATATATATATATATATATATATATATATATATATATATATATATATATATATATATATATATATATATATATATATATATATATATATATATATATATATATATATATATATATATATATATATGAGTGAAACGATGCTCAAGGATAAAGGGGAAGAGTGGTTTGGGAATGTCTGGGGAGTAAAGTCAGGGGTTAGTGAGAGGACAAGAGCAAGGGAAGGAGTAGCAATACTCCTGAAACAGGAGTTGTGGGAGTATGTGATAGAGTGTAAAAAAGTAAATTCTCGATTAATATGGGTAAAACTGAAAGTTGATGGAGAGAGGTGGGTGATTATTGGTGCATATGCACCTGGGCATGAGAAGAGAGATCATGAGAGGCAAGTGTTTTGGGAGCAGCTGAATGAGTGTGTTAGTGGTTTTGATGCACGAGACCGGGTTATAGTGATGGGTGATTTGAATGCAAAGGTGAGTAATGTGGCAGTTGAGGGAATAATTGGTATACATGGGGTGTTCAGTGTTGTAAATGGAAATGGTGAAGAGCTTGTAGATTTATGTGCTGAAAAAGGACTGATGATTGGGAATACCTGGTTTAAAAAGCGAGATATACATAAGTATACTTATGTAAGTAGGAGAGATGGCCAGAGAGCGTTATTGGATTACGTTTTAGTTGACAGGCGTGCGAAAGAGAGACTTTTGGATGTTAATGTGCTGAGAGGTGCAACTGGAGGGATGTCTGATCATTATCTTGTGGAGGCTAAGGTGAAGATTTGTATGGGTTTTCAGAAAAGAAGAGTGAATGTTGGGGTGAAGAGGGTGGTGAGAGTAAGTGAGCTTGGGAAGGAGACCTGTGTGAGGAAGTACCAGGAGAGACTGAGTACAGAATGGAAAAAGGTGAGAACAATGGAAGTAAGGGGAGTGGGGGAGGAATGGGATGTATTTAGGGAATCAGTGATGGATTGCGCAAAAGATGCTTGTGGCATGAGAAGAGTGGGAGGTGGGTTGATTAGAAAGGGTAGTGAGTGGTGGGATGAAGATGTAAGAGTATTAGTGAAAGAGAAGAGAGAGGCATTTGGACGATTTTTGCAGGGAAAAAATGCAATTGAGTGGGAGATGTATAAAAGAAAGAGACAGGAGGTCAAGAGAAAGGTGCAAGAGGTGAAAAAAAGGGCAAATGAGAGTTGGGATGAGAGAGTATCATTAAATTTTAGGGAGAATAAAAAGATGTTCTGGAAGGAGGTAAATAAAGTGCGTAAGACAAGGGAGCGAATGGGAACTTCAGTGAAGGGCGCAAATGGGGAGGTGATAACAAGTAGTGGTGATGTGAGAAGGAGATGGAGTGAGTATTTTGAAGGTTTGTTGAATGTGTTTGATGATAGAGTGGCAGATATAGGGTGTTTTGGTCGAGGTGGTGTGCAAAGTGAGAGGGTTAGGGAAAATGATTTGGTAAACAGAGAAGAGGTAGTGAGAGCTTTGCGGAAGATGAAAGCCGGCAAGGCAGCAGGTTTGGATGGTATTGCAGTGGAATTTATTAAAAAAGGGGGTGACTGTATTGTTGACTGGTTGGTAAGGTTATTTAATGTATGTATGACTCATGGTGAGGTGCCTGAGGATTGGCGGAATGCGTGCATAGTGCCATTGTACAAAGGCAAAGGGGATAAGAGTGAGTGCTCAAATTACAGAGGTATAAGTTTGTTGAGTATTCCTAGTAAATTATATGGGAGGGTATTGATTGAGAGGGTGAAGGTATGTACAGAGCATCAGATTGGGGAAGAGCAGTGTGGTTTCAGAAGTGGTAGAGGATGTGTGGATCAGGTGTTTGCTTTGAAGAATGTATGTGAGAAATACTTACAAAAGCAAATGGATTTGTATGTAGCATTTATGGATCTGGAGAAGGCATATGATAGAGTTGATAGAGATGCTCTGTGGAAGGTATTAAGAATATATGGTGTGGGAGGAAAGTTGTTTGAAGCAGTGAAAAGTTTTTATCGAGGATGTAAGGCATGTGTACGTGTAGGAAGAGAGGAAAGTGATTGGTTCTCAGTGAATGTAGGTTTGCGGCAGGGATGTGTGATGTCTCCATGGTTGTTTAATTTGTTTATGGATGGGGTTGTTAGGGAGGTAAATGCAAGAGTTTTGGAAAGAGGGGCAAGTATGAAGTCTGTTGGGGATGAGAGAGCTTGGGAAGTGAGTCAGTTGTTGTTCGCTGATGATACAGCGCTGGTGGCTGATTCATGTGAGAAACTGCAGAAGCTGGTGACTGAGTTTGGTAAAGTGTGTGAAAGAAGAAAGTTAAGAGTAAATGTGAATAAGAGCAAGGTTATTAGGTACAGTAGGGTTGAGGGTCAAGTGAATTCGGAGGTGAGTTTGAATGGAGAAAAACTGGAGGAAGTGAAGTGTTTTAGATATTTGGGAGTGGATCTGGCAGCGGATGGAACCATGGAAGCGGAAGTGGATCATAGGGTGGGGGAGGGGGCGAAAATTCTGGGGGCCTTGAAGAATGTGTGGAAGTCGAGAACATTATCTCGGAAAGCAAAAATGGGTATGTTTGAAGGAATAGTGGTTCCAACAATGTTGTATGGTTGCGAGGCGTGGGCTATGGATAGAGTTGTGCGCAGGAGGATGGATGTGCTGGAAATGAGATGTTTGAGGACAATGTGTGGTGTGAGGTGGTTTGATCGAGTGAGTAACGTACGGGTAAGAGAGATGTGTGGAAATAAAAAGAGCGTGGTTGAGAGAGCAGAAGAGGGTGTTTTGAAGTGGTTTGGGCACATGGGGAGAATGAGTGAGGAAAGATTGACCAAGAGGATATATGTGTCGGAGGTGGAGGGAACGAGGAGAAGAGGGAGACCAAATTGGAGGTGGAAAGATGTAGTGAAAAAGATTTTGTGTGATCGGGGCCTGAATATGCAGGAGGGTGAAAGGAGGGCAATGAATAGAGTGAATTGGAGCGATGTGGTATACCGGGGTTGACGTGCTGTCAGTGGATTGAATCAAGGCATGTGAAGCGTCTGGGGTAAACCATGGAAAGCTGTGTAGGTATGTATATTTGCGTGTGTGGACGTATGTATATACATGTGTATGGGGGGGGGGTTGGGCCATTTCTTTCATCTGTTTCCTTGCGCTACCTCGCAAACGCGGGAGACAGCGACAAAGTATAATAAAATAAATATAAATACATATATATATATATATATATATATATATATATATATATATATATATATATATATATATATATATATATATATTTTTTTTTTTTTTTTTTTTTTTCGCTTTGTCGCTGTCTCCCGCGTTTGCGAGGTAGCGCAAGGAAACAGACGAAAGAAATGGCCCAACCTATATATATATACATATATATATATATATATATATATATATATATATATATATATATACATATATGTATATATATATGCTTCATAAAGGTATAAAATGAAATCAAAGGAGGTATATTTCACAAATGTCCGATTACCACATGATAATAACAAAAGGGGAAGAAACACTCTCATGAGCTTTGGTCATGGACTATGCCGTGTACAAGGAGATGAGAAACCTATTAACGACGCGAATATATAATACGTAGATTTGTCTGCAACTAAGGATCTTTTTCAATAATGATTCAATTGGAGATGAGTTTGGAGCGTATATTCATTGACTAATCACTTGAGGTAGTTTTCAATAATGCGTGTAATGCAGATGAGCATTAATTTTATGATAGACTTATATGATGAGAAACTGGAATGACATCGCCAATGAAAATGACATCGACCTAGCCTTACAAGGCTTAAAGATGTTATGGAGAATAGGTCCGAGAATGTAAATGTCGATGAATAGCAGACAGTCCATTTCCAGAATTATGGTAAAATGTTGAAAGAGGAAAGTAAAGAAATAATTAACCTCTGAGAAATCAGAACAAGAGTCACAAAGAGAGCGATAACTTACATAATTTAGCATAGAACAAAATCTCAGAACAAAATTATACATCATAATACGCGTCCAAGTGGTGGAAATATTATGACAAAGGCAGGAGAAATTCCAAAGAAATTTCGTTAGAACAAAATATTTAGTACCTGGTCTGTTGTTTTCAATAAATGATGACTTAGTGTAAGTCATGGAGTTTCAAGTGATCCTTTTTTAATCTTTGCATTTTCCATCACCAGTTCCAATGATAGCACAGGAAAACAGATTTTTATCTACTTACATCCGCTCTCATGATGAAATGTTAGCATTATATGGTATGAGTGTAATTAAAACGGCAGATCCTTATCGGTTTTATATGAGAGCAAGAAAGGATGCTAAAGATAAGGCATTTATGTCCTTGACTGTTCTTTTCAGTGTCACTTGCTAAAGAAACGTTACTTTGGATTAGAGGTTTGCCACTTTAACATCAAGAGTTCAAAGGTAATACATACCTGAGAGGGTATTGTCGCCCACTTAGCTTGAGATGTGTAATGGTTAGACTTTGGAAAAACCATCATTAGAGGCAAAATCATAAACCATTTGGAGGACCACTAGTTAATCAACGATTCTCAGTATGTTTCGACGAAACCTTTATGTACTCCAAATCATCTAGATGTCCATCATGATATAACCAACACATATGATGAAAGTAAAGCTGGTAAAGTCACCTATTTATCATAGGTTCCACAGACATATTCGGTAAGGTTCCCGGTCTAAAATTACTCATAAATTCTTCGCTTGGTACAGATGGGGTGAACCTCAACAGAATGGAATTTGGTTGACTGGCCGCAGACAAAGAGTAGTGGTCAAGCCTGAGAAAGGTTAGCCATAACAAGTGGTGTGCTGCAGGTATTAGTCGCAGGACCCGTTGTCTTCCTCGTATGGATAACTGTTAATGATATCTACAGATGCAAGCTGATGTAGACAAACTGGTAGACTGGGTTCTCAAGTGGCAACTGAACGCTAATATCAGTAGGTGCAAAGTTTTACACAATGGTGATAAATTCGAGGAAGTAAGATATCATATGCATTCGGTTGAACTGCAAAAAGAGATGGAGATTAAGACTTCGGTATAATACTATCAAGTAATCTGAAGCCACGTAATGAGTATCCAAAAGCTGTAAACAGGTGAAGAAATTATAGGCCTCAGTGGAAGGAATTTCCAATTACAGTCCAAAATACTAAACCTAGCTATTGGTAATTCATCGATGGGTCCTCACCTTGAATATTGTGTTCCCTTGTGGTTACCGTACTTGAAAAAGGGATAGAGACAGAATATGAACAGTGCAGCAGTGAGCTACCAAGGTGACATCCGGATTCAGTAAGAAATCCTATAAGAGCCGATTGGATGACTTAAGCCGGAAAGAGTATTCAAACATATACTCAAAACACATAAAGATTGGAAATGACTTGGAGCTCCCAAAGCTTTGACAGCCTCTATCTACGTATGCAGATGCTAAAAACCAATTATTCTTTTAATTAAACTTCGGTTATGAATACAAAGTTATGGACATACGTTGCATTTCCAATAAGGCAAAAAACTCCTTTCAGATGATGCCTTTTTCATAACAGTAATGATTTACCAATTAGTGAAAGCAGCATCAAAGAACTGTTTAAGAATTGATTTGACAAATGCTTTGCTTCAGGTCCATGACTGAGATTGTTTGCATCACCGTAGTTATATAAAGAGTTTAGAAAGATTTCCCCATTCTCTCTCTCTCTCTCTCTCTCTCTCTCTCTCTCTCTCTCTCTCTCTCTCTCTCTCTCTCTCTCTCTCTCTCTCTCTCTCTCTCTCTCTCTCTCTCCACACAATTATCTATATTTTGATCTCTTCCATTGTCACAAACAGCCTCGATAGTACCAAATGGTCTACTACTATCTTCTTACATATATATCGTCAATGATCTGGATTTGAACTTTGAAGGAATTTGAGAGAATATAAACGCTGAAGGACATGAATCATCAAGTCAAAGCTTTGAATGTTGTGAATTTTAAAGGGATGTCTGTCGAGAAATGTGAACAGTGAAAAAATAGCTACAAATATTTGTCTACGATAAAGAGATGATTGTATATGACGTAATAGATGAAAAAAAAGGATTATCATGAAGGTTGTTGACGGTGATAAGATGGCTGTGGAAGATAACAAGGATTGCCGTATGCGTTGTGAACAGTGAGAAATGACTATTGAGGATGTGATAGAGAAGGGATAACGTGTTTGCTTCTGTATGATAATGATATATTGATAGGGGAATAGCCAGTAATTATGAGCAACCTAAAGGACAGTGCCAACAATCTTTGTCCACCTATTTCGCCTATGTTTGAAGATCCAGATTTCATCCTTTCCTTTGGATGCTTACCTTGGTGTAGCCCATCCCTTGGAGAAGAGACCGCTGTAACCCCTCCTAATCATGCCCCATTGCTTTCACTTCTGCTGTCTCCAACGTCTTGGAAGAATTTATCACCTCTCACTTTCTCAAACACTAAGAATCCCAGTCCATTCTCTCTGATAAAGAATTTGCAGAGGTAGGTCTACTGGTGATCTCCTTTATTTAACTCACCTTTAGTTCTCTGTCAAAGACTTTGGTACAAATTTTGCCTTAGGCTCTCGATATAACTTAGGATGTAGGACAAACCTTTGTTTCTTTCTAACTCCCTTCCTTTGGTTTCAGAGCTTGTCTATGTTCCTTAGTGCATAGTATCCTCTCTGGCCTTCGAAAGATGTAGTCGTTCGAGATGGGGCTTCCCCTTCTTATTATATCAACACAGTGTTCCTCCAAGTTCTGCCTCATCGCGTATTCTCTTTCTCTTCTCAGTATGATCTCTTTTCTGATTCCAACTTTAGTGGATTCCCTTTCTCTTCTATCCTTCTTAAAATACTCGTTCTCCTCATATTGAATATATTTCCCTCTCAGTTCGAACGGATGCAACATCCAAGAACTGGGAATAGCGCTAACACGCAATTCTCAATGTCCTAATCCTATAATTATTCTTTCCCTTTTCTTCAGCTTAAAAACACAGATATCCAACCCAGTATCATCATAAACATGTTAGGCATAACCATATCCTACACTCTATGATGGATGACACGCATCAATTTCATAAACTCTGCCTCCGAAAAGCTGCCAGTGTTATATAGGTACCGTAATTATTTCTCTTTTGAGCCGCTATTTTATATCTACAAGGAACTTATTAAACCTGGCTGGAATTACTTTCCAGCCCATTAACTCTCAAGATAACGCCTCTATTCAACCATCACTTTCATCCTTCCTTCTCTCTCTCTCTCTCTCTCTCTCTCTCTCTCTCTCTCTCTCTCTCTCTCTCTCTCTCTCTCTCTCTCTCTCTCTCTCTCTCTCTCTCTCTCTCTCTCTCTCTCTCTCTCTGTGTATCGCTTTAGCAAAGACTCTTCTGAGCTGTTCGTATGTGTCCCTGCCCCCAGGGCTTGGGCTTGGGGGCATATTTGTTAATATATATATATTTTTTTTTTTTTTTTTCAAACTATTCGCCTTTTCCCGCATTAGCGAGGTCGCGTTAAGCAGAGAGGACTGGGCCTTTGAGGGAATATCCTCACCTGGCCCCCTTTTCTGTTCCTTCATTTGGAAAATGAATAAAAAAAAAGAAATGATAGGGGAGGATTTCCAGCACTCGCTCCCTCCCCTTTTAGTCGCTTTCTACGACACGTAGGGAATACGTAGGAAGTATTCTTTCTCCCCTATCCCCAGGGATATATATATATATATATATATATATATATATATATATATATATATATATATTTATATATATATATATATACATATATATATATATATATATATATATATATATATATTTTTTTTTTTTTTTTTTTTTTTTTTTTTTTCAAACTATTCGCCATTTCCCGCGTTAGCGAGGTAGCGTTAAGAACAGAGAACTGGGCCACTGAGGGAATATCCTCACCTGGCCCCCTTCTCTGTTCCTTCTTTTGGAAAATTAAAAAAAATTGAGAGGGGAGGATTTCCAGCCCCCCGCTCCCTCCCCTTTTAGTCGCCTTCTACGACACGCAGGGAATACGTGGGAAGTATTCTTTCTCCCCTGATATATATATATATATATATATATATATATATATATATATATATATATATATATATATATATATATATATATATATATTCCTATGAGTCCACGGGGAAAATGAAACACGAAAAGTTCCCAAGAGCACTTTCGTGTAATAATCACATCATCAGGGGAGACACAAGAGAGAAATATAACAGTCAGTTGATATACATCGAAGAGACGAAGCTAGGACACCATTTGGTAAACATGTGATTGTTCAAAATATACAACGAGCGTTTATAAACTTCTCATTTTACAAATCTTATCAACAATAAAGTTATCTAATTTGTATAGACCATCACTGATATTAAGATTATAATTCTTTGTGTATTTGATAATAGAAGATTCAATGACTATTTCTCTTGGTAATAGAGTTAGAGTTAATAACTGAGATGGCGTTACTCCACTCATAGGAATATCTTGATCACTCGCAAAATTGTGATTCTTTCCAATATATATATATATATATATATATATATATATATATATATATATATATATATATATATATATATATATATATATATATATATATATATATATATATATATATATATACAAATATATATATATATATATATATATATATATATATATATATATATATATATATATATATATAAATTTTTTTTTTTTTTTTTTTTATACCTTGTCGCTGTCTCCCGCATTTGCGAGGTAGCGCAAGGAAACAGACGAAAGAAATGGCCCAACCCCCCCCCATACACATGTACATACACACGTCCACACACGCAAATATACATACCTACACAGCTTTCCATGGTTTACCCCGGATGCTTCACATGCCTTGATTCAATCCACTGACAGCACGTCAACCCCGGTATACCACATCGCTCCAATTCACTCTATTCCTTGCCCTCCTTTCACCCTCCTGCATGTTCAGGCCCCGATCACACAAAATCCTTTTCACTCCATCTTTCCACCTCCAATTTGGTTTCCCTCTTCTCCTCGTTCCCTCCACCTCCGACACATATATCCTCTTGGTCAATCTTTCCTCACTCATTCTCTCCATGTGCCCAAACCATTTCAAAACACCCTCTTCTGCTCTCTCAACCACGCTCTTTTTATTTCCACACATCTCTCTTACCCTTACGTTACTTACTCGATCAAACCACCTCACACCACACATTGTCCTCAAACATCTCATTTCCAGCACATCCATCCTCCTGCGCACAACTCTATCCATAGCCCACGCCTCGCAACCATACAACATTGTTGGAACTAGTATTCCTTCAAACATACCCATTTTTGCTTTCCGGGATAATGTTCTCGACTTCCACACATTTTTCAAGGCTCCCAAAATTTTCGCCCCCTCCCCCACCCTATGATCCACTTCCGCTTCCATGGTTCCATCCGCTGACAGATCCACTACCAGATATCTAAAACACTTCACTTCCTCCAGTTTTTCTCCATTCAAACTCACCTCCCAATTGACTTGACCCTCAACCCTACTGTACCTAATAACCTTGCTCTTATTCACATTTACTCTTAACTTTCTTCTTCCACACACTTTACCAAACTCAGTCACCAGCTTCTGCAGTTTCTCACATGAATCCGCCACCAGCGCTGTATCATCAGCGAACAACAACTGACTCACTTCCCAAGCTCTCTCATCCCCAACAGACTTCATACTTGCCCCTCTTTCCAAGACTCTTGCATTTACCTCCCTAACAACCCCATCCATAAACAAATTAAACAACCATGGAGACATCACACACCCCTGCCGCAAACCTACATTCACTGAGAACCAATCACTTTCCTCTCTTCCTACACGTACACATGCCTTACATCCTCGATAAAAACTTTTCACTGCTTCTAACAACTTGCCTCCCACACCATATATTCTTAATACCTTCCACAGGGCATCTCTATCAACTCTATCATATGCCTTCTCCAGATCCATAAATGCTACATACAAATCCATTTGCTTTTCTAAGTATTTCTCGCATACATTCTTCAAAGCAAACACCTGATCCACACATCCTCTACCACTTCTGAAACCACACTGCTCTTCCCCAATCTGATGCTCTGTACATGCCTTCACCCTCTCAATCAATACTCTCCCATATAATTTACCAGGAATACTCAACAAACTTATACCTCTGTAATTTGAGCACTCACTCTTATCCCCTTTGCCTTTGTACAATGGCACTATGCACGCATTCCGCCAATCCTCAGGCACCTCACCATGAGTCATACATACATTAAATAACCTTACCAACCAGTCAACAATACAGTCACCCCCTTTTTTAATAAATTCCACTGCAATACCATCCAAACCTGCTGCCTTGCCGGCTTTCATCTTCCGCAAAGCTTTTACTACCTCTTCTCTGTTTACCAAATCATTTTCCCTAACCCTCTCACTTTGCACACCACCTCGACCCAAACACCCTATATCTGCCACTCTGTCATCAGACACATTCAACAAACCTTCAAAATACTCATTCCATCTCCTTCTCACATCACCACTACTTGTTATCACCTCCCCATTTACGCCCTTCACTGAAGTTCCCAGTTGCTCCCTTGTCTTACGCACCCTATTTACCTCCTTCCAGAACATCTTTTTATTCTCCCTAAAATTTACTGATAGTCTCTCACCCCAACTCTCATTTGCCCTTTTTTTCACCTCTTGCACCTTTCTCTTGACCTCCTGTCTCTTTCTTTTATACTTCTCCCACTCAATTGCATTTTTTCCCTGCAAAAATCGTCCAAATGCCTCTCTCTTCTCTTTCACTAATACTCTTACTTCTTGATCCCACCACTCACTACCCTTTCTAAACAGCCCACCTCCCACTCTTCTCATGCCACAAGCATCTTTTGCGCAATCCATCACTGATTCCCTAAATACATCCCATTCCTCCCCCACTCCCCTTACTTCCATTGTTCTCACCTTTTTCCATTCTGTACACAGTCTCTCCTGATACTTCTTCACACAGGTCTCCTTCCCAAGCTCACTTACTCTCACCACCCTCTTCACCCCAACATTCACTCTTCTTTTCTGAAAACCCATACTAATCTTCACCTTAGCCTCCACAAGATAATGATCAGACATCCCTCCAGTTGCACCTCTCAGCAAATTGACATCCAAAAGTCTCTCTTTCGCACGCCTGTCAATTAACACGTAATCCAATAACGCTCTCTGGCCATCTCTCCTACTTACATAAGTATACTTATGTATATCTCGCTTTTTAAACCAGGTATTCCCAATCATCAGTCCTTTTTCAGCACATAAATCTACAAGCTCTTCACCATTTCCATTTACAACACTGAACACCCCATGCATACCAATTATTCCCTCAACTGCCACATTACTCACCTTTGCATTCAAATCACCCATCACTATAACCCGGTCTCGTGCATCAAAACCGCTAACACACTCATTTAGCTGCTCCCAAAACACTTGCCTCTCATGATCTTTCTTCTCATGCCCAGGTGCATATGCACCAATAATCACCCACCTCTCTCCATCAACTTTCAATTTTACCCATATCAATCGAGAATTTACTTTCTTACATTCTATCACATACTCCCACAACTCCTGTTTCAGGAGTATTGCTACTCCTTCCCTTGCTCTTGTCCTCTCACTAACCCCTGACTTCACTCCCCAGACATTTCCAAACCACTCTTCCCCTTTACCCTTGAGCTTCGTTTCACTCAGAGCCAAAACATCCAGGTTCCTTTCCTCAAACATACTACCAATCTCTCCTTTTTTCACATCTTGGTTACATCCACACACATTTAGGCACCCCACTCTGAGCCTTCGAGGAGGATGAGCACTCCCCGCGTGACTCCTTCTTCTGTTTCCCATTTTAGAAAGTTAATACAAGGAGGGGAGGATTTCTGGCCCCCCGCTCCCGTCCCCTCTAGTCGCTTTCTACGACACGCGAGGAATACGTGGGAAGTATTCTTTCACCCCTATCCCCAGGGATAATATACATATATATATATACACACACACACACACACACACACACACACACACACACACGCACACACACACACACACACACACACACACACACACACACATATACATATGAAAAATGTAAGAAACAATTTAGAAAACAAACTTTTAGCTTGAAATGAATGAAAAAATGAACGTCACATAATGGTTCAACCTCTGGCTATGGAAAAGGAAATGTACAATTTATTCACACAAACGTCAATAGCAGTTCTCATCAATTTCACCACTGAATCAATAAGCTTCAATGTCTAAGCTACATTTTTCTCCAACTTCACTATTCCTCCAACAGAAGGGACCTCATTTGGCATGTGGAAGGTGGGATGTGGATTTGAGAATGAACACCACAGAAACAGAAGTTGATATTGGACCGGGTACGTGGACAGAGATCTACCATGGGATACTCTCCACCCAGATAAGGATGATAAAAATGTTCTTTCTCTCCACTTCATGTCTGGGACTTATGGTGCAGCCAATCCTTTTACAAAAAGTGGTTGGAACTCACATGGGTGTGATGATAGGTGTCGGTTCATTTGTTGGTTTTTTCACCTTTGTCACACCTCTTCTCATCCATTGGATCACAAAGAAATATGTGACCAGCTTGGAATATGACCAAGAGAAAGATTTGTACTCCGCAACTACCCTATCATTCTTTCTTCGGGGGAAAAAGGCTGTAACTGCTTTACCGGACATGCATAAGGTCGTCCATCATAAAATATATATATATATATATATATATATATATATATATATATATATATATATATATATATATATTAATTTGTTTATGGATGGGGTTGTTAGGGAGGTGAATGCAAGAGTTTTGGAAAGAGGGGCAAGTATGAAGTCTGTTGGGGATGAGAGAGCTTGGGAAGTGAGTCAGTTGTTGTTCGCTGATGATACAGCGCTGGTGGCTGATTCATATGAGAAACTGCAGAAGCTGGTGACCGAGTTTGGTAAAGTGTGTGAAAGAAGAAAGTTAAGAGTAAATGTGAATAAGAGCAAGGTAATTAGGTACGGTAGGGTTGAGGGTCAAGTCAATACGGAGGTAAGTTTGAATGGAGAAAAACTGGAGGAAGTAAAGTGTTTTAGATATATGGGAGTGGATCTGGCAGCGGATGGAACCATGGAAGCGGAAGTGAATCATAGGGTGGGGGAGGGGGCGAAAATCCTGGGAGCCTTGAAGAATGTGTGGAAGTTGAGAACATTATCTCGGAAAGCAAAAATGGGTATGTTTGAAGGAATAGTGGTTTCAACAATGTTGTATGGTTGCGAGTCGTGGGCTATGGATAGAGTTGTGCGCTGGAGGGTGGATGTGCTGGAAATGAGATGTTTGAGGACAATGTGTGGTGTGAGGTGGTTTGATCGAGTAAGTAATGTAAGGGTAAGAGAGATGTGTGGAAATAAAAAGAGCGTGGTTGAGAGAGCAGAAGAGGGTGTTTTGAAATGGTTTGGGCACATGGAGAGAATGAGTAAGGAAAGATTGACCAAGAGGATATATGTGTCGGAGGTGGAGGGAACGAGAAGTGGGAGACCAAATTAGAGGTGGAAAGATGGAGTGAAAAAGATTTTGAGTGATCGGGGCCTGAACATGCAGGAGGGTGAAAGGTGGGCAAGGAATAGAGTGAATTGGATCGATATGGTATACCGAGGTTGACGTGCTGTCAGTGGATTGAATCAGGGCATGTGAAGCGTCTGGGGTAAACTATGGAAACCTGTGTGGGGCCTGGATGTGGAAAGGGAGCTGTGGTTTCGGGCATTATTGCATGACAGCTAGAGACTGAGTGTAAACGAAGGAGGCCTTTGTTGTCTTTTCCTAGCGCTACCCCGCACACATGAGGGGGGAGGGGGATGGTATTCTATGTGTGGTGAGGTGGCGATGGGAACAAATAAAGGCAGACAGTGTGAATTGTGTGCATGGGTATATATGTATGTGTCTGTGTGTGTATAAATATGTGTACATTGAGATGTATAGGTATGTATATTTGCGTGTGTGGAAGTGTGTGTATATACATTTGTATGGGGGTGGGTTGTGCCATTTCTTTCGTTTATTTCCTTGCGCTACCTCGCAAACGCGGGAGACAGCGACAAAGCAAAATGAAATAAAAAAATAAATCTATAAGTTCTTCATTTCCATTTACAACACTGAACACACCATGTACACCAATCATTCCCTCAACCGCAACATTACTCACCTTTGCATTCAAATCACCCATTACTATAACCCGGTGTCGTGCATCAAAACAACTATTACACTCACTCAGCTGCTCCCCAAACCCTTCCCTCTCTTGACCTATCTTCTTATGCCTTACCTTCAAATGCAATTTGGTTTAGGTATGTAGATGATGTTCTTCGTTTTTGGCCAACAGATGAAAATTTGCAAATATTTCTCCCCTTGCTTATCAATTTATTAGCCTTCCATCAAATTTACAGTAGAAAATGAAAATATTGGTATGTTACCATTTTCAGATTGCATGATCCATTAGCACGAAAATAAGATTAAGTTTAGCATATACAGAAAACATACCAATGTATGCTCATATATCCATTATAACTCAACAGAGTTAAATTATCATCCTATCAATTTATGTTCCTTAGGGCATTACGTATTTGCAGTTCAGAGTTTATTGATGATGTGTGTGAGAAGATGTGTTCTATTGGATCTATGTTAAAGTACCATAGATCTTTCATTGACAAATCCCTTAAGGTAGCAAAGAAATCATTTTATAGAGTTGAGCCCAAACCGCCCATTGATACGAAGAATCTTTTAGTTCTCCCTTTTGATAATAATTTTACTTTACTTCCCATGTTGCTTAGATCCTTTAATGTAATTACATGTTGCCTTCAGCAACAATAATACTAAAAGGAATATTGTAAATTAGAATTTACCGGAAAATTCTCCTGGATGCATCTATAAAGTACCATGTAGAAATTGTGACAAGTTTTATGTTGGGCAGACTGGTAAGGATCTTTCTTTTAGACTTAAGCAACATAAATATAGTATAAGAACGGAAAACGAATCAAATGCCTTGTTTAATGACGCTAAAAACTATGATCATTTTATTGACTGGAGTAGTGACAATCTCAGTTTTTAACTCTAACTCTATTAACGTGAGAAATATAATTGAATATTCTATCATTAAACATATAAAGAATTATAATCTTAATATTATTGATGTCTATACAAATTGGATAACTTTATTGTTAATAAAATTTGTAAATTGATAGTTTTATAAACGCTCTTTGTCTGTCTTGAGCAATCCCATGTTTACAAGCTGGCTTCCTATCTTCGTCTCTCCGATGGATGTCAACTGACTTTTATATTTTTCTCTTGTGTCTCCCCTGATGATGTGACTATTTCATGAAACTGCACTCGGGAACTGAACGTGTTTCATTTTCCCCGTGGTCTCATAGGGATATCTTGATCACGCACAGAATTGTGATCAATCAAAATATATATAAAAGAAATATATATATATATATATATATATATATATATATATATATATATATATATATATATATATTTTTTATACTTTGTCGCTGTCTCCCGCGTTTGCGAGGTAGCGCAAGGAAACAGACGAAAGAAATGGCCCAACCCCCCCCATACACATGTACATACACACGTCCACACACGGAAATATACATACCTACACAGCTTTCCATGGTTTACCCCGGACGCTTCACATGCCTTGATTCAATCCACTGACAGCACGTCAACCCCTGTATACCACATCGCTCCAATTCACTCTATTCCTTGCCCTCCTTTCACCCTCCTGCATGTTCAGGCCCCGATCACACAAAATCCTTTTCACTCCATCTTTCCACTACCAATTTGGTCTCCCTCTTCTCCTCGTTCCCTCCACCTCCGACACATATATCCTCTTGGTCAATCTTTCCTCACTCATTCTCTCCATGTGCCCAAACCATTTCAAAAACACCCTCTTCTGCTCTCTCAACCACGCTCTTTTGATTTCCACATATCTCTCTTACTCTTACGTTACTTACTCGATCAAACCACCTCACACCACACATTGTCCTCAAACATCTCATTTCCAGCACATCCATCCTCCTGCGCACAACTCTATCCATAGCCCACGCCTCGCAACCATACAACATTGTTGGGACTACTATTCCTTCAAACATACACATTTTTGCTTTCCGGGATAATGTTCTCGACTTCCACACATTTTTCAAGGCTCCCAAAATTTTCGCCCCCTCCCCCACCCTATGATCCACTTCCGCTTCCATGGTTCCATCCGCTGCCAGATCCACTCCCAGATATCTAAAACACTTCACTTCCTCCAGTTTTTCTCCATTCAAACTCACCTCCCAGTTGACTTGACCCTCAACCCTACTGTACCTAATAACCTTGCTCTTATTCACATTTACTCTTAACTTTCTTCTTCCACACACTTTACCGAACTCAGTCACCAGCTTCTGCAGTTTCTCACATGAATCAGCCACCAGCGCTGTATCATCAGCGAACAACAACTGACTCACTTCCGAAGCTCTCTCATCCCCAACAGACTTCATACTGGCCCCTCTTTCCAAAACTCTTGCATTTACCTCCCTAACAACCCCATCCATAAACAAATCAAACAACCATAGAGACATCACACACCCCTGCCGCAAACCTACATTCACTGAGAACCAATCACTTTCCTCTCTTCCTACACGTACTCATGCCTTACATCCTCGATAAAAACTTTTCACTGCTTCTAACAACTTTCCTCCCACACCATATATTCTTAATACCTTCCACAGAGCACCTCTATCAACTCTATCATATGCCTTCTCCAGATCGATAAATGCTACATACAAATCCATTTGCTTTTCTAAGTATTTCTCACATACATTCTTCAAAGCAAACACCTGATCCACACATCCTCTACCACTTCTGACACCACACTGCTCTTCCCCAATCTGATGCTCTGTACATGCCTTCACCCTCTCAATCAATACCCTCCCATATAATTTACCAGGAATACTCAACAAACTTATACCTCTGTAATTTGAGCACTCACTCTTATCCCCTTTGCCTTTGTACAATGGCACTATGCACGCATTCCGCCAATCCTCAGGCACCTCACCATGAGTCATACATACATTAAATAACCTTACCAACCAGTCAACAATACAGTCAACCCCTTTTTTAATAAATTCCACTTCAATACCATCCATATATATATATATATATATATATATATATATATATATATATATATATATATATATATATATATATATATATATATATATATATATATATATATATATATATATATATATATATATATATATATATATATATATATATATATATATATATATATATATATTTATATATATATATATATATATATATATATATATATATATATATATATATATATATATATATATATATATATATATATATATATATATATATATATATATATATATATATATATATATATATATATATATATATATATATATATATATATATACCTATACATCTCAACGTACACATATATATACACACACAGACATATACATATATATACATTTATATTATTCATACTGTCTGCCTTTATTTACTCCCATCACCACCTTGCCACACATGGTATAACAACCCCCTCCCCCCTCATATGTGCGAGGAAGCGCTAGGAAAAGACAACATAGGCACAATTCGTTCAAACTCAGTCTCTAGCTGTCATGTAATAATGCACCGAAACCACAGCTCCCTTTCCACATCCAGGCCCCACAGAACTTTCCATGGTTTAGCCCAGACGCTTCACATGACCTGGTTCAATCCATTGACAGCACGTCGACCCCGGTATACCACATCGTTCCAATTCACTCTATTCCTTTCACGCCTTTCATCCTCCTGCATGTTCAGGCCTCGATCACTCAAAATCTTTTTCACTCCATCTTCCACCTCCAATTGGGTCTCTCACTGCTCCTCGTTCTCTCCACCTCTGACACATACATCCTCTTGGTCAATCTTTCCTCACTCTTTCTCTCCATGCGAGCAAACCATTTCAAAACAACCTCTTCTGCTCTCTCAACCACATTCTTTCTATTTCCACACATCTCTCTCACCCTGACATTACTTACTCGATCAAACCACCTCACACCACATATTGTCCTTAAACATCTCATTTCCAGCAAATCCACCCTCCTGCGCACAAATCTATCCATAGCCCACGCCTCGCAACCATACATTGTTGGAACGACTATTCCTTCAAACATACCCATTTTTGCTTTCCCAGATAATGTTTTCGACTTCCACACATTCTTCAAGGCTCCCAGAATTTTCGCCCCCTCCCACACCCTATGATTCACTTCCGCTTCCATGGTTCCATCCGCTGCCAGATCCACTCCCAGATATTTAAAACACTTTAATTCCTCCAGTTTTTCTCCATTCAAACTTACCTCCCAATTGACTTCACCCTCAACCCTACTGTACCTAATAACCTTGCTCTTATTCACATTTGCTCTTAAGTTTCTTTTTTCACACACTTTACCAAACTCAGTCACCAGCTTCTGCAGTTTCTCACATCAATCAGCCACCAGCGCTGTATCATCAGCGAACAACAACTGACTCACTTCCCAAGCTCTCTCATCCACAACAGACTGCATACCTACCCCTCTTTCCAAAACTCTTGCATTCACCTCCCTAACAATCCCATCCATAAACAAATTAAACAACCA
>NC_092248.1:17393781-17463781 GCF_036320965.1 Panulirus ornatus
CATTTGCTCCCTTGTCTTACGCACTTTATTTACCTCCTTCCAGAACATCTTTTTATTCTTCCTAAAATTTAATGATACTCTCTCACCCCAACTCTCATTTGCCCTTTTTTTCACCTCTTGCACCTTTCTCTTGACCTCCTGTCTCTTTCTTTTATACATCTCCCACTCAATTGCATTTTTACCCTGCAAAAATCGTCCCAATGCCTCTCTCTTCTCTTTCACTAATACTCTTACTTCTTCATCCCACCACTCACTACCCTTTCTAATCATCCCACCTCCCACTCTTCTCATGCCACAAGCATCTTTTGCGGAATCCATCACTGATTCCCCAAACACATCCCATTCCTCCCCCACTCCCCTTACTTCCATTGTTCTCACCTTTTTCCATTCTGTACTCAGTCTCTCCTGGTACTTCCTCACACAAGTCTCCTTCCCAAGCTCACTTACTCTCACCACCCTCTTCACCCCAACATTCACTCTTCTTTTCTGAAAACCCATACAAATCTTCACCTTAGCCTCCACAAGATAATGATCAGACATCCCTCCAGTTGCACCTCTCAGCACATTAACATCCAAAAGTCTCTCTTTCGCGCGCCTGTCAATTAACACGTAATCCAATAACGTTCTCTGGCGATCTCTCCTACTTACATAAGTATACTTATGTATATCTCGCTTTTTAAACCAGGTATTCCCAATCATCAGTCCTTTTTCAGCACATAAATCTACAAGCTCTTCACCATTTCCATTTACAACACTGAACACCCCATGTATACCAATTATTCCCTCAACTGCCACATTAATCACCTTTGCATTCAAATCACTCATCACTATAACCCGGTCTCGTGCATCAAAACACTAACACACTCATTCAGCTGCTCCCAAAACACTTGCCTCTCATGATCTTTCTTCTCATGCCCAGGTGCATATGCACCAATAATCACCCATCTCTCTCCATCAACTTTCAGTTTTACCCATATTAATCGAGAATTTACTTTCTTACATTCTATCATATACTCCCACAACTCCTGTTTCAGGAGTACTGCTACTCCTTCCCTTGCTCTTGTCCTCTCAGTAACCCCTGACTTTACTCCCAAGACATTCCCAAACCACTCTTCCCCTTCACGCTTGAGCTTCGTTTCACTCAGAGCCAAAACATCCAGGTTCCTTTCCTCAAACATACTACCTATCTCTCCTTTTCTCACATCTTGGTTACATCCACACACATTTAGGCACCCCAATCTGAGCCTTCGAGGAGGATGAGCACTCCCTTCGTGACTCCTTCTTCTGTTTCCCATTTTAGAAAGTTAAAAAAATACATACATATATATATATATATATATATATATATATATATATATATATATATATATATATATATATATATATATATATATATATATATATATATATATATATTTATATCCCTGGGGATAGGGATGAAAGAATATTTCCAACGCATTCCTCACGTGTGGTAGAAGGCGACTAATGGGAACGGGAGCGGGTGACCAGAAATCCTCTAATACTTGTATTTTAACTTTCTAAAAGGGGAAAAAGAATATGTAGTCACGCGGGGAGTGCTCATCATCCTCGAAGGCTCAGATTAGGGTGTCTAAATGTGTGTGGATGTAACCAAAATGAGAAAAAAGAAGAGATAGGTAGGATGTTTGAGGAGAGGATCCTGGATGGTTTGGCTCTGAGTGAAACGAAGTTCAAGGATAAAGGGGAAGAGTGGTTTGGGAATGTTTTGGGAGTATAGTCAGGGGCTAGTGAGAGGACAAGAGTAAGGGAAGGAGTAGCACTACTCCTGAAACAGGAGTGGTTGGAGAATGTGATAGAGTGTAAGAAAGTAAACTCTGAAATGATATGGGTAAAACTGAAAGTTGATGGAGAGAAATGGGTGTTTATTGGTGCATATGCACCTGTGCAGGAGAAGAAAGATTATGAGAGGCAAGTGATTTGGGAGCAGCTGAATGAGTGTCAGTGGTTCTGATGCACGAGACCAGGTTATAGTGATTGGTGATTTGATTGCAAAGGTGGTTAACGTAGCAGTTCAGGGAATAATTGGTGTATATGGAGTATTCAGTGTTGTAAATGGAAATGGTGAAGACCTTGTAGATTTATGTGCTGAAAAAGGACTGGTGAATGGGAATACCTAGTTTAAAAAGATAGATATACATAAGTATACGTATGTGAGTAGGAGAGATGGCGAGAGAACATTTATTGGATTATGTGTACATTGATAGGCTCGCGAAAGAGAGACTTTTGGTTGTTAATGTGCTTAGAGGTCCAGCTGGAGGGATGTCTGACCATTGTCTTGTGGAGGCGAAGGTGAAGATTTGTAAAGGTTTTCAGAAAGGAAGACAGAATGTTAGGGTGAAAAGAGTGGTCAGAGTAAGTCAGCTTGGGAAGGAGACTTGTTTGAGGAAGTACCACGAGAGACTGAGTACAGAATGGAGAATGGTGAGAACTAAGGACGTAAGGGGAGTGGGGGAGGAATGGGATTTATTTAGGGAAGCAGTGATTTCTTGCGCAAAAGATGCTTGTGGAATGAGAAGCGTGGGAGGTGGGCAGACTAGAAAGGGTAGCGAGTGGTAAGATGAAGAAGTAAGATTATTAGTGAAAGAGAAGAGAGAGGCGTTTCGACGATTTTTGCAGGGAAATAATGCAAATGAGTGGGATATGTATAAAAGAAAGAGGCAGGAGGTCAAGAGAAAGGTGCAAGAGATAAAAAAGAGGGCAAATGAGAGTTGGGGTGAGTGAGTATCATTTAATTTTAGGGAGAAGAAAAAGATGTTTTGGAAGGAGGTAAATAAACTGCGTAAGAGAAGGGAACAAATGGAAACTTCAGTGAAGGGTACTAATGCAGAGGTGATAATAAGTAGTGGTGATGTGACAAGGAGATGGAGTGGGTATTTTCAGTGTTTGTTAAATGTGTTTGATGATAGATTGGCAGACATAGGGTATTTTGGTCGAGGTGGTGTGCAAAGTGAGAGGCTTAATGCAAAGGATTTGGTAAACAGAGAAGAGGTAGTAAAAGCTTTGCGAAAGATGAAAGCCGGCAAGGCAGCGGGTTGGATGGTACTGCAGTAGATTTTATTAAAAAAGTGGGTGACTCTATTGTTGTCTGGTTGTTAAGGCTATATAGTGTATGTATGTCTCATGGTGAGGTGCCTGAGGATTGACGGAATGCTTGAATAGTGCCATTTTACAAAGGCATAAGGGATAAAAGTGTGTTGAAATTACAGAGGTATAAGTTTGTTGGGTATTCCTGGGAAATTATATAGGAGGATATTGATTGAGAGGGTGAAAGCATGTATAGAGCATCAGATTGGGGAAGAGTAGGGTGGTTTCAGAAGTGGTAGAGGTTGTGTGGATCAGGTGTTTGCTTTGAAGAATGTATGTGAGAAATACTTAGAAAAGCAAATGGATTTGTATGTAGCATTTATGGATCTGGAGAAGGCATATGATAGAGTTGATAGAGACGCTAGGTGGAATGTATAAAGAATATATGGTGTGGGAGGCAAGTTGTTAAAAGCTGTAAAAAGTTTTTATCGAGGATGTAGGGCATGTGTACGTGTAGGAAGGGAGGAAAGTGATTGGTTCTCAGTGAATGTAAGTTTGCGGCAGGGGTGTGTGATGTCTCCATGGTTGTTTAATTTGTTTATGGATGGGGTTGTTCGGGAGGTGAATGGAAGAGTCTTGTTAAGAGGGGCAAGTGTGCAGTCTTTTGTTGGATGAGAGAGCTTGGAAAGTGAGTCAGTTGTTGCTCGCTGATGATACAGCGCTGGTGGCTGATTCGTGTGAGACACTGCAGAAGCTGGTGACTGAGTTTGGTAAAGTGTGTGAAAGAAGAAAGCTGAGAGTAAATGTGAATACTGTAACTTTGAGGGTCAAGTCAATTGGGAGATAAGTTTGAATGGAGGAAAACTGGAGGAAGTGAAGTGTTTTAGATATCTGGGAGTGGATTTGGCAGCGGATGGAACCATGGAAGATGAAGTGAATCATTGGGTGGGGGAGGGGGCAAAAGTTTTGGGAGCGTTGAAGAATGTGTGGAAGTCGAGAACATTACCTCGGGAGGGAAAAATGGTTATGTTTGAAGGAATAATGGTTCCAACAATGTTATATGGTTGCGAGGCATGGGCTATAGATAGTGTTGTGCGGAGAATGGTGGATCTGCTGGAAATGAGATGTTTCTGGACAATATATGGTGTGAGATGGTTTGTTCGAGTAAGTAATGTAAGGGTAAGAGAGATGAGTGCTAATAATAACAGTGTGGTTCTGAGAGCAGAAGAGGGTGTTTTGAAATGTTTTGGTCACATGGAGAGAATGAGTGAGGAAAGATTGACAAAGAGGATATATCTGTCAGAGGTGGAGGGAACGAGAGAAGTGGGAGACCAAATTGGAGGTGGAAAGGTGGAGTGAAATGATTTTGAGTGATCGGAGCCTGAACATGCAGGAGGGTGAAAGTCGTGCAAGGAATAGAGTGAACTGGAACGATGTGGTCTACTGGGTCGACGTGCTGTAAATGGATTGAACCAGGGCATGTGAAGCGTCTGAGTAAACAATGTAAAGTCCTGTGGGGCCTGGATGTGGAAAGGGAGCTGTGGTTTCGGTGCGTTGTTACATGACAGCTAGAGACAGTGTGAACGAATCTGGCCTTTTTGTCTTTTCCTAGCGCTACCTCGCGCACATGAAAGGGGAGGGGGTTGTTATTTCATGTGTTGTGTCGTGGCGATGGGAAATGAATATAGGCAGAAGTATGAATTATGTACATGTTTATGTATGTATATGTCAGTGAGTGTATATATATGTATACGTTGAGATGTATTGGTATGTATATTTGCGTGTATGGACGTGTATGTATATACATGTGTATGTGGGTGGGTTGGGCTATTTCTTTCGTCTGTTTTTTTGCGCTACCTCCCTAACGCGGGAGACAGTGACAAAGCAAAATAAATAAGATAAATAAAAAAAGAAGAAATATATATATATATATATATATATATATATATATATATATATATATATATATATATATATATATAAATATATATATATATATATATATATATATATATATATATATATATATATATATATATATATATATATATATATATATATATATATATATATATATATATATATATATATATATATATATATATATATATATATATATATATATATATATATATATATATATATATATGTGTGTGTGTGTGTGCGTGTGTGTGTGTGTGTGTGTGTGTATACCAGCCTTGCAAGTGAAGGGTGGTATGTCACCTTGTGGATGGGGTGGTATGGGAAGTATAAGCAAAGGACTCAGAGAGATGCACGAGTATGTAGTTACTTGGGGATAGAGGGGCTTGAGAAGTGAACTGATGGCACAGCTTTGGCGGTAGATTCGAGTGAGATACTGCAGAAGTTGGTGGTTGAGTTTGGAAAAGTATGTGAAAGGGAGAGGTTGAGAATCGATATGAATAAAAGTATTGTTATCAGGTTAAGGAAGGAAAAGGGACAAGTACGTTCGGGGTTTGAGTTTGAATTGGGAAATTGAGGTATTCTAGATACTATGGAGTGGAAGGTAATGGAACTATGGCAGCGGTAGTAGGTCAATGAACTGAACGAGGGATGCGAAGAAAACCACATGTGTATCCTAACCTCATCTCGGTGGGGGTGGCATGGACTTTAATCTCACGCGGCTCCAATAGTGTGATAAATATGTCGATGGACTGACGAATGTATATGCACCAAAGGAGAGATTCGAACTCTGGGTAAGGCGTCTGACTGCCCCGGCCACATGGAAATTAAAAGACACACACAGTAGAATTCTAGTGTCTTTCCATGTGTCCCAATCTCATCTTAGTGCAGTAGCATTTATTTTAATCTCATACGGCTCCGAAGTGTGACTAATATACTAATGGACAGCCACACAAGATTTCTATTGCATTTTTGTGTCATTCAACCTCTGTGTAGCCTCAGAGTTCTATCGGAGCCGCGTAAGATTAAAGTCCATGCTATCCCCGCCGGGATGAGGTTGGGACACACGTTAAAACACTAGAAGTCTAGTGTGTGTGTCTTTAAAACTCCGTGTGGCTGGGGCAGTCAGACGCCCTACCCAGAGTTCGAATCCCTCTGTTAGTGTATATACATTTGTCTGTTCATCGATATATTTGTCACATTATCGGAACTGCGTGAGATTAAAGTCCGTGCTACCCCCCCCCCCCCCTCTCTCTCTCTCTCTCTCTCTCTCTCTCTCTCTCTCTCTCTCTCTCTCTCTCTCTCTCTCATTCGTTAATTCCTTTGTTAATTTTCAGCAAATCTAACGCACAAGAGAGAGAGAGAGAGAGAGAGAGAGAGAGAGAGAGAGAGAGAGAGAGAGAGAGAGAGAGAGAGAGAGAGAGAGAGAGAGAGAGAGAGAGAGAGAGAGAGAGAGAGAGAGAGAGAGAGAGAGAGAGAGAGAGACTATTTTCCCGCCATCATTCCAGAGGTGTATCCAATTTTCCTCTTTTGGATCCCATCACGGTCTAGTAATCTCTCTCTCATCCTCACCCCTCCACTCCCGCCTATCAACAATCTACTCAATCAACTGATCTCAAAATTGTCTTAAGGAACAAGTTTACCTAATCCATAAATAACATCTTAATCCAGGAAGGATATACAGGATCGAATACAAAAAAAATCGGTGACAGGACAAAGTAAAACTGGACACAAGATCATTCAGAATATAAAGAGTAAAGACTACGGTTACCCGAAGCAAGTGACTTTGTCAGCTGGAGAGAGATAACTAGAGATTAATTACGTCAGAAGAAAGATGATAAGTGACAGATGGTAATGGAGATGCTTTTGGATAAGACCCAGAAAGATTATCAGTAGAGGAAGAACTCAAATCAATGCTCTGTCTCTTTACACAGGTATGCTTGACTAGAGTCTGTGAAGGGCAACTTTGCGATGATTTAAAGCAGAAATGAAAGCAAAGTGGAATTCAGGCGAAGGGAAGGGTTTCACGGTCCAATACGCTCTATTCCTGAAGCAACAAGCAACAGAGCAAGAGCTTTCAAATCATGACTTGAGATAGATCTGATACAGGAAGGGATGTAAGATTCCAACTCAACTATAACAATCTCTGATACACTGTCAGTACAGCCATTTAGGAATGACTACTGAGCACTCTGAGACTTAGGATGGTTGGAGGAATTTAAGGGGAGAGATAGAATTTATGTATTGCGGAATGTTTAGAGGTAAAAAAGGAAAAAGTTTGAGAGTTTTTGGAAGAGTATTTGGTCCAGTTGGAAAGTCGTGTTGGGTGTTCATTTTTTTCTCGTTCCAGATAGTTAGAGAGTTAAAATGAAAGGTGTCTAGCTCCTACCTGGGTAGCTTACGCCTAAGTCCAATCAGTTTTTATACAATGAAATGCTTTGCAAAGAGGATTTCATCCTGTGCATGCGATAGAGTGATAGTTCAAGGCAGGAAGTAAAATAATCAAAGAATCAAACGTAATACGACAAATTAGAGGGAAGATGAAAGGATATACGAGAAACATAAAAGCAAAATTCTGTAAGTCAGAGAAACTTTGCGCGTGATGGTTTCAAAGTTGGAGACACGAAATCCCCAAATTGTGCAAAAGGCGTTTCTGTGCTACAGTAAGCACATATAAGGCTCATAGAGTGGAAACGATGATAGAAGTCATGACTAAAACTGAAAGTATAATTGATTTCAAATCTTGAACAGTTGGGTTTCAGAGAGAATAGGGAAAGGATAAAGAAAAGCTGACAGAAGGAACTCTGGATATCAAACAAGGCATATTGTAAAAATAATGCAGAAATAGAGTGGCATATGTAAGGTGTTTGAGTGGGGAAGATATGCAAAGTGAAAGGTAGGGAAAATATGCGAAGTGGAAGATGCCTGGTAAGTGTATTGGTGAAAAGAAAGGAGTTCATGACAGTCTAGCATAACATAAAATGTAGTAAGACGGTGAAAGTGGACAGATAGCAGATAAGTTTCTAAAGAAAGAGGTGAATGTCATTGATTGCTTAGTGAGGATTTTAAATGTATGTATTGCTCTTGGTGGGGTGCTCTAGGAATAGCAAAATGTCTGGTTGGTTCCATTATAGAAAGGCAAGGGGGCAAAAGGAAGCGCTGAAATTCCAAAGCTATAAGCCCGTTGCGTGTACTTGAGAAAATGTCTGGGAGAACAGTGACGGCGAGAGTGGTAACTTGCAAAGAATTTCAGACTGGGAAGGAACAATATGGTTTGAGGAGTGGTAGAGCCTGTACAAATAAAGTCTTATATTTGAAGAAAGTTTGAGAAACATTTACAGGAACAGAAGAATGTGCAGGTGGCACCAATAGATTTGGAAAAAGCGTATAGCAGAGGTGATATATATATATATATATTTTTTTTTTTTTTTTTTTTTTTTTTTTTTTTTATACTTTGTCGCTGTCTCCCGCGTTTGCGAGGTAGCGCAAGGAAACAGACGAAAGAAATGGCCCAACCCCCCCCCCCCATACACATGTACATACACTCGTCCACACACGCAAATATACATACCTACACAGCTTTCCATGGTTTACCCCAGACGCTTCACATGCCTTGCTTCAATCCACTGACATCACGTCAACCCCTGTATACCACATGACTCCAATTCACTCTATTTCTTGCCCTCCTTTCACCCTCCTGCATGTTCAGGCCCCGATCACACAAAATCTTTTTCACTCCATCTTTCCACCTCCAATTTGGTCTCCCTCTTCTCCTCGTTCCCTCCACCTCCGACACATATATCCTCTTGGTCAATCTCTCCTCACTCATTCTCTCCATGTGCCCAAACCATTTCAAAACACCCTCTTCTGCTCTCTCAACCACGCTCTTTTTATTTCCACACATCTCTCTCACCCTTACGTTACTTACTCGATCAAACCACCTCACACCACACATTGTCCTCAAACATCTCATTTCCAGCACATCCATCCTCCTGCGCACATATCTATCCATAGCCCACGCCTCGCAACCATACAACATTGTTGGAACCACTATTCCCTCAAACATACCCATTTTTGCTTTCCGAGATGATGTTCTCGACTTCCACACATTTTTCAAGGCTCCCAAAATTTTCGCCCCCTCCCCCACCCTATGATCCACTTCCGCTTCCATGGTTCCATCCGCTGACAGATCCACTCCCAGATATCTAAAACACTTCACTTCCTCCAGTTTTTCTCCATTCAAACTCACCTCCCAATTGACTTGACCCTCACTCCTACTGTACCTAATAACCTTGCTCTTATTCACATTTACTCTCAACTTTCTTCTTCCACACACTTTACCAAACTCAGTCACCAGCTTCTGCAGTTTCTCACATGAATCAGCCACCAGCGCTGTATCATCAGCGAACAACAACTGACTCACTTCCCAAGCTCTCTCATCCCCAACAGACTTCATACTTGCCCCTCTTTCCAGGACTCTTGCATTTACCTCCCTTACAACCCCATCCATAAACAAATTAAACAACCATGGAGACATCACACATCCCTGCCGCAAACCTACATTCACTGAGAACCAATCACTTTCCTCTCTTCCTACACGTACACATGCCTTACATCCTCGATAAAAACTTTTCACTGCTTCTAACAACTTTCCTCCCACACCATATATTCTTAATACCTTCCACAGAGCATCTCTATCAACTCTATCATATGCCTTCTCCAGATCCATAAATGCTACATACAAATCCATTTGCTTTTCTAAGTATTTCTCACATACATTCTTCAAAGCAAACACCTGATCCACACATCCTCTACCACTTCTGAAACCGCACTGCTCTTCCCCAATCTGATGCTCTGTACATGCCTTCACCCTCTCAATCAATACCCTCCCATATAATTTACCAGGAATACTCAACAAACTTATACCTCTGTAATTTGAGCACTCACTCTTATCCCCTTTGCCTTTGTACAATGGCACTATGCACGCATTCCGCCAATCCTCAGGCACCTCACCATGAGTCATACATACATTAAATAACCTTACCAACCAGTCAACAATACAGTCACCCCCTTTTTTAATAAATTCCACTGCAATACCATCCAAACCTGCTGCCTTGCCGGCTTTCATCTTCCGCAAAGCTTTTACTACCTCTTCTCTGTTTACCAAATCATTTTCCCTAACCCTCTCACTTTGCACACCACCTCGACCAAAACACCCTATATCTGCCACTCTGTCATCAGACACATTCAACAGACCTTCAAAATACTCATTCCATCTCCTTCTCACATCACCGCTACTTGTTATCACCTCCCCATTTACGCCCTTCACTGAAGTTCCCATTTGCTCCCTTGTCTTACGCACCCTATTTACCTCCTTCCAGAACATCTTTTTATTCTCCCTAAAATTTACTGATAGTCTCTCACCCCAACTCTCATTTGCCCTTTTTTTCACCTCTTGCACCTTTCTCTTGACCTCCTGTCTCTTTCTTTTATACATCTCCCACTCAATTGCATTTTTTCCCTGCAAAAATCGTCCAAATGCCTCTCTCTTCTCTTTCACTAATACTCTTACTTCTTCATCCCACCACTCACTACCCTTTCTAAACAGCCCACCTCCCACTCTTCTCATGCCACAAGCATCTTTTGCGCAATCCATCACTGATTCCCTAAATACATCCCACTCCTCCCCCACTCCCCTTACTTCCATTGTTCTCACCTTTTTCCATTCTGTACACAGTCTCTCCTGGTACTTCCCCACACAGGTCTCCTTCCCAAGCTCACTTACTCTCACCACCTTCTTCACCCCAACATTCACTCCTCTTTTCTGAAAACCCATACTAATCTTCACCTTAGCCTCCACAAGATAATGATCAGACATCCCTCCAGTAGCACCTCTCAGCACATTAACATCCAAAAGTCTCTCTTTCGCACGCCTGTCAATTAACACGTAATCCAATAACGCTCTCTGGCCATCTCTCCTACTTACATAAGTATACTTATGTATATCTCGCTTTTTAAACCAGGTATTCCCAATCATCAGTCCTTTTTCAGCACATAAATCTACAAGCTCTTCACCATTTCCATTTACAACACTGAACACCCCATGCATACCAATTATTCCCTCAACTGCCACATTACTCACCTTTGCATTCAAATCACCCATCACTATAACCCGGTCTCGTGCATCAAAACCGCTAACACACTCATTTAGCTGCTCCCAAAACACTTGCCTCTCATGAACTTTCTTCTCATGCCCAGGTGCATATGCACTAATAATCACCCACCTCTCTCCATCAACTTTCAATTTTACCCATATTAATCGAGAATTTACTTTCTTACATTCTATCACATACTCCCACAACTCCTGTTTCAGGAGTATTGCTACTCCTTCCCTTGCTCTTGTCCTCTCACTAACCCCTGACTTCACTCCCCAGACATTTCCAAACCACTCTTCCCCTTTACCCTTGAGCTTCGTTTCACTCAGAGCCAAAACATCCAGGTTCCTTTCCTCAAACATACTACCTATCTCTCCTTTTTTCACATCTTGGTTACATCCACACACATTTAGGCACCCCACTCTGAGCCTTCGAGGAGGATGATCACTCCCCGCGTGACTCCTTCTTCTGTTTCCCATTTTAGAAAGTTAATACAAGGAGGGGAGGATTTCCGGCCCCCCGCTCCCGTCCCCTCTAGTCGCTTTCTACGACACGCGAGGAATACGTGGGAAGTATTCTTTCACCCTCATTATCTTTTAACCATTTCACAATAAACGAAGTAGCTTTTTGCTTGTTGACTGCCTAAACAGACAACCGCTTAATTCATATACCCTTTCAAGTAAGGCTAACTACACTGCTATGCATATACAGCATATAGTTAACGACTGTCATGTTGAGAGACGCCGGCGGTCGCAGTGGTACGTGTACACATCAGTAAAGTTGCGGTATATATATATATATATATATATATATATGCGGTATATATATATATATATATATATATATATATATATATATATATATATATATATATACATATATATATATATATATATATATATATATATATATATATATATATATATATATATATATATATATATATATTTCTTTCTTTCATACTATTCGCCATTTCCCGCATTAGCGAGGTAGCGTTGAGAACAGAGGACTGGGCCCTAGAGGGAATATCCTCACCTGGGCCCCTTCTCTGTTCCCTCTTTTGGAAAATTAAAAAAAAAAGTGAGAGGGGAGGTTTGGGAATGTCTTGGGAGTAAAGTCAGGGGTTAGTGAGAGGACAAGAGCGAGGGAAGGAGTAGCAGTACTCCTGAAACAGGAGTTGTGGGAGTATGTGATAGAATGCAAGAAAGTAACTTCTCGATAATATGGGTAAAACTGAAAGTTGATGAAAAGAGATGGGTGATTATTGGTGCATATGCACCTGGGCATGAGAAGAAAGATCATGAGAGGGGTTTTGTTAGCAGATGAATGAGTGTGTTAGTGGTTTTGATGCACGAGACCGGGTTATAGCGATGGGTAATTTGAATGCAAAGGTGAGTAATGTGGCAGTTGAGGGAATAATTGGTATACATGGGGTGTTCAGTGCTGTAAATGGAAATGGTGAAGAGCTTGTAGATTTATGTGTTGAAAAAGGACTGGTGATTAGGAATACCTGGTTTAAAAAGCAACATATACATACGTATACGTATGTAAGTAGGAGAGATGGCCAGAGAGCGTTATTGGATTACGTGTTAATTGACAGGCGTCCGAAAGAGAGACTTTTGGATGTTAATGTGCTGAGAGGTGCAACTGGAGGGATGTCTGATCATTATCTTGTGGAGGCTGAGGTGAATATTTGTATGGGTTTTCAGAAAAGAAGAGTGAATGTTGGGGTGAAGAGGGTGGTGAGAGTAAGTGAGCTTCGGAAGGAGACTTGTGTGAGGAAGTACCAGGAGAGACTGAGCACAGAATGGAAAAAGGTGAGAACAATGGAAGTAATGGGAGTGGGGGAGGAATGGGATGTATTTAGGGAATCAGTGATGGATTGCGCAAAAGATGCTTGTGGCATGAGAAGAGTGGGAGGTGGGTTGATTAGAAAGGGTAGTGAGTGGTGGGATGAAGAATTAAGAGTATTAGTGAAAGAGAAGAGAGAGGCATTTGGACGATTTTTGCAGGGAAAAAATGCAATTGAGTGGGAGATGTATAAAAGAAAGAGACAGGAGGTCAAGAGAAAGGTGCAAGAGGTGAAAAAGAGGGCAAATGAGAGTTGAGGTGAGAGTGTATCATTAAAATATAGGGAGAATAGAATGATGTCCTGGAAGGAGGTAAATAAAGTGCGTAACACAAGGGAGCAAATGGGAACTTCAGTGAAGGGCGCAAATGGAGAGGTGATAACAAGTAGTGGTGATGTGAGAAGGAGATGGAGTGAGTATTTTGAAGGTTTGTTGAATGTGTTTGATGATAGAGTGGCAGATATAGGGTGTTTTGGTCGAGGTGGTGTACAAAGTGAGAGGGTTAGGGAAAATGATTTAGTAAACAGATAAGAGGTAGTAAAAGCTTTGCGGAAGATGAAAGCCGGCAAGGCAGCAGGTTTGGATGGTATTGCAGTGGAATTTATTAAAAAAGGGGGTGACTATATTGTTGGCTGGTTGGTAAGGTTATTTAATGTATGTATTACTCATGATGAGGTGCCTGAGGATTGGCGGAATGCGTGCATAGTGCCATTGTACAAAAGCAAAGGGGATAAGAGTGAGTTCTCAAATTACAGAGGTATAAGTTTATTGAGTATTCCTGGTAAATTATATGGGAGGGTATTGATTGAGAGGGTGAAGGCATGTACAGAGCATCAGATTGGAGAAAAGCAGTGTGGTTTCAGAAGTGGTGGAGGATGTGTGGATCAGGTGTTTACTTTGATGAATGTATGTGAGAAATATTTAGAAAAGCAAATGGATTTGTATGTAGCATTTGTGGATCTGCAAAAGGCATATGATAGAGTTGATAGAGATGCTCTTTGGAAGGTATTAAGAATATATGGTGTGGGAGGCAAGTTGTTAGAAGCAGTGAAATGTTTCTATCAAGGATGTAAGGCATGTATACGTGTAGGGAGAGAGGAAAGTGATTGGTTCTCAGTGAATGTAGGTTTGCGGCAGGGGTGTGTGATGTCTCCATGGTGGTTTAATCTGTTTATGGATGGGGTTGTTAGGGAGGTGAATGCAAGAGTTTTGGAAAGACGGGCAAGTATGAAGGCTGTTGTGGATCAGAGAGCTTGGGAAGTGAGTCAGTTGTTGTTCGCTGATGATACAGCTCTGGTAGCTGATTCATGTGAGAAACTGCAGAAGCTGGTGACTGAGTTTGGTAAAGTGTGTGAAAGAAGAAAGTTAAGAGTAAATGTGAATAAGAGCAAGGCTATTAAGTACAGTAGGGTTGAGGGTCAAGTCAATTGGGAGGTAAGTTTGAATGGAGAAAAACTGGAGGAAGTAAAATGTTTTAGATATATGGGAGTGGATATGGCAGCGGATGGAACCATGGAAGCGGAAGTAAATCAGAGGGTGGGGGAGGGGGCGAAAATCCTGGGAGCCTTCAAGAATGTTTCGAAGTCGAGAACATTATCTCGGAAAGCAAAAATGGGTATGTTTGAAGGAATAGTGGTTCCAACAATGTTGTATGGTTGCGAGGCGTGGGCTATGGGTAGAGTTGTGCGCAGGAGGGTGGATGTGCTGGAAATGAGATGTTTGAGGACAATGTGTGGTGTGAGGTGGTTTGATCGAGTAAGTAATGTAAGGGTAAGAGAGATGCGTGGAAATAAAAAGAGCGTGGTTGAGAGAGCAGAAGAGGGTGTTTTGAAATGGTTTGGGCACATTGAGAGAATGAGTGAGGAAAGATTGACCCAGAGGATATATGTGTCAGATGTGGAGGGAACGAGGAGAAGTGGGAGACCAAATTGGAGGTGGAAAGATGGAGTGAAAAAGATTTTGAGTGATCGGGGCCTTAACATGCAGGAGGGTGAAATGAGGGCAAGGAATAGAGTGAATTGGATCGATGTGGTATACCGGGGTTGACGTGCTGTCAGTGGATTGAATCAGGGCATGTGAAGCGTCTGGAGTAAACCATGGAAAGTTGTGTGGGGCCTTGATGTGGAAAGGGAGCTGTGGTTTCGGGCATTATTGCATGACAGCTAGAGACTGAGTGTGAACGAATGGAGCCTTTGTTGTCTTTTCCTAGTGCTACCTCGCACATATGAGGGGGGAGGGGGATGGTATTCCATGTGTGGCGAGGTGACGATGGGAATGAATAAAGGCAGGCAGTGTGAACTGTGTGCATGGGTATATATGTATGTGCCTGTGTGTGTATATATATATATATATGTGTACATTGAGATGTATAGGTATGTATATTTGCGTGTGTGGACGTGTATGTATATACATTGTGTATGGGCGTGGGTTGGGCCATTTCTTTCGTCTGTTTCCTTGCGCTACCTCGCAAACGCGGGAGACAGCGACAAAGCAAAATGAAATATATATATATATATATATATATATATATATATATATATATATATATATATATATATATATATACACACACACACACATCTCCTGCCTTTGTCCACAAGATAGAGGGGCCTAAGGAATGGATGACTCAAGGCCAGAAACAAAAGAAGCCGGACTCTCCGGTCTCAGTAACCAACCGTACGAGAGGCTAGCAGATGACCATCCCGGGCCACCACAAGACGTCGTGGAGTGAAGGGTCGAGCACAGAGGAGCGGCTTGCCAACACCCAACCCTCCCCCTCGCCTCGGCTCGCCTTGAGGAGCGGGTGCTGCCGACACTCAGCGTTCGGGTAGCAACCTCCGCCACCTACTCCGTGAGGCGGCCGACGACGGTGTTCCTCGCCTAACCTCACGGACGAGAGGTGACGCTGAGCCTCGCACCATCAGCGTCAGGCAGTCGTCTTGCAGGTGTCTGGCACGTTCCTGTAGCCAGTGGTGGAGTCCACCTCACATGCGGTGTACAGTAAACACGTCTGATTTTCACGTTGAAAAAGTGTGAATGATGATCTTCAAAGCGAGCGTTGCTCTTCCCAGTCGATGGTTGGAGGTACCATCTACTCCTGGAGATGACGTTACCATCCACTCCCGCGGGGAGGAGCAGCGTGGGGCTGTCCTGACGTTTGCTACCCTGTGTTCGTTAACGTTTGGATCGCTGGCTAAGTGAGTCGCTACGGATCAGATTAATTATACAAGTAGTATGCTAAGGAACTGGAAATCGGGAAGTCAGCACCACAAGTAAAGAATCCTCCTCGAAGGCTCAGAGCGGGGTGCCTAAATGTGTGTGGATGTAACCAAGATGTGAAGACCCTTACTGGAAAAAATCACTCTTGAAGTAGAACCTTCAGACAAAATTGAAAATGTGAAGGAAAATAGTGAAATTGGAGAAAAATGTAGCTTAGACATTGAAGCTTATTGATACAGTGGTTAAATTGATGAGAACTGCTATTGACGTTTGTGTAAATAAATTATACATTTCCTTTTTTCCATAGCCAGAGGTTGAACCATTATGTGACATTCATTTTTTTTTCATTCATTTCAAGCTAGAAGTTTCAGTTTTCTAAATTGTTTCTTACATTTTTCATATGTATATATATGTATGTGTGTGTGTGTGTATATGTGCGTATGTGTGTGTATGTGTGTGTATATGTATATATATATGTATATTATCCCTGGGTATAGGGGTGAAAGAATACTTCCCACGTATTCCTCGCGTGTCGTAGAAAGCGACTAGAGGGGACGGGAGCGGGGGGCCTGAAATCCTCCCCTCCTTGTATTAACTTTCTAAAATGGGAAACAGAAGAAGGAGTCACGCGGGGAGTGCTCATCCTCCTCGAAGGCTCAGAGTGGGGTGCCTAAATGTGTGTGGATGTAACCAAGATGTGAAAAAAGGAGAGATAGGTAGTATGTTTGAGGAAAGGAACCTGGATGTTTTGGCTCTGAGTGAAACGAAGCTCAAGGGTAAAGGGGAAGAGTGGTTTGGGAATGTCTGGGGAGTAAAGTCAGGGGTTAGTGAGAGGACAAGAGCAAGGGAAGGAGTAGCAATACTCCTGAAACAGGAGTTGTGGAAGTATGTGATAGAGTGTAAGAAAGTAAATTCTCGATTAATATGGGTAAAACTGAAAGTTGATGGAGAAATGTGGGTGATTATTGGTGCATATGCACCTGGACATGAGAAGAAAGATCAAGAGAGGCAAGTGTTTTGGGAGCAGCTGAATGAGTGTGTTAGTGGTTTTGATGCACGAGACCGGGTTATAGTGATGGGTGATTTGAATGCAAAGGTGAGTAATGTGGCAGTTGAGGGAATAATTGGTATACATGGGGTGTTCAGTGCTGTAAATGGAAATGGTGAAGAGCTTGTAGATTTATGTGCTGAAAAAGGACTGATGATTGGGAATACCTAGTTTAAAAAGCGAGATATACATAAGTATACTTATGTAAGCTTTGCGGAAGATGAAAGCCGGCAAGGCAGCAGGTTTGGATGGTATTGCAGTGGAATTTATTAAAAAAGGGGGTGACTGTATTGTTGACTGGTTGGTAAGGTTATTTAATGTATGTATGACTCATGGTGAGGTGCCTGAGGATTGGCGGAATGCGTGCATAGTGCCATTGTACAAAGGCAAAGGGGATAAGAGTGAATGCTCAAATTACAGAGGTATAAGTTTGTTGAGTATTCCTGGTAAATTATATGGGAGGGTATTGATTGAGAGGGTGAAGGCATGTACAGAGCATCAGATTGGGGAAGAGCAGTGTGGTTTCAGAAGTGGTAGAGGATGTGTGGATCAGGTGTTTGCTTTGAAGAATGTATGTGAGAAATACTTAGAAAAGCAAATGGATTTGTATGTAGCATTTATGGATCTGGAGAAGGCATATGATAGAGTTGATAGAGATGCTCTGTGGAAGGTATTAAGAATATATGGTGTTGGAGGAAAGTTGTTAGAAGCAGTGAAAAGTTTTTATCGAGGATGTAAGGCATGTGTACGTGTAGGAAGAGAGGAAAGTGATTGGTTCTCAGTGAATGTAGGTTTGCGGCAGGGGTGTGTGATGTCTCCATGGTTGTTTAATTTGTTTATGGATGGGGTTGTTAGGGAGGTAAATGCAAGAGTTTTGGAAAGAGGGGCAAGTATGAAGTATGTTGGGGATGAGAGAGCTTGGGAAGTGAGTCAGTTGTTGTTCGCTGATGATACAGCGCTGGTGGCTGATTCATGTGAGAAACTGCAGAAGCTGGTGACTGAGTTTGGTAAAGTGTGTGGAAGAAGAAAGTTAAGAGTAAATGTGAATAAGAGCAAGGTTATTAGGTACAGTAGGGTTGAGGGTCAAGTCAATTGGGAGGTGAGTTTGAATGGAGAAAAACTGGAGGAAGTGAAGTGTTTTAGATATCTGGGAGTGGATCTGGCAGCGGAAGGAACCATGGAAGCGGAAGTGGATCATAGGGTGGGGGAGGGGGTGAAAATTCTGGGGGCCTTGAAGAATGTGTGGAAGTCGAGAACATTATCTCGGAAAGCAAAAATGGGTATGTTTGAAGGAATAGTGGTTCCAACAATGTTGTATGGTTGCGAGGCGTGGGCTATGGATAGAGTTGTGCGCAGGAGGATGGATGTGCTGGAAATGAGATGTTTGAGGACAATGTGTGGTGTGAGGTGGTTTGATCGAGTGAGTAACGTAAGGGTAAGAGAGATGTGTGGAAATAAAAAGAGCGTGGTTGAGAGAGCAGAAGAGGGTGTTTTGAAGTGGTTTGGGCACATGGAGAGAATGAGTGAGGAAAGATTGACCAAGAGGATATATGTGTCGGAGGTGGAGGGAACGAGGAGAAGAGGGAGACCAAATTGGAGGTGGAAAGATGGAGTGAAAAAGATTTTGTGTGATCGGGGCCTGAACATGCAGGAGGGTGAAAGGAGGGCAAGGAATAGACTGAATTGGAGCGATGTGGTATACCGGGGTTGACGTGCTGTCAGTGGATTGAATCAAGGCATATGAAGCGTCTGGGGTAAACCATGGAAAGCTGTGTAGGTATGTATATTTGCGTGTGTGGACGTATGTATATACATGTGTATGGGGTTGGGTTGGGCCATTTCTTTCGTCTGTTTCCTTGCGCTACCTCGCAAACGCGGGAGACAGCGACAAAGTATAAAAAAAAAAAAAAAAAAAAACTTATGTAAGTAGGAGAGATGGTCAGAGAGCGTTATTGGATTACGTGTTAATTGACAGCCGTGCGAAAGAGAGACTTTTGGATGTTAATGTGCTGAGAGGTGCAACTGGAGGGATGTCTGATCATTATCTTGAGGAGGCTAAGGTGAAGATTTGTATGGGTTTTCAGAAAAGAAGAGTGAATGTTGGGGTGAAGAGGATGGTGAGAGTAAGTGAGCTTGAGAAGGAGACCTGTGTGAGGAAGTACCAGGAGAGACTGAGTACAGAATGGAAAAAGGTGAGAACAATGGAAGTAAGGGGAGTGGGGGAGGAATGGGATGTATTTAGGGAATCAGTGATGGATTGCGCAAAAGATGCTTGTGGCATGAGAAGAGTGGGAGGTGGGTTGATTAGAAAGGGTAGTGAGTGGTGGGATGAAGAATTAAGAGTATTAGTGAAAGAGAATAGAGAGGCTTTTGGACGATTTTTGCAAGGAAAAAATGCAATTGAGTGGGAGATGTATAAAAGAAAGAGACAGGAGGTCAAGAGAAAGGTGCAAGAGGTGAAAAAAAGGGCAAATGAGAGTTGGGGTGAGAGAGTATCATTAAATTTTAGGGAGAATAAAAAGATGTTCTGGAAGGAGGTAAATAAAGTGCCTAAGACAAGGGAGCAAATGGGAACTTAAGTGAAGGGCGCAAATGGGGAGGTGATAACAAGTAGTGGTGATGTGAGAAGGAGATGGAGTGAGTATTTTGAAGGTTTGTTGAATGTGTTTGATGATAGAGTGGCAGATATAGGGCGTTTTGGTCGAGGTGGTGTGCAAAGTGAGAGGGTTAGGGAAAATGATTTGGTAAACAGAGAAGAGGTAGTGAAAGCTTTGCGGAAGATGAAAGCCGGCAAGGCAGCAGGTTTGGATGGTATTGCAGTGGAATTTATTAAAAAAGGTGGTGACTGTATTGTTGAGTGGTTGGTAAGGTTATTTAATGTATGTATGACTCATGGTGAGGTGCCTGAGGATTGGCGGAATGCGTGCATAGTGCCATTGTACAAAGGCAAGGGGGATAAGAGTGAGTGCTCAAATTACAGAGGTATAAGTTTGTTGAGTAGTCCTGGTAAATTATATGGGAGGGTATTGATTGAGAGGGTGAAGGCATGTACAGAGCATCAGATTGGGGAAGAGCAGTTTGGTTTCAGAAGTGGTAAAGGATGTGTGGATCAGGTGTTTGCTTTGAAGAATATATGTGAGAAATACCTAGAAAAGCAAATGGATTTGTATGTAGCATTTATGGATCTGGAGAAGGCATATGATAGAGTTGATAGAGATGCTCTGTGGAAGGTATTAAGAATATATGGTGTGGGAGGAAAGTTGTTAGAAGCAGTGAAAAGTATTTATCGAGGATGTAAGGCATGTGTACGTGTAGGAAGAGAGGAAAGTGATTGGTTCTCAGTGAATGTAGGTTTGCGGCAGGGGTGTGTGATGTCTCCATGGTTGTTTAATTTGTTTATGGATGGGGTTGTTAGGGAGGTAAATGCAAGAGTTTTGGAAAGAGGGGCAAGTATGAAGTCTGTTGGGGATGAGAGAGCTTGGGAAGTGAGTCAGTTGTTGTTCGCTGATGATACAGCGCTGGTGGCTGATTCATGTGAGAAACTGCAGAAGCTGGTGACTGAGTTTGGTAAAGTGTGTGGAAGAAGAAAGTTAAGAGTAAATGTGAATAAGAGCAAGGTTATTAGGTACAGTAGGGTTGAGGGTCAAGTCAATTGCAAGGTGAGTTTGAATGGAGAAAAACTGGAGGAAGTGAAGTGTTTTAGATATCTGGGAGTGGATCTGGCAGCGAATGGAACCATGGAAGCGGAAGTGGATCATAGGGTGGGGGAGGGGGCGAAAATTCTGGGGGCCTTGAAGAATGTGTGGAAGTCGAGAACATTATCTCGGAAAGCAAAAATGGGTATGTTTGAAGGAATAGTGGTTCCAACAATGTTGTATGGTTGCGAGGCGTGGGCTATGGATAGAGTTGTGCGCAGGAGGATGGATGTGCTGGAAATGAGATGTTTGAGGACAATGTATGGCGTGAGGTGGTTTGATCGAGTGAGTAACGTAAGGGTAAGAGAGATGTGTGGAAATAAAAAGAGCGTGGTTGAGAGAGCAGAAGAGGGTGTTTTGAAGTGGTTTGGGCACATGGAGAGGAGGAGTGAGGAAAGATTGACCAAGAGGATATATGTGTCGGAGGTGGAGGGAACAAGGAGAAGAGGGAGACCAAATTGGAGGTGGAAAGATGGAATGAAAAAGATTTTGTGTGATCGGGGCCTGAACATGCAGGAGGGTGAAAGGAGGGCAAGGAATAGAGTGAATTGGAGCGATGTGGTATACCGGGGTTGACGTGCTGTCAGTGGATTGAATCAAGGCATGTGAAGCGTCTGGGGTAAACCATGGAAAGCTGTGTAGGTATGTATATTTGCGTGAGTGGACGTATGTATATACATGTGTATGGGGGGGGGTTGGGCCATTTCTTTCGTCTGTTTCCTTGCGCTACCTCGCAAACGCGGGAGACAGCGACAAAGTATAATAAATAAAAAATAAAATATATATATATATATATATATATATATATATATATATATATATATATATATATATATATATATATATATAAATATATATATATATATATATATATATTTATATATATATATACATATCCCTGGGATAGGGGAGAAACAATACTTCCCACGCATTCCTCACGTGTCGCACAAAGCAACTAAAAAGGACGGGAGCGGGGGCTAGAAACCCTCCCCTCCTAGTATCTTAACTTTCTAAAAGTGGAAACAGAACAAGGAGTCACGTAGGAGGTGCTCATCCTCCTCGAAGGCTCATATTGGGGTGTCTAAATGTGTGTAGATGTAACCAAGATGAGAAAAAAGGAGAGATAGGTAGTATGATTGAGGAAAGGAACCTGGATGTTTTGGCTCTGAGTGTAACGAAGCTCAAGGGTAAAGGGAAAGAGTGGTTTATGAATGTCTTGAGAGTAAAGTCATGTGTTGGTGAGAAGACAAGAGCAAGGGAAGGAGTAGCACTACTCCTGAAACAGGAGTGGTGGGAGTATGTGATAGAGTGTAAGAAAGTAAATTCTAGATTGAAATTGGTAAAACTGAATGTTGATGGAGAGAGATGGGTGAATATTGTTGCATATGCACCTGGGCATGAGAAGATAGATTATGAGAGGCAAATGTTTTGGGAGCAGCTGATTGAGTGTGTTAGTGGTTTTGATGCACGACACCGGGTTACAGTGATGGGAGATTTCAACGCAAAGGTGAGTAATGTGGCAGTTGAGGGAATAATTGGTGTACGTGAGGTGTTCAGTGCTGTTAATGGAAATCGTGAAGAGTTTGTAGATTAATATGCTGAAAAAGAGCTGGTGATTGGGAATACCTGGTTTAAAAAGCGAGATATACATAAGTATACGTATGTAAGTAGGAGTGTTGGTAAGAGAGCGTTATTGGATTACGTGTTAATTGATAGGCGCGAAAGAGACACTTTTGGATATTAATGTGCTGAGAGGTGCAACTGGAGGGATGTCTGATCATTATCTTGTGGAGGCGAAGGTGAAGATTTGTAGAGGTATTCAGAAATGAGGAGATAGTGTTGCGGTGAAGAGAGTGGTGAGAGTAAGTGAGCCTTGGAAGGACACTTGTGTGAGGAAGTACCAGGAGGAACTGAGTATAGAGTGCAAAAAGGTGAGATCAAAGCTTATAAGGGGAGTGGGGGAGGAATGGGATGTATTTAGGGAAGCAGTGATGGCTTGCGCAAAATATGCTTTTGTCATGGGAAGCCCAGGAGATGGGCAGATTAGAATGGGTAGTGAGTGGTGGGATGAAGAAATAAGATTATTAGTGAAAGAGAAGAGAGGGTCATTTGGACGATTTTTGCAGGGAAAAATGGAAATGAGTGGAAGATGTATAAAAGAAAGAGGCAGTAGGTCAAGAGAAAGGTGCAGGAGATGAAATAGCGGGCAAATGAGGGTTGGGGTGATAGAGTATCATTAAATTTTAGGGAGAATAAAAAGATGTTTTGGAAGGAGGTAAATAAAGTGCGTAAGACAAGGGAACAAATGGGAACTTTAGCGAAGGGGGCTAATGGGGAGGTGATAACAAGTAGTGGTGACATGAGAAGATGGAGGGAGTATTTCAAAGGACTGTTGAATGTGTTTCATGATAGAGTGGCAGATATAGGGTGTTATGGTTGAGGTGGTATGCAAATTGAGAGGGTTAAGGAAAATGATTTGGTAAACAGAGAAGAGGTGGTAAAAGCTTTGCGGAAGATGAAAGCCGGCAAGGCAGCGGGTTTGGATGGTATTGCAGTGGAATTTATTAAAAAAGGGGTTGACTGTATTGTTGACTGGTTGGTAAGGTTCTTTAGTGTATATATGATTCATGGTGATGTGCCTGAGGATTGGCGGAATACATGCATAGTGCCATTGTACAAAGGCAAGGGGATAAGAGTGAGTGTTCAAATTACAGAGGTATAAGTTTGTTGAGTATTCCTGGTAAATTACATGGGAGGGTATTGATTGAGAGGGTGAAGGCATGTACAGATCATCAGATTGGGGAAGAGCAGAGTGGTTTCATAAGTGGTAGAGGATGTGTGGATCGGGTGTTTGCTTTGAAAAATGTATGTGAGAAATACTTAGAAAAGCAAATGGATTTGTATGTAGCATTCATGAATCTGGAGAAGACATATGATAGAGTTGATAGAGATGCTCTGAGGAAGGTTTTAAGAATATATGGTGTGGGAGGAAAGTTGTTAGAAGCAGTGAAAGGGTTTTATCAAGGATGTAAGGCATGTGTACGTGTAGGAAGATAGGAAAGTGATTGGTTCTCTGTGAATGTAAGTTTGCGGCAGGGGTGTTTGATGTCTCCATGGTTGTTTAATTTGTTTATAGATGGTGTTGTTAGGGAGGTGAATGCAAGAGTTTTGGAAAAAGGGGCAAGTATGTAGTCTGTTGTGGATGAAAGAGCTTGGGAAGTGAGTCAGTTTTTGCTCGCTGATGATACAGCGCTGGTGGCTGATTCATGTAAGAAACTGCAGAAGCTGTTGACTGAATTCGGTTAGGTGTGTGAAATTAGAAAGTTGAGGGTAAATGTGAATAAGTGTAAGCTTATTAGGTACAGTAGGGTTGAGGGTCAAGTCAATTGGGAGGTAGGTTTGAATGGAGAAAAACTGGATGATGTGAAGTGTTTTAGATATCTAGAAGTGGATTTGGCAGCGGATGGAACTATGGAAGCGGAAGTGAATCGTAGGGTGGGGGAGGGGGCGAAAATTCTGGGAGCTTTGAAAAATGTGTGGAAGTCGAGAGCATTATCTCCGAAAGCAAAAATGGGTATGTTTGAAGGAATATTGGTTCCAACAATGCTCGACCCTCAACCCTACTGTACCTAATGACCTTGCTCTTATTCACATTTACTCTTAACTTTCTTCTTTCACACACTTTACCAAACTCAGTCACCACCTTCTGCAGTTTATTACATGAATCAGCCACCAGCGCTGTATCATCAGCGAACAACAACTAAATCACTTATCAAGCTCTCTCATCCAGAACAGACTTCATACTTGCCCCTCTTTCCAAAACTCTTTCATTCACCTCCCTAACAACCCCATCCATAAACAAATTAAACAACCATGGAGACATCACACACCCCTGCCGCAAACCTACATTCACTGAGAACCAATCACTTTCCTCTCTTCCTACACGTACACGTGACTTACATCCTCGATAAAAACTTTTCACTGCTTCTAACAACTTGCCTCCCACACCATATATTCTTAAAACCTTCCATAGAGCATCTCTATCAACTCTATCATATGCCTTCTCCAGATCAATAAATGCTACATAAAAATCTATTTTCTAAGCATTTCTCACATACATTCTTCAAAGCAAACACCTGATCCACACAACCTCTACCACTTCTGAAACCACACTGCTCTTCCCCAATCTGATACTCTGTACATGCTTTCACCCTCTCAATCAATACCCTCCCATATAATATACCAGGAATACTCAACATACTTATACCTCTGTAATTTGAGCACTCACTCTTATCCCCTTTGCCTTTGTACAATGGCACTATGCAAGCATTCCGCCAATCCTCAAGCACCTCACCATGAATCATACATACATTAAATAACCTTACCAACCAGTCAGCAATAGTCACCCCGTTTTTTAATAAATTCCACTGCAATACCATCCAAACCTGCTGCCTTGCCGGCTTTCATCTTCCGTAAAGCTTTTACTACCTCTTCTCTATTTACCAAATCATTTTCCCTAACTCTCTCACTATGCACACCACCTCGACCAAAACACCCTATATCTGCCACTCTATCATCAAACACATTCAATAAACTTTCAAAATACTCAATCCATATCCTTCTCACATCACCACTACTTGTCATTACCTCCCCATTTGCCCCCTTCACTGAAGTTCCCATTTGCTCCCTTGTCTTACGCACTTTATATACCTCCTTCCAAAACATCTTTTTATTCTCCCTAAAATTTAATGATTCTCTCTCACCTCAACTCTCATTTGCCCTCTTTTTCACCTCTTGCACCTTTCTCTTGACCTTCTGCCTCTTTATTTTATACCTCTCCCATTCATTTGCATTTTTTTCCCTGCAAAAATTGTCCAAATGCCTCTCTTTTCTCTTTCACTAACAATCTTACTTCTTCATCCCACCACTCACTACCTTTTCTAATCAATCCACCTCCCACGCTTCTCATACCAAAAGCATCTTTTGCGCAAACCATCACTGCTTCCCTAAATACATCCCATTCCTCTCCCACTCCCCTTACCTCCTTTGTTCTCACCTTATTCCATTCTGTACTCAGTCTCTCCTGGTACTTCCTCACACAACTCTTCTTCCCAAGCTCACTTACTCTCACCATTCTCTTCAACCCAACATTCTCTCTTCTTTTCTGAAAATCCCTACGAATCTTCACCTTCGACTCCACAAGTTAATGATTAGACATCCTTCCAGTTGCACCTCTCAGCACATTAACATCCAAAAGTCTCTCTTTCGTGCGTCTATCAATTAACACGCAATCCAGTAACGCTCTCTGGCCATCTCTCCAACTTACATATATATACTTATGTATATCTCGCTTTTTAAACCAGGTATTCCCAATCACCAATCCTTTCTCAGCACATAAATCTACAAGCTCTTCACCATTTCCATTTACAACACTGAACACTCCTTGTATACCAATTATTCCCTCAACTGCCACATTACTCACCTTTGCATTCAAATCACACATCACTATAACCCGGTCTTGTGCATCAAAACCACTAACACACTCATTCAGCTGCTCCCAAAACACTTGCCTCTCATGATCTTTCTTCTCATGCCCAGGTGCATATGCACCAATAATCACACATCTCTCTCCATCAACTTTCAGTTTTACCCATATCAATCTAGAGTTTACTTTCTTAAATTCTATCACATACTCCCACAACTCCTGATTCAGGGGTAGTGCTACTCCTTCCCTTGCTCTTTTCCTCTCACTAACCTCTGACTTTTACTCCCAAGACATTCCCAAACCACTCTTCCTCTTTACCTTTGAGCTTCGTTTCACTCAGAGCCAAAACATCCAGGTTCCTTTCCTCAAACATACTACCTATCTCTCCTTTTTTCTCATCTTGGTTACATCTACACACATTTAGACACCCGAATCTAAGCCTTCGAGGAGGATGAGCACCTCTAGCGGTACTACTTCTTCTGTTTCCCCTGTTAGAAAGTTATAAATACAAGTAGGGAGGGTTTCTGGCCCCCCGCTTCCGTCCCCTTTAGTCGCCTTCTACGACACGTGAGGAATGCGTGGGAAGTATTCTTTTTCCCCTATCCTCTATCAACGTATATATATATATATATATATATATATATATATATATATATATATATATATATATATATATATATATATATATATATATATATATATATATATATATATACATATATATATATATATTTTTTTTTTTTTTTTTTATACTTTGTCGCTGTCTCCCGCGTTTGCGAGGTAGCGCAAGGAAACAGACGAAAGAAATGGCCCAACCCACCCCCATACACATGTACATACACACGTCCACACACGCAAATATACATACCTACACAGCTTTCCATGGTTTACCCCAGACGCTTCACATGCCTTGATTCAATCCACTGACAGCACGTCAACCCCTGTATACCACATCGCTCCAATTCACTCTATTCCTTGCCCTCCTTTCACCCTCCTGCATGTTCAGGCCCCGATCACACAAAATCTTTTTCACTTCATCTTTCCACCTCCAATTTGGTCTCCCACTTCTCCTCGTTCCCGTCACCACTGACCCACATATCCTCTTTGGCAATCTTTCCTCACTCATTCTCTCCATGTGACCAAAATCATTTCAAAACACACTCTTCTGCTCTCTCAACCACACCCTTTTTATTTCGGCATATCTCTCTTACCCTTTCATTACTTACTCGATCAAACCACCTCACAACATATATTATCCTCAAACATCTCATTTCCAGCACATCCACCCTCTTCGGCACAAATCTATCTATAGCCCACGCTTCGCAATCATATAATATTCTTGAAACCACTATTCCTTTAAACATACCCATTCTTGCTTTCCAAGATAACGTTCTCGAATTTCACACATTTTTCAATACCTCCAGAACTTTCGCCCTCTTCCCCACCCTATGATTTACTTCCCCTTCCATATTTCCATCCGCTGCCTATCCACTCCCAGATATCTGAAAACCTTCACTTCCTCCAGTTTCTCTCCATTCAAACTTACCTCCCAGTTGACGTGTCCCTCAACCTTACTGTACCTAATTACCCTACTCTTATTCACATTTACTCTCAGCTTTCTTCTTTCACACACTTTACCAAACTCAGTCACCAGCTTCTGCAGTTTCTCACCCGAATCAGCAACCAGCGCTGTCTCATCAACAAACAACTGACTCACTTCCAAAGCTCTCTCATCCACAACAGACTGTATACTTGCCTCTCTTTCCAAAACTCTTGCATTCACTTCCCTAACAACCCCATCCATAAACAAATAAAACAGCCATAGAGACAACACGCACCCCTGCCGCAAACCGACATTCACTAAGAACCAATCACTTTCCTCTCTTCCTACACGTACACATGACTTACATTCTCGATGAAAACTTTTCACTGCTTCTAACAACTTACCTTCCACACCATATATTCTTAATACCTTCCACAGAGCATCTCTATCAACTCTATCATAAGCCTTCTCCAGACCCATAAATGCTACATAAAAATCCATTTGCTTTTCTAAGTATTTCTCGCATACGTTTTTCAAAGCCAACACCTGATCCACACATATTCTACCACTTCTGAAAGCACACTGCTCTTCCCCAATCTGATGCTCTGTACATGCCTTCATCTTCTCAATTAATACCCTCCTATATAATTTCCCAGGTATACTCAACAAACTTATACCTCTCTAATTTGAGCACTCACCTTTATCCCCTTTGCCTTTGTACAATGGCACTACGGAAGCATTCGCCAGTCTTCAGTCACCTCACCATGAGACATACATACATACATTAAATAACCTTACCAACCAGTCAAAAATACAGTCACCCCCTTTTTTAATAAATTCCACTGCAATACCATGCAAACACAGTGCCATTCCGGCTTATTCTTCCGCAAAGCTTGTACTATCTCTTCTTTGTTTACCAAATCATTCTCCCTAACCCCCTCTCTTTGTACAACACCTCGACTAAAACACCCTATATCTTCCACTCTTTTATCAAACAAATTCAACAAACCTACATAATACTCACGTCATCTCCTTCCCACATCACCACTAATTGTTATCATCTCCCCATTAACCCCCTTCACTGATATTTCCATTTGTTCCCTTGCCTTACGCACGTTATTTACTTTCTTCCAAAAAGTCTATTCATGCACACTAAAACTTAATGATACTCCCTCACCAGAACTCTCATTTGCCCTCTTTTTCGCCTCTTTCAGCTTTCTCTAGACCTCATGCCTCTTTCTTTTATACATCTCCCAGTCATTTGTATCATTTCCCCGAAGAAATCATCGAGACGCCTCTCTCTTCTCTTTCACTTATAATCTTTTTTCTTCATCACACCATTCACTAAGCTTTCTAATCTGTCCACCTCCCACGTTTCTCATGCCACAAGCATTTTTTGCGCAAGCCATCACTGCTTCCCTAAATACATCCCATTCCTACCCCACTCCCCTTATGTCCTTTGTTCTCATCTTTTTCCATTCTGTACTCAGTCTCCTGGTACTTCCTCACACAAGTCTCCTTCCCAAGCTCACTTACTCTCACCACTCTCTTCACCCCAACATACTCTCTTCTTTTCTGAAAACCCCTACAAATCTTCACCTTTTCCTCCACAAGATAATGATCAAACATCCCTCCAGTTGCACATCCAAATGTCTCTCTTTCGCGCCCCTATCAATTAACACGTAATCCAATAACGCTCTCTGGCCATCTTTCCTACTTACATACGTATACTTATGTAAATCTCTTATATTCAACCGGGTATTCCCAGTCACCCAACCTTTTTCAGCACATTGATATACAAGCTCTTCACCATTTCCATTTAGAACACAGAACACCCCATGTACGGCAATTACTCCCTCAAGAGACTCAATACTCACCTTTGCATTCAAATCACCCAACACTATAATCCGGTCTCGTGTATCATAACTACTAACACACTCACTCAGCTGCTCCCAAAACACTTGCTTCTGATGATCTTTCTTCTAATGCCCAGGTGCATATGCACCAATAATCACCAATCTCTCTCCATCCAATCTATTACATACTTCCATCACTCTTGTTTCAGGAGGAGTGCTACTACTTCACTGGCTCTTGTCCTCTCACTAACTCCTAACTTTACTCCCAAGACATTCCCAAACCACTCTTCCCCTTTACCCCTGAGCTTCGTTTCACTCAGAGCCAAAATATCAAGGTTCATTTCCTCAAATATACTACTTATCTCTATTTTTTCCTCATCTTGGTTACATCCACACATACTAAGACACCCCAGTCTGAGCCTTTGAGGATGATGACCACTCCGCGCATGACTCCTTCTTCTGTTTCCCCGTTTATATATGCATATGTTTATATATGCATATGTATATATATATATATATATATATATATATATATATATATATATATATATATATATATATATATATATATATATATATATATATTTTTTTTTTCTTCATACGATTCGCCATTTCCCGCATTTGCGAGGTAGCATTAAGAACAGAGGACTGGGCCTTAGAGGGAAAATCCTCACCTGGCCCCCTTCTCTGTTCCTTCTTTTGGAAAATTAAAAAAAAAACGAGAGGGGAGGATTTCCAGCCACCCGCTCCCTCCCCTTTTAGTCGCCTTCTACGACACGCAGGGAATACGTGGGAAGTATTCTTTCTCCCCTATCCCCAGGGATAAATATATATATTTAAATATATGTAAATATATAAATATATATATATATATATATATATATATATATATATATATATATATATATATATATATATATATATATATATATATATATATATATATATCTTTTTTTTTTTTTTTTTGCTTTGTCGCTGTCTCCCGCGTTTGCGAGGTAGCGCAAGGAAACAGACGAAAGAAATGGCCCAACCCACCCCCATACACATGTACATACATACGTCCACACACGCAAATATACATACCTACACAGCTTTCCATGGTTTACCCCAGACGCTTCATATATATATGTAAGAAAGTAAATTCTCGATTAATATGGGTAAAACTGAAAGTTGATGGAGAGAGATGGGTGATTATTGGTGCATATGCACCTGGGCATGAGAAGAAAGATCATGAGAGGCAAGTGTTTTGGGAGCAGCTGAATGAGTGTGTTAGTGGTTTTGATGCAAGAGACCGGGTTATAGTGATGGGTGATTTGAATGCAAAGGTGAGTAATGTGGCAGTTGAGGGAATAATTGGTATACATGGGGTGTTCAGTGTTGTAAATGGAAATGGTGAAGAGCTTGTAGATTTATGTGCTGAAAAAGGACTGATGATTGGGAATACCTGGTTTAAAAAGCGAGATATACATAAGTATACTTATGTAAGTAGGAGAGATGGCCAGAGAGAGTTATTGGACTACGTGTTAATTGACAGGCGAGCGAAAGAGAGACTTTTGGATGTTAATGTGCTGAGAGGTGCAACTGGAGGGATGTCTGATCATTATCTTGTGGAGGCTAAGGTGAAGATTTGTATGGGTTTTCAGAAAAGAAGAGTGAATGTTGGGGTGAAGAGGGTGGTGAAAGTAAGTGAGCTTGGGAAGGAGACTTGTGTGAGAAAGTACCAGGAGAGACTGAGTACAGAATGGAAAAAGGTGAGAACAATCGATGTAAGGGGAGTGGGGGAGGAATGGGATGTATTTAGGGAATCAGTGATGGATTGCGCAAAAGATGCTTGTGGCATGAGAAGAGTGGGAGGTGGGTTGATTAGAAAGGGTAGTGAGTGGTGGGATGAAGAAGTAAGAGTATTAGTGAAAGAGAAGAGAGGCATTTGGACGATTTTTGCAGGGAAAAAATGCAATTGAGTGGGAGATGTATAAAAGAAAGAGACAGGAGGTCAAGAGAAAGGTGAAGGAGGTGAAAAAAAGGGCAAATGAGAGTTGGGGTGAGAGAGTATCTTTAAATTTTAGGGAGAATAAAAAGATGTTCTGGAAGGAGGTAAATAAAGTGCGTAAGACAAGGGAGCAAATATGAACTTCAGTGAAGGGCGCAAATGGGGAGGTGATAACAAGTAGTGGTGATGTGAGAAGGAGATGGAGTGAGTATTTTGAAGGTTTGTTGAATGTGTTTGATGATAGAGTGGCAGATATCGGGTGTTTTGGTCGAGGTGGTGTGCAAAGTGAGAGGGTTAGGGAAAATGATTTGGTAAACAGAGAAGAGGTAGTAAAAGCTTTGCGGAAGATGAAAGCCGGCAAGGCAGCAGGTTTGGATGGTATTGCAGTGGAATTTATTAAAAAAGGGTGTGACTGTATTTTTGACTAGTTGGTAAGGTTATTCAATGTATGTATGACTCATGATGACGTGTCTGAGGATTGGCGGAATGCGTGCATAGTGCCATTGTACAAAGGCAAAGGGGATAAGAGTGAATGCTCAAATAACAGAGGTATAAGTTTGTTGAGTATTCCTGGTAAATTATATGGGAGGATATTGATTGAGAGGGTGAAGGCATGTACAGAGCATCAGATTGGGGAAGAGCTGTGTGGTCTCAGAAGTGGTAGAGGATGTGTGGATCAGGTGTTTGCTTTGAAGAATGTATGTGAGAAATACTTAGAAAAGCAAATGGATTTGTATGTAGCATTTATGGATCTGGAGAAGGCATATGATAGAGTTGATAGAGATGCTCTGTGGAAGGTATTAAGAATATATGGTGTGGGAGGAAAGTTGTTAGAAGCAGTGAAAAGTTTTTATCGAGGATGTAAGGCATGTGTACGTGTAGGAAGAGAGGAAAGTGATTGGTTCTCAGTGAATGTAGGTTTGCGGCATGGGTGTGTGATGTCTCCATGGTTGTTTAATTTGTTTATGGATGGGGTTGTTAGGGAGGTGAATGCAAGAGTTTTGGAAAGAGGGGCAAGTATGAAGTCTGTTGGGGATGAGAGAGCTTGGGAAGTGAGACAGTTGTTGTTCGCTGATGATACCGCGCTGGTGGCTGATTCATGTGAGAAACTGCAGAAGCTGGTGACTGAGTTTGGTAAAGTGTGTGAAAGAAGAAAGTTAAGAGTAAATGTGAATAAGAGCAAGGTTATTAGGTACAGTAGGGTTGAGGGTCAAGTCAATTGGGAGGTGAGTTTGAATGGAGAAAAACTTGAGGAAGTAAAGTGTTTTAGATATCTGGGAGTGGATCTGGCTGTGGATGGAACCATGGAAGCGGAAGTGGATCATAGGGTGGGGTTGGGGGCGAAAATTCTGGGAGCCTTGAAGAATGTGTGGAAGTCGAGAACATTATCTCGGAAAGCAAAAATGGGTATGTTTGAAGGATTAGTGGTTCCAACAGTGTTGTATTGTTGCGAGACGTGGGCTATGGATAGAGTTGTGCGCAGGAGGATGGATGTGCTGGAAATGAGATGTTTGAGGACAATGTGTGATGTGAGGTGGTTTGATCGAGTAAGTAACGTAAGGGTGAGAGTGATGTGTGGAAATAGAAAGAGCGTGGTTGAGAGAGCAGAAGAGGGTGTTTTGAAATGGTTTGGGCACATGGAGAGAATGAGTGAGGAAAGATTGACCAAGAGGATATATGTGTCGGAGGTGGAGGGAACGAGGAAAAGAGGGAGACCAAATAGGAGGTGGAAAGATGGAGTGAAAAAGATTTTGTGTGATCGGGGCCTGAACATGCAGGAGGGTGAAAGGAGGGCAAGGAATAGAGTGAATTGGAGCGATGTGGTATACCGGGGTTGACCTGCTGTCAGTGGATTGAATCAGGGCATGTGAAGCGTCTGGGGTAAACCATGGAAAGCTGTGTAGGTATGTATATTTGCGTGTGTGGACGTGTATGTATATACATGTGTATGGGGGTGGGTTGGGCCATTTCTTTCGTCTGTTTCCTTGCGCTACCTCGCAAACGCGGGAGACAGCGACAAAGCAAAAAAAAAAAAAAATATATATATATATACATATATATATATATATATATATATATATATATATATATATATATATATATATATATATATATATATATATATATATATATATATATGTGATGTCTCCATGGTTGTTTAATTTGTTTATGGATGGGGTTGTTAGGGAGGTGAATGCAAGAGTTTTGGAAAGAGGGGCAAGTATGAAGTCTGTTGTGGATGAGAGAGCTTGGGAAGTTAGTCAGTTGTTGTTCGCTGATGATACAGCGCTGGTGGCTGATTCATGTGAGAAACTGCAGAAGCTGGTGACTGAGTTTGGTAAAGTGTGTGAAAGAAGAAAGTTAAGAGTAAATGTGAATAAGAGCAAGGTTATTAGGTACAGTAGGGTTGAGGGTCAAGTCAATTGAGAGGTGAGTTTGAATGGAGAAAAACTGGAGGAAGTGAAGTGTTTTAGATATCTGGGAGTGGATCTGGCAGCGGATGGAACCATGGAAGCGGAAGTGGATCACAGGGTGGGGGAGGGGGCGAAAATTCTGGGAGCCTTGAAAAATGTGTGGAAGTCGAGAACATTATCTCGGAAAGCAAAAATGGGTATGTTTGAAGGAATAGTGGTTCCAACAATGTTGTATGGTTGCGAGGCGTGGGCTATGGATAGAGTTGTGCGCAGGAGGATGGATGTGCTGGAAATGAGATCTTTGAGGACAATATATGGTGTGAGGTGGTTTGATCGAGTAAGTAACGTAAGTGTAAGAGAGATGTGTGGAAATAAAAAGAGCGTGGTTGAGAGAGCAGAAGAGGGTGTTTTGAAATGGTTTGGGCACTTGGAGAGAATGAGTGAGGAAAGATTGACCAAGAGGATATATGTGTCGGAGGTGGAGGGAACTAGGAGAAGAGGGAGACCAAACTGGAGGTGGAAAGATGGAGTGAAAAAGATTTTGTGTGATCGGGGCCTGAACATGCAGGAGGGTGAAAGGAGGGCAAGGAATAGAGTGAATTGGATCGATGTGGTATACCGGGGTTGACGTGCTGTCAGTGGATTGAATCAAGGCATGTGAAGCGTCTGGGGTAAACCATGGAAAGCTGTGTAGGTATGTATATTTGCGTGTGTGGACGTATGTATATACATGTGTATGGGGGTGGTTTGGGCCATTTCTTTCGTCTGTTTCCTTGCGCTACCTCGCAAACGCGGGAGACAGCGACAATGCAAAAAGAAAAAAAAAAAAAAATATATATATATATATATATATATATATATATATATATATATATATATATATATATGTATATATATATATATATATATATATATATATATATATATATATATATATATATATATATATATATATATATATATATATATATATATATATATATATATATATATATACATATATATATATATATATATATATATATATATATATATATATATAGAGAGAGAGAGAGAGAGAGAGAGAGAGAGAGAGAGAGAGAGAGAGAGAGAGAACTGATCCCCTCATGGACAGGAGGAGTACAGCTTATACTGTATTGTGGAGGGTGATACTTTCACCATGCCTTTGGCCAGAGAGGAGTATATACTTGATGTCACAACTGAACTACAGAAGAACCAGCAGGTATTCTACTTGATATTCTGTCGAAGTGTTTGGTACTATCCTTTGCGCTGTGAGAATCCCTTATACTATGAAGTTGTATTCAACCAGATTGCACCGGACTACCTGGAAGGTCTTCTGTTAGTGACACCAGGAGAGCAACTCCAGCAAGATGTCATTTATGATATTGCTAAAGTTGCTGCCCTACTTCACCGTGCAGCTGATCTTGAAGATATTCCCACAATGAAAGAGGTCAAATACTTGTTGTCAAAGCCTGCACTAACAGTGTGGGATGTGAAGCCTCCTCAGTGGGTTAACATGGTCCAGTCTGCATGGACAGAAGTCTCCTCCCTGACCAGCTTACAAGCCAAGGCACAGGTTTTTAGAAATCCTCCAGACATGGCCATTGTTTGGATCTTCTTTCTTCGCTGTTAAGAGAGTAATAGAACCAAAGGAGAGAACTGATCACATCCTTGCACTTAAAAAAAATGGAGTGCACTTCCTTGATCTTCTCACTCATGAGACCTTGACTAAGTATAGTTTGGCTGAAGTGGTAAGTACTAGGAAAGTAAAGCGTGAAGATGAGCTATACCTTGACATGAAATGTGGGAAGTTGATGCAGCAGCGCATCACCCGTATGCAAACAGACCAAGCTCATGAGATATCTCGCCTTATTCGCCAGTACATCACTATTGAACAGCGCGTAACTGGACATTCTCTAGGAGACAATCCCAAAGATGTCACCCTGTCAAGATGAGCCTCACCTGCATTACATGCATTGCTTAGTGTGAAATAAGTCTGTTTCAGCAGTAAGAACTAGGCCCTCAGTTAAAGTATGCACATTACTGATCATTCACTGGATGGATACACAATGTGTGGTAAATAATACAGAAAAATTTGGGTTTCATAATTTTCTAAAAGGAAAATAATTAGGAATCCTTGAGGGTTGTGCCAATAATTGACAAGATAAGGACTGTTGTCCTCCAAGTGTATGCACCCATAGTGATATTTCCATAAACTTAATGCATATACCCATAGCAGGACTTACTTGAGAGCTTGCAAGTACTTACAGCTTAAGAAATTTGCAGAAGAGGCCTCAAATACTATATATATATATATATATATATATATACCCATAGTGATCATTTATCCCTGGGGATAGGGGATTAAGAATACTTCCCACGTATTCCCTGCGTGTCGTAGAAGGCGACTAAAATGGAAGGGAGCGGGGGGCTGGGAATCCTTCCCTCTCATTTTCTTTTCTTTTTTTAAATTTCCAAAAGAAGGAACAGAGTGGGGCCATGGGAGGATATTCCAAAAAAGGCCCAGTCCTCTGTTCTTAACGCTACCTCCCTGACGCGGGAAATGGCGAATAGTTTAAAAGAAAAAAAAGATATATATATATATATATATATATATATATATATATATATCTTATTTTGCTTTGTCGCTGTCTCCCGCGTTACGGAGGTAGCGCAAGGAAACAGACGATAGAATGGCCCAACCCGCCCACATACACATGTATATACATACACGTCCACACACGCAAATATACATACCTATACATCTCAATGCACACATATATATACACACACAGACATATACATATATACACATGTACATAATTCATACTATTTGTTCCCACCGCCACCTCGCCAGACATGGAATAACAGCCCCCTCTCCCCTCATGTGTGCGAAGTAGCGCTAAGACAAGACACCAAAGGCCCCATTCGTTCACACTCAGGCTCTAGCTGTCATGTAATAATGCACCGAAGCCACAGCTCCCTTTCCACATCCAGGCCCCACACACTTTCCATGGTTTACCCCAGACGCTTCAAATGCCCTGGTTCAATCCATTGACAGCACGTCGACAACGGTATACCACATCGTTCCAATTCATTCTATTTGTTGCAAGCCTTTCACCCTCCTGCATGTTCAGGCCCCGATCACTCAAAATCTTTTTCACTCCATCTTTCCACCTCCAATTTGGTCTCCCACTTCTCCTCGTTCCCTCCACCTCTGACACATATATCCTCTTGGTCAATCTTTCCTCACTCATTCTCTGTATGTGACCAAACCATTTCAAAACACCCTCTTCTGCTCTGTCAACCACACTCTTTTTATTTCCACACATCTCTCTCCACCTTACATTACTTACTCGATCAAACCACCTCACACCACATATTGTCCTCAAACATCTCATTTCCAGCACATCCACCCTCCTGCGCACGACTCTATCTATAGCCCACGCCTCGTAACCATACAACATTGTTGGAACCACTATTCCTTCAAACATAGCCATTTTTCCTTTCCGAGATAATGTTCTCGACTTCCAAACATTCTTCAAGGCTCCAAGAATTTTCACCCCCTCCCCCACCCTATGATTCACTTCCGCTTCCATGGTTCCATCCACAGCCAGATCCACTCCCAGATATCTAAAACACTTTACTTCCGCCAGTTTTTCTCCATTCAAACTTACCTCCCAGTTGACTTGACCCTCAACCCTACAGTATCTAATAACCTTGCTCGTATTCACATTTACACTTAACCTTCTTCTTTCACACACTTTACCAAACTCAGTCATCATCTTCTGCAGTTTCTTCCATGAATCAGCCACCAGCGCTGTATCATCAGCGAACAACAACTGACTCACTTCCCAAGCTCTCTCATCCACAACAGACTGCATACTTGCCCCTCTTTCCAAAACTCTTGCATTCACCTCCCTAACAACCCCATCCATAAACAAATTAAACAACCATGGAGACATCACACACTCATGCCGCAAACCTACATTCACTGAGAACCAATCACTTTCCTCTCTTCCTACACGTACACATGCCTTACATCCTCGATAAAAACTTTTCACTGCTTCTAACAACTTGCCTCCCACACTATACATTCTTAAAACCTTCCACAGAGCATCTCTATCAACTCTATCATATGCCTTCTCCAGATCTATAAATGCTACATACAAATCGATTTGCTTTTCTAAGTATTTCTCACATACATTCTTCAAAGCAAACACCTGATCCACACATCCTATACCACTTCTAAAACCACACTGCTCTTCCCCAACCTGATGCTCTGTACACGCCTTCACCCTCTCAATCAATACCCTCCCATTTAATTTAACAGGAATACTCAACGAACTTATACCTCTGTAATTTGAGCACTCACTCTTATCTCCTTTGCCTTTGTACAATGGCACTATGCCAGAATTCCGCCAATCCTCAGGCACCTCACAATGAATCATACATACATTAAATACCCTTACCAACCAGTCAACATTACAGTCACCCCCTTTTTTAATAAATTAAACTGCAATACCATACAAACCTGTTGCTTTGCCGGCTTTCATCTTATGTAAAGCTTTTACTACCTCTTCTCTATTTACCAAACCATTTTCCCTAACCCTCTCACTTTGCACACCACCTCGACCAAAACACCCTATATCTGCCACTCTATCATCAAACACATTCAACAAACCTTCAAAATACTCACTCCATCTCCTTCTCACATCACCACTACTTGTTGTCACCTCCCCATTAGCCCCCTTCACTGAAGTTCCCATTTGCTCCCTTGTCTTACGCACTTTATTTACCTCCTTCCAAAACATCTTTTTGTTCTCCCTGAAATTTAATGATACTCTCACCCCAACTCTCATTTGCCCTCTTTTTCACCTCTTGCAACTTTCTCTTTACCTCCTGCCTCTTTCTTTTATACCTCTCCCACTCATTTGCATTTTTTCCCGTCAAATACCGTTCAAATGCCTCTCTCTTCTCTTTCACTAATAATCTTACTTCTTCATCCCACCACTCACTACCTTTTCTAATCAACCCACCTCCCACGCTTCTCATGCCACAAGCATCTTTTGCACAAGCCATCACTGCTTCCCTAAATACGTCCCATTCCTCCATCACTCCCCTTACCTCCTTGGTTCTAACCTTTTTCCATTCTGTACTCAGTCTTTCCTGGTACTTTCTCACACAAGTCTCTTTCTCAAGCTCACTTACTCTCACCACTCTCTTCACCCAACATTCTCTCTTCTTTTGTGAAAACCCCCACAAATCTTCACCTTCGCCTCCACAAGATAATGATGAGACATCCCTCCAGTTGCACCTCTCAGCACGTTAACATCCAAAATTCTCTCTTTCGTGCGTCTATCAATTAACACGTAATCCAATAACGGTCGCTGGCCATCTCTCCTACTTACATACGTATACTTATACATATCTCGCTTTTAAACCAAGTATTCCCAATCACCAGTCCTTTTTCAGTACATAAATCTACAAGCTCTTCAGCATTTCCATTTACAACACTGAACACTCCATATATACCAATTATTCCCTCAACTGCCACATTACTCACCTTTGCATTCAAATCACCCATCACTATAACCCGGTCTCGTGCATCAAGCCCACTAACACACTCATTCAGCTGCTCCCAAAACACTTGCCACTCATGATCTTTCTTCTCATGCCCAGGTGCATATGCACCAATAATCACCCATCTCTCTCCATCAACTTTCAGTTTTACCCATATCAATCTAGAATTTGCTTTCTTACAATCTATTACATACTCCAACATATATATATATATATATATATATATATATATATATATATATATATATATATATATATATATATATATATATATTTTTCTTTTTTTTATTTGCTTTGTCGCTGTTTCCCGCGTTTGCGACGTAGCGCAAGGAAACAGACGAAAGAAATGGCCCAACCCACCCCATTACACATGTATATACCTACGTCCATACACGCAAATATACATACCTACAAAGCTTTCCATGGTTTACCCCAGAATCTTCACATGCTCTGATTCAATCCACTGACAGCACGTCAACCCCGATATACCACATCGATCCAATTCACTCTATTCCTTGCCCTCCTTTCACCCTCCTGCATGTTCAGGCCCCGATCACACAAAATCTTTTTCACTCCATCTTTCCACCTCCAATTTGATCTCCCACTTCTCCTCGTTCCCTCCACCTCCGACACATATATCCTCTGGGTCAATCTTTCCTCACTCATTCTCTCCATGTGCCCAAACCATTTCAAAACACCCTCTTCTGCTCTCTCAACCACGCTCTTTTTATTTCCACACACCTCTCTTACCCTTACGTTACTTACTCGATCAAACCACCTCACATCACACATTGTCCTCAAACATCTCATTTCCAGCACATCCATCCTCCTGCGCACAACTCTATCCACAGCCGACGCCTCGCAACCATACAACATTGTTGGAAACACTATTCCTTCAAACATACCCATATATATATATATATATATATATATATATATATATATATATATATATATATATATATGTATATGTATGTATATTATCCCTGGGGATAGGGGTGAAAGAATACTTCCCACGCATTCCTCTCGTGTCGTAGAAGGCGACTACAGGGGACGGGAGCGGGGGGCCGGAAATCCTCCCCTCCTTGTATTTCTTTTTTTAACTTTCTAAAATGGGAAATATATATATATATATATATATATATATATATATATATATATATATATATATATATATATATATATATATATATATATATATACATATATATATATATATATATGGGAGCGGGTGCTGGAAATCTCCCTTCTCGTTTTTTTTTTTAATTTTCAAAAAGAAGGAACAGAGAAGGTGGCCAGGTGAGGATATTCCCTCAAAGGCCCAGTCCTCTGTTCTTAACGGTACCTTGCTAACGCGGAAAATGGTGAATAGTTTGAAAAAAAAAATATATATATCATTAAATTTTAGGGAGAGTAAAAAGATGTTCTGGAAGGAGGTAAATAAAGTGCGTAAGACAAGGGAGCAATTGGGAACTTTAGTGAAGGGCGCAAATGGGGAGGTGATGACAAGTAGTGGTGATGTGAGAAGGAGATGGAGTGAGTATTTTGAAGGTTTGTTGAATGTGTTTGATGATAGAGTGGCAGATATAGGGTGTTTTGGCCGAGGTGGTGTGTAAAGTGAGAGGGTTAGGGAAAATGATTTGGTAAACAGAGAAGAGGTAGTAAAAGCTTTGCGGAAGATGAAAGCCGGCAAGGCAGCAGGTTTGGATGGTATTGCAGGGGAATTTATTAAAAAAGGGGGTGACTGTATTGTTGACTGGTTGGTAAGGTTATTTAATGTATGTATGACTCATGGTGAGGTGCCTGAGGATTGGCGGAATGCGTGCATAGTGCCATTGTACAAAGGCAAAGGGGATAAGAGTGAGTGCTCAAATTACAGAGGTATAAGTTTGGTGAGTATTCCTGGTAAATTATATGGGAGGGTATTGATTGAGAGGGTGAAGGCATGTACAGAGCATCAGATTGGGGAAGAGCAGTGTGGTTTCAGAAGTGGTAGAGGATGTGTGGATCAAGTGTTTGCTTTGAAGAATGTATGTGAGAAATACTTAGAAAAGCAAATGGATTTGTATGTAGCATTTATGGATCTGGAGAAGGCATATGATAGAGTTGATAGAGATGCTCTGTGGAAGGTATTAAGAATATATGGTGTGGGAGGCAAGTTGTTAGAAGCAGTGAAAAGTTTTTATCGAGGATGTAAGGCATGTGTACGTGTAGGAAGAGAGGGAAGTGATTGGTTCTCAGTGAATGTAGGTTTGCGGCAGGGGTGTGTGATGTCTCCATGGTTGTTTAATTTGTTTATGGATGGGGTTGTTAGGGAGGTGAATGCAAGAGTTTTGGAAAGAGGGGCATGTATGAAGTCTGTTGGGGATGAGAGAGCTTGGGAAGTGAGTCAGTTGTTGTTCGCTGATGATACAGCGCTGGTGGCTGATTCACGTGAGAAACTGCAGAAGCTGGTGACTGAGTTTGTTAAAGAGTGTGAAAGAAGAAAGTTAAGAGTAAATGTGAATAAGAGCAAGGTTATTAGGTACAGTAGGGTTGAGGGTCAAGTCAATTGGGAGGTGAGTTTGAATGGAGAAAAACTGGAGGAAGTGAAGTGTTTTAGATATCTGTGAGTGGATCTGGCAGCGGATGAAACCATGGAAGCGGAAGTGAATCATAGTTTGGGGGAGGGGGCGAAAATTCAAGGAGCCTTGAAGAATGTGTGGAAGTCGAGAACATTATCTCGGAAAGGAAAAATGGGTATGTTTGAAGGAATAGTGGTTCCAACAATGTTGTATGGTTGCGAGGCGTGGGCTATGGATAGAGTGGTGCGCAGGAGGATGGATGTGCTGGAAATGAGATGTTTGAGGACAGTGTGTGGTGTGAGGTGGTTTGATCGAGTAAGTAACGTAAGGGTAAGAGAGATGTGTGGAAATAAAAAGAGCGTGGTTGAGAGAGCAGAAGAGGGTGTTTTGAAATGGTTTGGGCACATGGAGAGAATGAGTAAGGAAAGATTGACCAAGAAGATATATGTGTCGGAGGTGGAGGGAACGAGGAGAAGAGGGAGACCAAATTGGAGATGGAAAGATGGAGTGAAGAAGATTTTGTGTGATCGGGGCCTGAACATGCAGGAGGGTGAAAGGAGGGCAAGGAATATATTGAATTGGATCGATGTGGTATATCGGGGTTGACGTGCTGTCAGTGGATTGAATCAGGGCATGTGAAGATTCTGGGGTAAACTATGGAAAGTTTTGTAGGTATGTATATTTGCGTGTGTGGATGTATGTATATACATGTGTAATGGGGTGGGTTGGGCCATATATATATATATATATATATATATATATATATATATATATATATATATATATATATATATATATATATATATATATATATATATATATATATATATATATATATATATATATATATATATGAAAGAATAACCCCCTCCCCCCTTATGTGTGCGAAGTAGCACTAGGAATAGACAACAAAGTCCAAATTCGTTCACACTCAGTCTCTAGCTGTCATGCAATAATAAACCAAAACCACAACTCCCTTTCCACATCCAGGCCCCACAGAACTTTCCATGGTTTACCGCAGACACTTCACATGCCCTGATTTAATCCATTGACAACACGTCGACCCCAGTATACAACATCGTTCCAATCTACTCTATTCCTTGCACGCCTTTCACCCTCCTGCCTGTTCAGGCCCCGATCACTCAAAATCTTTTTCATTCCATCTTTCTCCCTTGAGTTTTGTCTGCCACTTCCTCGTTCCTTCCACCTCTGACACATATATCCTTTTTGTCAATCTTTCCTCACTCATTCTCTCCATTTGACCAAACCATTTCAAAACATCCTCTTTTGCTCTCTCAACCACACTATTTGTATTACCACACATCTCTCTTACCCTTACATTACTTACTCGATCAAACCACCTCACACCACATATTGTCCTGAATCATCTTATTTCCATCACATCCACCCTCCTCCGAACAACTCTATCCATAGCTTACGCCTCGTTACCATATAACATCGTTGGAACCACTATTCCTTCAAACATACCCATTTTTGCTTTCCGAGATAATGATCTCGACTTCCACACATTCTTCAACGCTCCTAGAATTTTCTCCCTCTCTCCCACCCTATGATTCACTTCCGCTTCCATGGTTCCATCCGCTGCCAAATCCACTACCAGATATCTAAAACACTTCACTTCCTCATGTGTATCGCCGTTTAAACTTACCTTCCAATTGACTTGACCCTCAATCCTACTGTACCTAATTACCTTGCTCTTATTCACATTTACTCTCAACTCTCTTCTTTCACACACTTTACCAAACTCAGTCACCAGCTTCTCCAGTTTCTCACAAGATTCAGCCACCAGCGCTGTATCGTCAGCGAACAACAACTGACTCACTTCCCAAGCTTTTTCATCTACATCAGACTGCATACTTGCCTCTCTTTCTATAATTCTTGCATTCACCTCCCTAACAACCCGATCCACAAACAAATTAAACAACCATGGAGGCATCGCACACCCCTATCGCAAACCTCCATTCACTGAAAACCAATCACACTCCTGTCTTCCTACACGTACACATGCGTTACATCCTCGATAAAAAACTTTTCACTGCTTCTAAGAACTTGCCTCCCACACTATATTTTAAATACCTTCCACAGACCATCTCTATTAACTCTATCATTTGACTTTTCCAGATCCATAAATGCGACATACGAGTTCATTTGTTTTTCTAAGTAATTCTCACATACATTCTTCAAAGCAAACACCTGATCCACACATCCTCTACCACTTCTGAAACCACACTGCTCTTCCCCAGTCTGATGCTCTGTACACGCCTTCACCCTCTCAATCAATACCCCCCATATAATTTACCAGGAATACTCAAAAAACTTATACCTCTGTAATTTGAGCACTCACTCTTATCCCCTTTGCCTTTGTACAATGGCACTATGCAAGCATTCCGCCAATCCTCAGGCACCTCACCATGAATCATACATACATTGAATAACCTTACCAACCAGTCATTAATACCGTCACCACCTTTTTTAATAAATTCCATGTGATTGTCCAAAACATGTTTTGGACAATTACAAGTTTGCCAAATGGCGTCCTAGCTTCGTCTGTTCGATGTATATGAACTGACTCTTATATTCCTCTCTTGTGTCTCCCCTAATGATGTGATTATCACACGAAAGTGCACTTGGGAAGTTTTCGTGTTTCATTTTCCCCGCGGACTTATGGGATTATCTTGATCACACGCGCAATTGTGATCCTTTCCAACATATATATGTATATATATATATATATATATATATACTTCCCACGTATTCCCTGCGTGTCGTAGAAGGCGACTAAAAGGGGAGGGAGCGGGGGGCTGGAAATCCTCCCCTCTCGGTTTTTTTTTTTTTTTTTTTCAATTTTCCAAAAGAAGGAAAAGAGAATTGGGCCAGGTGAGGGTATTCCCTCAAAGGCCCAGTCCTCTGTTCTTAACGCTACCTCGCTAATGCGGGAAATGGCGAATAGTTTGAAAGAAAGAAAGATATATATATATATATATATATATATATATATATATATATATATATATATATATATATATATATATATATATATATATATATATATATATCCCTGGGGATAGGGGAGAAAGAATACTTCCCACGTATTCCCTGCGTGTCGTAGAAGGCGACTAAAAGGGAAGGGAGCGGGGGGCTGGAAATCCTCCCCTCTCGTTTTTTTTTTAATTTTCCAAAAGAAGGAACAGAGAAGGGGGCGAGGTGAGGATATTCCCTCAAAGGCCCAGTCCTCTGTTCTTAACGCTACCTCGCTATCGCGGGAAATGGCGAATAGTATGAAAAAAAAAAATATATATATATATATATATATATATATATATATATATATATATATATATATATATATATATATATATTTATATATATATATATATATATATATATATATATATATATATATATATATATATATATATATATATATATATATATATTCTTTTTTTTAATTTTGCTTTGTCGCTGTCTCCCGCGTTTGCGAGGTAGCGCAAGGAAACAGACGAAAGAAGTGGCCCAACCCACCCCCATACACATGTATATACATACACGTCCCCACACGCAAATATACATACCCATCCATCTCAATGTACACAAATATATACACACACACAGACACATACATATATACACATGCACACAATTCACACTGCCTTTATTCATTCCCATCGCCACCTACATAAAAATGTTATAAAATTCTACTTTTTCATAATTGTTCCTACATTACGTAGGACTTGTTCGCCAAGTGACCTGGTCTGATATGTTAGCGTGACATTCCGTCCTTCTCAAACATTTACCCATAACTTCAATTTCATCCCCGGCCTCATCACCACTTGTTATGGCACGTCACAGCACCCTCATGTACTTCAACACCATTACCAGTCTCATGTCACACAACGACTTAAAAACTTATCTTACGTTATTGTGAACGATTTTCATTGTATATTTTTGAAGGAAACCAAAATATAAAATTCTATGTAAATAATTTTAAGTTTTTTGATATTTCTTTCATGCTACAAAATCAGATCAAATGCATAGACTTTTCGCATGCCTACGCCCGTCCCAGTATGATCCATAATGGTTTGTCTTCCAAGGGAATAGTAACAACTAGGAACTTCACAAGGTCTCTGCATACATTACCTGCGTTACATACAATCACCAGGATGTCTGTTTGCCTGTTTATCTGTTTGTACGTTCCTGAGAGTGCATTTCTTTTTCCTGTGAAAACTGTATAAGAATACAGTAAACGCCACATTTGAAGACAAATACCTATAAAGTTTTCCGATATTAAAAAGGAAACGTATAATTGACTTCCCCAATTTTCTTGTAATTCACTTCGGCCGCTCTCATCCCGCGGGGCAAATATAGGTTATTGTTGTTGTTTATATATCAATGGTGATGATAGATACATATATATATATATATATATATATATATATATATATATATATATTTATATATATATATATATATATATATATATATATATATATATATATATATATATATATATATATATATATAAATATATATATATATATAAATATATATATATATATATATATATATATATATATATATATATATATATATATATATATATATATATATATATATATATATATATATATATATATATATATATATATATATATATATATATATATATATATATATATACTTAGAAAAGCAAATGGATTTGTATGTAGCATTTATGGATCTGGAGAAGGCATATGATAGAGTTGATAGAGATGCTCTGTGGAAGGTATTAAGAATATATGGTGTGGGAGGAAAGTTGTTAGAAGCAGTGAAAAGTTTTTATCGAGGATGTAAGGCATGTGTACGTGTAGGAAGAGAGGAAAGTGATTGGTTCTCAGTGAATGTAGGTTTGCGGCAGGGGTGTGTGATGTCTCCATGGTTGTTTGATTTGTTTATGGATGGGGTTGTTAGAGAGGTAAATGCAAGAGTTTTGGAAAGAGGGGCAAGTATGAAGTCTGTTGGGGATGAGAGAGCTTGGGAAGTGTCAGTTGTTGTTCGCTGATGATACAGCGCTGGTGGCTGATTCATGTGAGAAACTGCAGAAGCTGGTGACTGAGTTTGGTAAAGTGTGTGGAAGAAGAAAGTTAAGAGTAAATGTGAAAAAGAGCAAGGTTATTAGGTATAGTAGGGTTGAGGGTCAAGTCAATTGGGAGGTGAGTTTGAATGGAGAAAAACTGGAGGAAGTGAAGTGTTTTAGATATCTGGGAGTGGATCTGGCAGCGGATGGAACCATGGAAGCGGAAGTGGATCATAGGGTGGGGGAGGGGGCGAAAATTCTGGGAGCCTTGAAGAATGTGTGGAAGTCGAGAACATTATCTCGGAAAGCAAAAATGGGTATGTTTGAAGGAACAGTGGTTCCAACAATGTTGTATGGTTGTGAGGCGTGGGCTATGGATAGAGTTGTGCGCAGGAGGATGGATGTGCTGGAAATGAGATTTTTGAGGACAATGTGTGGTGTGAGGTGGTTTAATCGAGTGAGTAACGTAAGGGTGAGAGAGATGTGTGGAAATAAAAAGAGCGTGGTTGAGAGAGCAGAAGAGGGTGTTTTGAAGTGGTTTGGGCACATGGAGAGAATGAGTGAGGAAAGATTGACCAAGAGGATATATGTGTCGGAGGTGGAGGGAACGAGGAGAAGAGGGAGACCAAATTGGAGGTGGAAAGATGGAGTGAAAAAGATTTTGTGTGATCGGGGCCTGAACATGCAGGAGTGTGAAAGGAGGGCAAGGAATAGAGTAAATTGGAGCGATGTGGTATACCGTGGTTGACGTGCTGTCAGTGGATTGAATCAAGGCATGTGAAGCGTCTGGGGTAAACCATGGAAAGCTGTGTAGGTGTGTATATTTGCGTGTGTGGACGTATGTATGTGCATGTGTATGGGGGGGGGGGGTTGGGCCATTTCTTTCGTCTGTTTCCTTGCGCTACCTCGCAAACGCGGGAGACAGCGACAAAGCAAGGAAAAAAAAAGAATATATATATATATATATATATATATATATATATATATATATATATATATATATATATATATATATATATATATATATATATATATATATATATATATTTACATATATATATATATATATATATATATATATATATATATATATATATATATATATATATATATATATATATATATATATGTATATATATAGGGGAGAAAGAATACTTCCCACGTGTTCCCTGCGTGTCGTAGAAGGCGACTAAAAGGGGAGGGAGCGGGGGGCTGGAAATCCTCCCCTCTCATCATTTTTTTTTTTGTTTTTTCTTTCCAAAAGAACGAACAGAGAAGGGGGCCAGGTGAGGATATTCCCTCAGAGGCCCAGTCCTCTGTTCTTGACGCTACCTCGCTAACGCGGGAAATGGCGAGTAGTTTGAAAGAAAAGAAGAAAATATATATATATGATAATTCAGATATAGTCTTATTACCTTTATAAAACATGAAAAGTCAACAAACACTGTTATTTACTATTATATTGTTTCTGTTTTTATGATAATCACAACCGCCAAGGGAGCAATGGATTTTGTACAATCGGAATCCATGTGAAGAATCGGAGGAAACATCTTGTCCAGATAACTATTTCTCTTCCTTATTTGAAAATTTATATCTGCGTTATACAAATGCCTCGACGCCCTGAATGACACAACTTCCAAGTCTTAGTTTAAGTTTGACCTGTCTTGGAAGTACAAGTTCTTAGCTTGGCAACACTTTCATCTCTTCTGGAGTGCACAGGAGCTTGCATGACGCGTTCATTCTATCATAGCATGGCTTATCCACTTGATCTACCTGCGTGTATCATCGACTACATGAAGTTATTATAAGTTCGCTGGGTCTCATTCGTCAAACTCGGAGCCATAGTTCTGTTGCGGCCGCCTCGTTCTCTGAAGCACTTATCTGTTATTACTTTGTCTCAACGGAAGAAGTATCACTCTCACGCTATACCACTGCTACACTGGTGCCAGATGTTCATTATACCTGTCATCATGTTTGCATGTCACTTGTATAAGCAAAATTTACAAACATGAGAGCAACTTCATCCTGTGTTCGCTTCACTAGCAGGTATCATTTCAATGAACATTTAAGACTTCGCCTTTGAACAACAGTGCTAAATACTAAAGCTAATTTACAACATAAGGAAAACAATATTTGGGTCCTGGAAAGACGTGGCCACACAATATACCCACATGACATCAGAACTGGCATCACTTTCCCCCATTTGTTCGATAACGTCACAGTGATAGTCTAAATAGTCATGTTTGCAGATGATGTGAGTTGAAAACAAAGAGAGTTGAAGGACATAAAGAGAAGTGTCACGAGGATTGAGAAGCAATGAGAGGAAGAAATACTAGTGAGAAATATTCAAAGCTGAAAAATTAATTAATGAGTATATATAACGTTAAGGAATTATGGGAAATCTTGAGAGAGAGAGGGAAGAAAAAATTAATGGCTTTTTTAAAGAAAAACAGGAAAGGAAACTGATAAAGAAATCAGGATCAATTAATCCCCCGACAGACGGTGTCTTCGTGAACTAAAGCATCCTCCTCAAGCCTTGTAATTACTGTTGCTCCTGTATCGTTAAGAAGTTTGTCAGCGTCGCTGGGGAGAGTTCAGGGATGAGTGTGTCAGAGAGAGAGAGAGAGAGAGAGAGAGAGAGAGAGAGAGAGAGAGAGAGAGAGAGAGAGAGAGAGAGAGAGAGAGAGAGAGAGAGAGAGACGTGCGTCAGCTAAAAGTTGGTAATGTTGACGTCTATGTCATTCGCCACACAAAATCACCTCGCAACCACCTCGTTGTCTACCCTCAAGAAAACGTAATGTAATGGTGTCGAGAACAGGAACAATAATATTATTATTATCACAAACATGAGGACACCAAAGATAATGTTGATGATGGCAAAGAATCACCCTGATCACCAATATAAACTCTGGTCTTTTGATCTCTCTCTCTCTCTCTCTCTCTCTCTCTCTCTCTCTCTCTCTCTCTCTCTCTCTCTCTCTCTCTCTCTCTCTCTCTCTCTCTCTCTCTCTCTCTCTCTCTCTCTCTCTCTCTCTCTCTCTCTCTCTCTCTCTCTCTCTCTCCATCCTACCTCCGGTGACCCTCCTTGTAAGATGATACCTTTGTACTTGGGTATGATTTAATCAGTGATTTGCTAGTCTCCCCACTGCCATCGTCTGGTACATAATCTTGGGTAAGATGAGCTTATTCGTGGATGAACTTGTCTAATCATAGAACCCATGAGAATGATTATTGAAAGTGGTGGAGGACTGGAGAATCCGTTTGGTGAAAGAATAGATAAATATGGTGAGGGAGAGGAAGGGTACCAAACATTAGCTCGATTTTTCTGTTAAGTGAGATGGTGAATCGTGGTACACTACATAATTTATAACAGCACCGCCGACCAAGACATAAGATCCTTGAACTTCACAAACACGCATACACACAAGGAGCACTAGACACGTTACTAGGTCCCTTCTTCTCAATAAATGAACGTTCTTTCATAGCTCTGGTTCCTTTACCGTCCAGAAATAGAGTATGATATTAGGTTTCCAGTCGGTGGACAAAGTGGCCGAGAAGGTCGTCATTAAATGACACAAAGACTACGAAACATATAAAATTGTCCTTATTTTGACGTTACCGTCTACGCATGGGGAGATATGATTGTTATAAGGACTCTGTATCTTTTACGTGATACTCGACATGTTCTCCGGAAGACAGGTCTCTTAATGGAAACTCAAGGCCATTAGTGAGGAAAGTTTCTTCTGTTATATTTACTTAATCATCGTAAAGTATAACTGGAGTGGAGGTTGTCGTGGATAGCAGCTAATCCACTGTTGCCTCTTGAGCATGTGTGAAAAAACACGTGAAACCCAAAGTTACTCATTGTCAACGCGATGAGATGAGCATCTTACGAAGGACCAACTTACGAATATGAGAGGTATCAATCACCGTTACCTCTGTTCCTCCCATACTCTCGGTGCCTCTGCGTTGGATCCAGTAAGTGGTCCATCTACCAAAGATACGGCTAATGGAGCCTCTGCCAAGACGCCATTGTCAAGAGCTTCGGCCATTCCCCCATCCGTTAGGGCCCCATCTTCTTATGCTTCAGCCGGTATCCCCAGTTTTTGGTACCCCATCCATGTTATCGGCTTCCAGGGTCCCTGTCACTGGAACTTGCATCAGGGCTCCAAACAATTATCTTCGAGTATTGTATCTTTTAAAGGAATCCGAAAAATGGCGTGTTTATCAGGTTCCCCAAATCCTAATACTTCCATCAGAGTCCTCTACTACAAGTGAGTTTTTTTTTCATCAAAGCCTCGCTTATTGATACCTCTGAGAGTTGGTACTTCTTCGGCAGCAGCAGTTGCGGAGCCTCATGGGCAAAAGCTGGAAGAGACACTTCCTGAAGGTGGCACCGCAGGTAGAGTAAAAGACGAAGTTGATGCTGAAGTGTGTGTACTGAAGTTGCATGAAGAGCTGTTGTAAGTTCCACATAGTGACTTCGTCACTGCTGTGGTCCTCCTCCCACAGACTGGTGATGAAAGCGTGCACCCGAATCACGTGACTGGAAGAACAAAGTCAGACTCAATCAGTTAACCTTGCATGATTATTAGAAGAACATACGATATACAGATTGATAAAAGGTGGAAATTCGTTGTTGACTGACGCTAAACTTCAACTGACTCTAAGCTTTAACTGACTCTCTAGGCTTTTACATAAAAGAAAGCAATGATGTATGTACACATTAAAGTTTACAGTATACATCTATTATATTTGATAAGCCAGCTGTAATGAAATCATTGTTTCCATGCATAGAAATTGAAGTATCGATTCAAAATGGGGTTTACATGCATAATGTTCCTTAGTAGTATAGGAATTTACACTCAAAACATAAAGTATATTATCTATCAATTACCTTTTTATACATTTCTGTAAATATTTTTGATATTAACTAACGAGACAATATCAGATCTTTCCGTAACATCCAACTGTACTACTTCCTAATTTATGAGTGATTATCTTTCACATGGGAGGCGAATCTTGGTTGGTGAATAATCCCTAACAAAAAATACATTCTTGTCTCACAAGCCATATGTTAACGTGTCAACCATTAATGATTCTCGATTAGAAAGGTACTAGAAAGATATCATGGCCAGCAGCGCGCGTTGTAATACATTACTGACAGCGACGCATTCATGAGCCGCCCAGGGTCTAGCCAATAAGTTCGAAATCGAGCTGCGACAATCACTTCTTTGTCATCCCGGCTCTTCATCCACCCTTATATATATATATGTATATATATATATATATATATATATATATATATATATATATATATATATATATATATATATATATATATATATATATATATTTTTTTTTTTTTTTTTTTGGCTTTGTCGCTGTCTCCCGCGTTTGCGAGGTAGCGCAAGGAAACAGACGAAGGAAATGGCCCAACCCACCCCCATACACATGTATATACATACACGTCCACACACGCAAATATACATACCTACACAGCTTTCCATGGTTTACCCAGACGCTTCACATGCCCTGATTCAATCCACTGACAGCAGGTTAACCCCGGTATACCACATCGATCCAATTCACTCTATCCCTTGCCCTCCTTTCACCCTCCTGCATGTTCAGGCCCCGATCACACAAAATCTTTTTCACTCCATCTTTCCACTTCCAATTTGGTCTCCCACTTCTCCTCGTTCCCTCCACCTCCGACACATATATCCTCTTGGTCAATCTTTCCTCACTCATTCTCTCCATGTGCCCAAACCATTTCATAACACCCTCTTATGCTCTCTCAACCACGCTCTTTTTAATTCCACACATCTCTCTTACCCTTACGTTACTTACTCGATCAAACCACCTCACACCACACATTGTCCTCAAACATCTCATTTCCAGCACATCCACCCTCCTGCGCACAACTCTATCCATAGCCCACGCCTCGCAACCATACAACATTGTTGGAACCACTATTCCTTCAAACATACACATTTTTGCTTTCCAAGATAATGTTCTCGACTTCCACACATTCTTCAAGGCTCCCAGGATTTTCGCCCCCTCCCCCACCCTATGATCCACTTCCGCTTCCATGGTTCCATCCGCTGCCAGATCCACTCCCAGATATCTAAAACACTTTACTTCCTCCAGTTTTTCTCCATTCAAACTTACCTCCCAATTGACTTAACCCTCAACACTACTGTACCTAAAAACCTTGCTCTTATTCACATTTACTCTCAACTTTCTTTTTTCACACACTTTACCAAACTCAGTCACCAGCTTCTGCAGTTTCTCACATGAATCAGCCACCAGCGCTGTATCAACAGCGAACAACAACTGATTCACTTCCCAAGCTCTCTCATCCACAACAGACTTCATACTTGCCCCTCTTTCCAAAACTCTTGCATTCACCTCCCTAAGAACCATGTCCATAAACAAATTAAACAACCATGGAGACATCACACACCCCTGCCGCAAACCCACATTCACTGAGAACCAATCACTTTCCTCTCTTCCTACACGTACACATGCCTTACATCCTCGATAAAAACTTTTACAATACGAATCCATTTGCTTTTCTAAGTATTTCTCACATACATTCTTCAAGTCAAACACCTGATCCACACATCCTCTACCACTTCGGAAACCACACTGCTCTTCCCCAATCTGATGCTATGTACATGCCTTCACCCTCTCAATCAATACCCTCTCATATAATTTACCAGGAATACGCAACAAACTTATACCTCTGTCATTTGAGCACTCACTCTTATCCCCTTTGCCTTTGTACAATGGCACTATGCACGCATTCCGCCAATCCTCAGGCACCTCACCATGAGTCATACATACATTAAATAACCTTACCAACCAGTCAACAATACAGTCACCCCCTTTTTTGATGAATTCCAATGCAATACCATCCAAACCTGCTGCCTTCCGGGCTTTCATCTTCCGCAAAGCTTTTACTACCTCTTCTCTGTTTACCAAATCATTTTCCCTAACCCTCTCACTTTGCACACCAACTCGACCAAAACACCCTATATCTGCCACTCTATCATCAAACACATTCAACAAACCTTCAAAATACTCACTCCATCTCCTTCTCACATCACCACTACTTGTTATCACCTCCCCATTTGCGCCCTTCACTGAAGTTCCCATTTGCTCCCTTGTCTTACTCACTTTATTTACCTCCTTCCAGAACATCTATTTATTGTCCCTAAAATTTAATGATACTCTCTCAACCCAACTCTCATTTGCCCTCTTTTTCACCTCTTACACCTTTCTCTTGAACTCCTGTCTCCTTCTTTTATACATCTCCCACTCAAGTGCATTTTTTCCATGCAAAAATCGTCCAAATGCCTCTCTCTTCTCTTTCACTACTAATCTTACTTCTTCATCCCACCACTCACTACCCTTTCTAATCAACCTACCTCCCACTCTTCTCATGCCACAAGCATCTTTTGCGCAATCCATCACTGATTCCCTAAATACATTCCATTCCTCCCCCACTTCCCTTACTTCAATTGTTCTCACCTTTTTCCATTCTGTACTCAGTCTCTCCTGGTACTTCCTCACACAAGTCTCCTTCCCAAGCTCACTTACTCTCACCACTCTCTTCACCCCAACATTCACTCTTCTTTTCTGAAAACCCATACAAATCTTCACCTTAGCCTCCAAAAGATAATGATCAGACATCCCTCCAGTTGCACCTCTCAGCACATTAACATCTAAAAGTCTCTCTTTCGCGCGCCTGTCAATTAACACGTAATCCAATAACGGTCTCTGGCCATCTCTCCTACTTACACACGTATACTTATGTATATCTCGCTTTTTAAACCAGGTATTCCCAATCACCAGTCCTTTTTCAGCACATAAATCTACAAGCTCTTCACCATTTCCATTTACAACACTGAACACCTCATGTATACCAATTATTCCCTCAACTGCCACATTACTCACCTTTGCATTCAAATCACCCCTCACTATAACCCGGTCTCGTGCATCAAAACCACTAACACACTCATTCAGCTGCTCCCAAAACACTTGCCTCTCATGATCTTTCTTCTCATGCCCAGATGCATATGCACCAATAATCACCCATCTCTCTCCATCAACTTTCAGTTTTACCCATACTAATCGAGAATTTACTTTCTTACATTCAATCACATACTCCCACAACTCCTGTTTGAGGAGTACTGCTACTCCTTCCCTTGCTCTTGTCTTCTCACTAACCCCTGACTTTACTCCCAAGACATTCCCAAACCAATCTTCCCCTTTACCCTTGAGCTTCGTTTCACTCAGAGCCAGGTGGTAGAGTGACCCGCAGTGTATCGAGATAGACGTCCCCAGAACTTTTTTAAAGGGGAAGTAAATGTTTATAGTTGTGTTACTGGAGTGATAGTTTTCATACATGCTGCTCTGACAATAAAATAGTGAAATTGGAAAAAAGGTAGCTTAGACATTGAAGCTTATTCTTTCATTGAAATGTGAACATCGGGAGTTTTTTTTCTTTTTTTTTTTCAAAGTGATAGAGATGGAAAGCAAAAAGATGTTTTGATAAATGTACTGGAAAAGTTGAGGTCCAGATAAATTTTTGGTCTGTCAAGGCTTTATTATGGCGGATAACCAACTACCTACCCTCATGTATCCAAGATATGGTTGTACTTTGTGTAATGAAGAAAATTGAGAAACATCATAAGCCAATATTCCTGTTTCATGATAAGAGAAGTGGACCAGGCAGTATGATACAGTGGTTAAATTGATGAAAACTACTATTGACGTTTGTGTATATAAATTATACATTTTCCTTTTCCATAGCCAGAGGTTGAACCATTATGTGACATTCATTTTTCATTTCATTTCAAACTAGAAGTTTCAGTTTTCTAAATTATTTCTTACATTTTTCATATGTATATATATGTATATGTGTGTATGTATATATATATATATATATATATATATATATATATATATATATGTATATGTATATATATATATATATATATATATATATATATATATATATATATATATATATATATATATATATATATATATATATATATATGTGCGTGTGTATATATTTCTTTTTTCAAACTATTCACCATTTCCCGCATTAGCGAGGTAGCGTTAAAAACAGAGGACCGGCTTTTCAGCGAATATCCTCACCTGGCCACCATCTCTGTTCCTTCTTTTGGAAAATTAAAAAACAAAATAAGGGGAGGATTTCCAGCCCCCCCCCCCCCCCTCCCTTCCCATATAATAGCCTTCTACGACACTCAGGGGATACGGGGAAAGTATTCGTTCTCCCCTATCCCCAGGGATAATATATATATATATATATATATATATATATATATATATATATATATATATATATTTATTATTTTTATTATACTTTGTCGCTGTCTCCCGCGTTTGCGAGGTAGCGCAAGGAAACAGACGAAAGAAATGGCCCAACCCCCCCCCATACACATGTATATACATACGTCCACACACGCAAATATACATACCTACACAGCTTTCCATGGCTTACCCCAGACGCTTCACATGCCTTCATTCAATCCACCGACAGCACGTCAACCCCGGTATACCACATCGCTCCAATTCACTCTATACCTTGCCCTCCTTTCACCCTCATTTATGTTCAGGCCCCGATCACACAAAATCTTTTTCACTCCATCTTTCCACCTCCAATTTGGTCTCCCTCTTCTCCTTGTTCCCTCCACCTCCGACACATATATCCTCTTGGTCAATCTTTCCTCACTCATCCTCTCCATGTGCCCAAACCACTTCAAAATACCCTCTTCTGCTCTCTCAACCACGCTCTTTTTATTTCCACACATCTCTCTTACCCTTACGTTACTCACTCGATCAAACCACCTCACACCACATATTGTCCTCAAACATCTCATTTCCAGCACATCCATCCTCCTGCGCACAACTCTATCCATAGCCCACGCCTCGCAACCATACAACATTGTTGGAACCACTATTCCTTCAAGCATACCCATTTTTGCTTACCGAGATAATGTTCTCGACTTCCACACATTCTTCAAGGCCCCCAGAATTTTCGCCCCCTCCCCCACCCTATGATCCACTTCCGCTTCCATGGTTCCATCCGCTGCCAGATCCACTCCCAGATATCTAAAACACTTCACTTCCTCCAGTTTTTCTCCATTCAAACTCACCTCCCGATTGACTTGACCCTCAACCCTACTGTACCTAATAACCTTGCTCTTATTCACATTTACTCTTAACTTTCTTCTTCCACACACTTTACCAAACTCAGTCACCAGCTTCTGCAGTTTCTCACATGAATCAGCCACCAGCGCTGTATCATCAGCGAACAACAACTGACTCACTTCCCAAGCTCTGTCATCCCCAACAGACTTCATACTTGCCCCTCTTTCCAAAACTCTTGCATTTACCTCCCTAACAACCCCATCCACAAACAAATTAAACAACCATGGAGACATAACACACCCCTGCTGCAAACCTACATTCACTGAGAACCAATCACTTTCCTCTCTTCCTACACGTACACATGCCTTACATCCTCGATAAAAACTTTTCACTGCTTCTAACAACTTTCCTCCCACACCATATAATCTTAATACCTTCCACAGAGCATCTCTATCAACTCTATCATATGCCTTCTCCAGATCCATAAATGCTACATACAAATCCATTTGCTTTTCTAAGTATTTCTCACATACATTCTTCAAAGCAAACACCTGATCCACACATCCTCTACCACTTCTGAAACCATATATATTTTTTTCTTCTTTCTTTCAAACTCTTCGCCATTTCCTGCGTTAGCTAGGTAGCGTTAAGAACAGAGGACTGGGCCTCTGAGGAAATATCCTCACCTGGTCCCCTTCTCTGTTCCTTCTTTTTGGGAAAAAAAAAGATATATATATATATATATATATATATATATATATATATATATATATATATATATTTTTTTTTTTTTTTTTTATACTTTGTCGCTGTCTCCCGCGTTTGCGAGGTAGCGCAAGGAAACAGACGAAAGAAATGGCCCAACCCACCCCCATACACATGTATATACATACGTCCACACACGCAAATATACATACCTGCACAGCTTTCCATGGTTTACCCCAGACGCTTCACATGCCTTCATTCAATCCAGTGACAGCACGTCAACCCCGGTATACCACATCGATCCAATTCACTCTATTCCTTGCCCTCCTTTCACCCTCCTGCATGTTCAGGCCCCGATCACACAAAATCTTTTTCACTAAATCTTTCCATCTCCAATTTGGTCTCCCTCTTCTCCTCGTTCCCTCCACCTCCGACACATATATCCTCTTGGTCAATCTTTCCTCACTCATCCTCTCCATGTGCCCAAACCACTTCAAAACACCCTCTTCTGCTCTCTCAACCACGCTCTTTTTAATTCCACACATCTCTCTTACCCTTACGTTACTCATTCGATCAAACCACCTCACACCACACATTGTCCTCAAACATCTCATTTCCAGCACATCCATCCTCCTGCGCACAACTCTATCCATAGCCCACGCCTCGCAACCATACAACATTGTTGGAACAACTATTCCTTCAAACATACCCATTTTTGCTTTCCGAGATAATGTTCTCGACTTCCACACATTCTTCAAGGCCCCCAGAATTTTCGCCCCCTCCCCCACCCTATGATCCACTTCCGCTTCCATCGTTCCATCCGCTGCCAGATCCACTCCCAGATATCTAAAACACTTTACTTCCTCCAGTTTTTCTCCATTCAAACTCACCTCCCAATTGACTTGACCCTCAACCCTACTGTACCTAATAACCTTGCTCTTATTCATATTTACTCTTAACTTTCTTCTTCCACACACTTTACCAAACTCAGTCACCAGCTTCTGCAGTTTCTCACATGAATCAGCCACCAGCGCTGTATCATCAGCGAACAACAACTGACTCACTTCCCAAGCTCTGTCATCCCCAACAGACTTCATACTTGCCCCTCTTTCCAAAACTCTTGCATTTACCTCCCTAACAACCCCATCCACAAACAAATTAAACAACCATGGAGACATAACACACCCCTGCTGCAAACCTACATTCACTGAGAACCAATCACTTTCCTCTCTTCCTACACGTACACATGCCTTACATCCTCGATAAAAACTTTTCACTGCTTCTAACAACTTTCCTCCCACACCATATAATCTTAATACCTTCCACAGAGCATCTCTATCAACTCTATCATATGCCTTCTCCAGATCCATAAATGCTACATACAAATCCATTTGCTTTTCTAAGTATTTCTCACATACATTCTTCAAAGCAAACACCTGATCCACACATCCTCTACCACTTCTGAAACCACATATATTTTTTTCTTCTTTCTTTCAAACTCTTCGCCATTTCCTGCGTTAGCTAGGTAGCGTTAAGAACAGAGGACTGGGCCTCTGAGGGAATATCCTCACCTGGTCCCCTTCTCTGTTCCTTCTTTTTGGGAAAAAAAAAGATATATATATATATATATATATATATATATATATATATATATATATATATATATATATATATATATTTTTTTTTTTTTTTTTTATACTTTGTCGCTGTCTCCCGCGTTTGCGAGGTAGCGCAAGGAAACAGACGAAAGAAATGGCCCAACCCACCCCCATACACATGTATATACATACGTCCACACACGCAAATATACATACCTGCACAGCTTTCCATGGTTTACCCCAGACGCTTCACATGCCTTCATTCAATCCAGTGACAGCACGTCAACCCCGGTATACCACATCGCTCCAATTCACTCTATTCTTTGCCCTCCTTTCACCCTCCTGCATATTCAGGCCCCGATCACACAAAATCTTTTTCACTCCATGTTTCCACCTCCAATTCGGTCTCCCTCTTCTCCTCGTTCCCTCCACCTCCGCCACATATATCCTCTTGGTCAATCTTTCCTCACTCATTCTCTCCATGTGACCAAACCATTTCAAAACACCCTCTTCTGCTCTCTCAACCACGCTCTTTTTATTTCCACACATCTCTCTTTTAGGGAGAATAAAAAGGTGGTCTGGAAGGAGGTAAATAAAGTGCGTAAGACAAAGGAGCAAATGGGAACTTCAGTGAAGGGCGCAAATGGGGAGGTGATAACAAGTAGTGGTGATGTGAGAAGGAGATGGAGTGAGTATTTTGAAGGTTTGTTGAATGTGTTTGATGATAGAGCGGCAGATATAGGGTGTTTTGGTCGAGGTGGTGTGCAAAGTGAGAGGGTTAGGGAAAATGATTTGGTAAACAGAGAAGAGGTAGTGAAAGCTTTGCGGAAGATGAAAGACGGCAAGGCAGCAGGTTTGGATGGTATTGCAGTGGAATTTATTAAAAAAGGGGGTGACTGTATTGTTGACTGGGTGGTAAGGTTATTTAATATATGTATGACTCATGGTGAGGTGCCTGAGGATTGGCGGAATGCGTGCATAGTGCCATTGTACAAAGGCAAAGGGGATAAGAGTGAGTGCTCAAATTACAGAGGTATAACTTTGTTGAGTATTCCTGTTAAATTATATGGAAGGGTATTGATTGAGAGGGTGAAGGCATGTACAGAGCATCAGATTGGGGAAGAGCAGTGTGGTTTCAGAAGTGGCAGAGGATGTGTGGATCAGGTGTTTGCTTTGAAGAATGTATGTGAGAAATACTTAGAAAAGCAAATGGATTTGTATGTAGCATTTATGGATCTGGAGAAGGCATATGATAGAGTTGATAGAGATGCTCTGTGGAAGGTATTAAGAATATATGGGGTGGGAGGAAAGTTGTTAGAAGCAGTGAAAAGTTTTTATCGAGGATGTAAGGCATGTGTACGTGTAGGAAGAGAGGAAAATGATTGGTTCTCAGTGAATGTAGGTTTGCGGCAGGGGTGTGTGATGTCTCCATGGTTGTTTAATTTGTTTATGGATGGGGTTGTTAGGGAGGTAAATGCAAGAGTTTTGGAAAGAGGGGCAAGTATGAAGTCTGTTGGGGATGAGAGAGCTTGGGAAGTGAGTCAGTTGTTGTTCGCTGATGGTACAGCGCTGGTGGCTGATTCATGTGAGAAACTGCAGAAGCTGCTGACTGAGTTTGATAAAGTGTGTGGAAGAAGAAAGTTAAGAGTTAATGTGAATAAGAGCAAGGTTATAAGGTACAGTAGGGTTGAGGGTCAAGTCAATTGGGAGGTGAGTTTGAACGGAGAAAAACTGGAGGAAGTGAAGTGTTTTAGATATCTCGGAGTGGATCTGGCAGCGGATGGAGCCATGGAAGCGGAAGTGGATCATAGGGTGGGGGAGTGGGCGAAAATTCTGGGGGCCTTGAAGAATGTGTGGAAGTCGAGAACATTATCTCGGAAAGCAAAAATATGTATGTTTGAAGGAATAGTGGTTCCAACAATGTTGTATGGTTGCGAGGCGTGGGCTATGGATAGAGTTGTGCGCAGGAGGATGGATGTGCTGGAAATGAGGTGTTTGAGGACAATGTGTGGTGTGAGGTGGTTTGATCGAGTGAGTAACGTAAGGGTAAGAGAGATGTGTGGAAATAAAAAGAGCGTGGTTGAGAGAGCAGAAGAGGGTGTTTTGAAGTGGTTTGGGCACATGGAGAGGATGAGTGAGGAAAGATTGACCAAGAGGATATATGTGTCGGAGGTGGAGGAAGCAAGGAGAAGAGGGAGACCAAATTGGAGGTGGAAAGATGGAGTGAAAAAGATTTTGTGTGATCGGGGCCTGAACATGCAGGAGGGTGAAAGGAGGGCAAGGAATAGAGTGAATTGGAGCGATGTGGTATACCGGGGATGACGTGCTGTCAGTGGATTGAATCAAGGCATGTGAAGCGTCTGGGGTAAACCATGGAAAGCTGTGTAGGTATGTATATTTGCGTGTATGGACGTATGTATATACATGTGTATGGGGGGGAGTTGGGCCATTTCTTTCGTCTGTTTCCCTGCGCTACCTCGCAAACGCGGGAGACAGCGACAAAGTATAAAAAAAAAAGAAAAAAAAAATCTCTCTTATCCTTACGTTAATTACTCGATCAAACCACCTCACACCACACATTGTTCTCAAACATCTCATTTCCAGCACATCCATCCTCCTGCGCACAACTCTATCCATAGTCCACGCCTCGCAACCATACAACATTGTTGGAACCACTATTCCCTCAAACATACCCATTTTTGCTTTCCGAGATAATGTTCTCGACTTCCACACATTCTTCAAGGCCCCCAGAATTTTCGCCCCCTCCCCCACCCTATGATCCACTTCCACTTCCATGGTTCCATCCGCTGCCAGATCCACTCCCAGATGTCTAAAACACTTCACTTCCTCCAGTTTTTCTCCATTCAAACTCACCTCCCAATTGAATTGACCCTCAACCCTACTGTACCTAATAACCTTGCTCTTATTCATATTTACTCTTAACTTTCTTCTTTCAAACACTTTACCAATCTCAGTCACCAGCTTCTGCAGTTTCTCATATGAATCAGCCACCAGCGCTGTATCATCAGCGAACAACAACTGACTCACTTCCCAAGCTCTCTCATCCCCAATAGACTTCATACTTGCCCTTCTTTCCAAAACTCTTGCATTCACCTCCCTAACAACCCCATCCATAAACAAATTAAACAACCTTGGAGACATCACACACCCCTGCCGCAAACCTACATTCACTGAGAACCAATCACTTTCCTCTCTTCCTACACGTACACATGCCTTACATCCTTGATAAAAACTTTTCACTGCTTCTAACAACTTGCCTCCCACACCATATATTCGTAATACCTTCCACAGAGCATCTCTATCAACTCTATCATATGCCTTCTCCAGATCCATAAATGCTACATACATATCCATTTGCTTTTCTAAGTATTTCTCACATACATTCATCAAAGCAAACACCTGATCCACACATCCTCTACCACTTCTGAAACCACACTACTCTTCCCCAATCTGATGCTCTTTACATACCTTCACCCTCTCAGCAATACCCTCCCATATAATTTGCCAGGAATACTCAACAAACTTATACCTCTGTAATTTGAGCACTCACTCTTATCCCCTTTGCCTTTGTACAATGGCACTATGCACGCATTCCGCCAATCCTCAGGCACCTCACCATGAGTCATACATACATTAAATAACCTTACCAACCAGTCAACAATACAGTCACCCCCTTTTTTAATAAATTCCACTGCAATACCATCCAAACCTGCTGCCTTGCCGGCTTTCATCTTCCGCAAAGCTTTTACTACCTCTTCTCTGTTTACCAACTCATTTTCCCTAACCCTCGCACTTTGCACACCACCTCGACCAAAACACCCTATATCTGCCACTCTATCATCAAGCACATTCAACAAACCTTCAAAATGCTCACTACATCTCCTCACATCACCACTACTTGTTATCACCTCCCCATTTTTTATCTTCCAAAAGAAGGAACAGAGAAGGGGTCAGGTGAGGATATTCCCTCAAAGTCCCAGTCCTCTGTTCTTAACGCTACCACGCTAACAGGGGAAATAAAGTAAAGTCATGGTTTAGTGAGAGGACAAGAGCAAGGGAAGGGGTAGCACTACTCCTGAAGCAGCAGTAGTGGGAGTGTGTGATAGAGTGTAAGAAATTAAACTCTAGATTGATATGGATAAAACTAAAAGTTGATGGAGAGGGATGGGTAATTATTAGTGCATATGCACGCAGGCATGAGGAGAAAGATCATGAGACGCAAGTGTTTTGGGAGCAGCTGAATGAGTGTATTAGTTGTGTTGATGCACGAGACCGGGTTATAGTGATGGGTGATTTGAATGCACAGGTGAGTAATGTGGCAGTTGAGGGAATAATTGGTATATGTGGGGTGTTCAGTGTTGTAAATGGAAATGGTAAAGAGCTTGTAGATTTATGTGCTGAAAAAGTACTGATGATTGGGAATACCTGGTTTAAAAAGAGAGATATACATAAGTATACGTATATAAGTAGGACAGATGGCCAGAGAGCGTTATTGGATTACGTTTTAATTGATAGGCGCGCGAAAGAGAGACTTTTGGATTTTAATGTGCTGAGAGGTGCAACTGGAGGGATGTCTGATCATTATCTTATGGAGGCGAATGTGAGAATTGTAGAAGTTTTCAGAAAAGAAGAGAGAATGTTGGGGTGAAAAGAGTGGTGAGAGTAAGTGAGCTTAGGAAGGAGACTTGTGTGAGGATGTACCAGGAGACCATGAGTACAGAATGGAAAGAGGTGAGAATAAAGGAGGTAACGGGAGTGGGGGAGGAATGGTATGTATCTAGAGAAGCAGTAATGGATTGCTTGTGGCATAAGAAGGGTGGGAGATGGGCAGATTAGAAAAGGTAGTGAGTGGTGGGATGTAGAAGTAAGATTATTAGTGAATGAGAAGAGAGAGGCATTTGGACGATTTTTGCAGGGAAATAATGCAATTGAGTGGGAGATGTATAACAGAAAGAGGAAGGAGGTCAAGAGAAATGTGCAAGAGTTGAAAAAGAGGGCAAATGAGAGTTGGGGTGAGAGAGTAACATTAAATTTTAGTGAGAATAAAAAGATGTTTAACTTTCTAAAATGGGGAACAGAACAAGGAGTCACGCGGGGAGTGCTCATCCTCCTCGAAGGCTCAGATTGGGGTGCCTAAATGTGTGTGGATGTAACCAAGATGTGAAAAAAGGAGAGATAGGTAGTATGTTTGAGGAAAGGAACCTGGATGTTTTGGCTCTGAGTGAAACGAAGCTCAAGGGTAAAGGGGAAGAGTGGTTTGGGAATGTCTTGGGAGTAAAGTCAGGGGTTAGTGAGAGGACAAGAGCAAGGGAAGGAGTAACAGTACTCCTGAAACAGGAGTTGTGGAAGTATGTGATAGAATGTAAGAAAGTAAATTCTCGATTAATATGGGTAAGTTGATGGAGAGAGATGGGTGATTATTGGTGCATATGCACCTGGCATGAGAAGAAAGATCATGAGAGGCAAGTGTTTTGGGAGCAGCTGAATGAGTGTGTTAGTGGTTTTGATGCACGAGACCGGGTTATAGTGATGGGTGATTTGAATGCAAAGGTGAGTAATGTGGCAGTTGAGGGAATAATTGGTATACATGGGGTGTTCAGTGTTGTAAATGAAAATGGTGAAGAGCTTGTAGATTTATGTGCTGAAAAAGGACTGATGATTGGGAATACCTGGTTTAAAAAGCGATATATACATAAGTATACTTATGTAAGTAGGAGAGATGGCCAGAGAGCGTTATTGGATTACGTGTTAATTGACAGGCGCGCGAAAGAGACACTTTTGGATGTTAATGTGCTGAGAGGTGCAACTGGAGGGATGTCTGATCATTATCTTGTGGAGGCTAAGGTGAAGATTTGTATGGGTTTCCAGAAAAGAAGAGTGAATGTTCGGTGAAGAGGGTGGTGAGATTAAGTGAGCTTGGGAAGGAGACTTGTGTTAGGAAGTACCAGGAGAGACTGAGTACAGAATGGAAAAAGGTGAGAACAATGGAAGTAAGGGGAGTGGGGGAGGAATGGGATGTATTTAGGGAATCAGTGATGGATTGCGCAAAAGTTGCTTGTGGCATGAGAAGAGTGGGAGGTGGGTTGATTAGAAAGGGTAGTGAGTGGTGGGATGAAGAAGTAAGAGTATTAGTGAAAGAGAAGAGAGAGGCATTTGGACGATTTTTGCAGGGAAAAAATGAAATTGAGTGGGAGACGTATAAAAGAAAGAGACAGGAGGTCAAGAGAAAGGTGCAAGAGGTGAAAAAAAGGTCAAATGAGAATTGGGGTGAGAGAGTATCATTAAATCTTAGGGAGAATAAAAAGATGTTCAGGAAGGAGGTAAATAATGTGCGTAAGACAAGGGAGCAAATGGGAACTTCAGTGAAGGGCGCAAATGGGGAGGTGATAACAAGTAGTGGTGATGTGAGAAGGAGATGGAGTGAGTATTTTGAAGGTTTGTTGAATGTGTTTGATGATAGAGTGGCAGATATAGGGTGTTTTGGTCGAGGTGGTGTGCAAAGTGCGAGGGTTAGGGAAAATGATTTGGTAAACAGAGAAGAGGTAGTAAAAGCTTTGCGGAAGATGAAAGCCGGTAAGGCAGCAGGTTTGGATGGTATTGCAGTGGAATTTATTAAAAAAGGGGGTGACTGTATTGTTGACTGGTTGGTAAGGTTATTTAATGTATGTATGACTCATGGTGAGGTGCATGAGGATTGGCGGAATTCGTGCATAGTGCCATTGTACAAAGGCAAAGGGGATAAGAGTGAGTGCTCAAATTACAGAGGTATAAGTTTGTTGAGTATTCCTGGCAAATTATATGGGAGGGTAATGATTGAGAGGGTGAAGGCATGTACAGAGCATCAGATTGGGGAAGAGCAGTGTGGTTTCAGAAGTGGTAGAGGATGTGTGGATCATGTGTTTGCTTTGAAGAATGTATGTGAGAAATTCTTAGAAAAGCAAATGGATTTGTATGTAGCATTTATGGATCTGAAGAAGGAATATGATAGAGTTGATACAGATGCTCTGTGGAAGGTATTAAGAGTAAATGTTGTAGAAGGCAAGTTGTCAGAAGCAGTGAAATGGTTTTATTTAGGATGAAAGGCATGTGTACGTGTAGGAAGAGAGGAAAGTGATTGGTTCTCAGTGAATGTAGGTTTGCGGCAGGGGTGTGTGATGTCTCCTTGGTTGTTTAATTTGTTTTTGGATGTGATTGTTAGGGAGGTGAACGCTAGAGTTTTGGAAAGAGGGGCAAGTATGAAGTCTGTTGTGGATGAGAGAGCCTGGGAAGTGAGTCAGTTGTTGTTCGTTGATGATACAGCGCTGGTGGCTGATTCATGTGAGAAACTGCAGAAGCTGGTGACTGAGTTTGGTAAAGTGTGTGAAAGAAGAAAGTTAAGAGTAAATGTGAATAAGAGCAAGGTTATTAGGTACAGTAGGGCTGAGGGTCAATTCAATTGGGAGTTAAGCTTGAATGGAGGAAAACTTGAGGAAGTAAAGTGTTTTTGATATCTGGGAGTGGATCTGGCAGTGGATGGAACCATGGAAGCGGAACTGAATCATAGGGTGGGGGAGGGGGCGAGAATTCTGGAAGCCTTGTAGAATGTGTGGAAGTTGAGAACATTATCTCGGAAAGTAAAAATGGCTATGTTTGAAGGAATAGGTGGTCCATCAATGTTGTATGGTTGCGAAGCGTGCACTATGGATAGAGTTGTGCGCAGGAGGGTGGATGTGCTGGAAATGAGATGTTTGAGGACAATATGTGGTGTGAGATGGTTTGATCGAGTAAGTAATGTAAGGGTAAGAGAGATGTGTGGAAATAGAAATAGTGTGGTTGAAAGAGCAGAAGAGGGTGTTTTGAAATGGTTTGGTCACATGGAGAGAATGATTGAGGAAAGATTGATCAAGAATATATATGTGTCAGGGCTGGAGGGAGCCAGGAGAAGTGGGACACCAAATTGGAGGTGGAAAGATGGAGTGAAAAAGATTTTGAGTGATCGCGACCTGAATATGCAGGAGGGTGAAACGAGTGCAAGGAATTGAGTGAATTGGAAGGATATGGTATACGGGGTCGACGTGCTGTCAATGGATTGAACTAGGGCATGTGAAGCGTCTGTGGTAAACCATGGAAAGTTCTCTGGTGCCTGGATGTGGAAAGAGAGCTGTGGTTTCGGTGCATTATTACATGACAGCTAGAGACTGAGTGTGAACGAATGGAGCCTTTGTTTGTTTTCCTAGCGCTACCTCGCACACATGAGGGGGGAGCGGGTTGTTATTCCAAGTGTGGCGAGGTGGCTATGGGAGTTAATAAAAGCAGACAGTATGAATTATGTACATGTGTATATATGTGTATGTCTGTGTTTGTAAATATATGTGTACATTGAGATGTATAGGTATGTATATTTGCGTGTGGGGACGTGTATGTATATGCATGTGTATTTGGGTGGGTTGGGCCATTCTTTCGTCTGTTTCCTTGCGCTACCTCGCTAACGCGGGAGACAGCGACAAAACAAAATAAAATAATAAAAATAAATAAATGAATATATATATATATATATATATATATATATATATATATATATATATATATATATATATATATATATATATATATATATATATATATATATATATATATATATATATATATATATATATACATATATATGTTCTGGATGGAGGTAAATAAAGTGCGAAAGACAAGGGAGCAAATGGGAACTTCAGTGAAGGGCGCAAATGGGGAGGTGATAACAAGTAGCGGTGATGTGAGAAGGAGATGGAGTGAGTATTTTGAAGGTTTGTTGAATGTGTTTGATGATAGAGTGGCAGATATAGGGTGTTTTGGTCGAGGTGGTGTGCAAAGTGAGAGGGTTAGGGAAAATGATTTGGTAAACAGAGAAGAGGTAGTAAAAGCTTTGTGGAAGATGAAAGCCGGCAAGGTAGCAGGTTTGGATGGTATTGCAGTGGAATTTATTAAAAAAGGGGGTGACTGTATTATTGACTGGTTGGTAAGGTTATTCAATGTATGTATGACTCATGGTGAGGTGCCTGAGGATTGGTGGAATGCGTGCATAGTGCCATTGTACAAAGGCAAAGGGGATAAGAGTGAGTGCTCAAATTACAGAGGCATAAGTTTGTTGAGTATTCCTGGTAAATTATATGGGAGAGTATTGATTGAGAGGGTGAAGGCATGTACAGAGCATCAGATTGGGGAAGAGCAGTGTGGTTTCAGAAGTGGTAGAGGATGTGTGGATCAGGTGTTTGCTTTGAAGAATGTATGTGAGAAATACTTAGAAAAGCAAATGGATTTGTATGTAGCATTTATGGATCTGGAGAAGGCATATGATAGAGTTGATAGAGTTGCTCTGTGGAAGGTATTAAGAATATATGGTGTGGGAGGCAAGTTGTTAGAAGCAGTGAAAAGCTTTTATCGAGGATGTACGTGTAGGAAGAGAGGAAAGTGATTGGTTCTCAGGGAATGTAGGTTTGCGGCAGGGGTGTGTGATGTCTCCATGGTTGTTTAATTTGTTTATGGATGGGGTTGTTAGGGAGGTGAATGCAAGAGTTTTGGAAAGAGGAGCAAGTATGAAGTCTGTTGGGGATGAGAGAGCTTGGGAAGTGAGTCAGTTGTTGTTCGCTGATGATACAGCGCTGGTGGCTGATTCATGTGAGAAACTGCAAAAGCTGGTGACTGAGTTTGGTAAAGTGTGTGAAAGAAGAAAGTTAAGAGTAAATGTGAATAAGAGCAAGGTAATTAGGTACAGTAGGTTTGAGGGTCAAGTCAATTGGGAGGTGAGTTTGAATGAAGAAAAACTGGAGGAAGTAAAGTGTTTTAGATATCTGGGAGTGGATCTGTCAGCGGATGGAACCATGGAAGCGGAAGTGGATCATAGGATGGGGGAGGGGGCGAAAATCCTGGGAGCCTTGAAGAATGTGTGGAAGTCGAGAACATTATCTCGGAAAGCAGAAATGGGTATGTTTGAAGGAATAGTGGTTCCAACAATGTTGTATGGTTGCGAGGCGTGGGCTATGGATAGAGTTGTGCGCAGGA
>NC_092248.1:17468781-17551281 GCF_036320965.1 Panulirus ornatus
CGCAAAAGATGCTTGTGGCATGAGAAGCTTGGGAGGTGGGTTGATTAGAAAGGGTAGTGACTGGTGGAATGAAGAAGTAAGATAATTAGTGAAAGAGAAGAGAGAAGAATGTGGACGATTTTTGCAGTGAAAAAATGCAAATGAGTGGGAGATGTATAAAAGAAAGAGGCAGGAGGTCAAGAGAAAGGTACAAGAGGCGAAAAAGAGGGCAAATGAGAGTTGGGGTGAGAGAGTATCATTAAATTTTAGGGATAATAAAAAGATGTTCTGGAAGGAGGTAAATAAAGTGCGTAAGACAAGGGAGCGAATGGGAACATCAGTCAAGGGGGCTAATGGGAGGTGATAACAAGTGGTGGTGATGTGAGAAGGAGATGGAGTGAGTATCTTGAAGGTTCTTTGAATGTGTTTGATGATAGAGTGGCAGATATAGGGTGTTTTGGTCGAGGTGGTGTGCAAAGTGAGAGGATTAGGGAAAATTATTTGGTAAACAAAGAAGAGGCAGTAAAAGTTTTGCGGAAGATGAAAGCCGGCAAGGCGGCAGGTTTGGATGGTATTGCAATGGAATTTATGAAAAAAGGGGGTGATGTATTGTTGACTGGTTGGTAAGGTAATCTAATGTATGTATGATTCATGGTGAGGTGTCTGAGGATTGGCGGAATGCGAGCATAGTGCCATTGTATAAAGGCAAAGGGGATAAGAGTGAGTGCTCAAATTACAGAGGTATAAGTTTCTTGAGTATTACTGGTAAATCATATGGGAGGGTATTGATTAAGAGAGTGAAGGATGTAGAGAGCATCAGATTGGGGAAGAGCAGTGTGGTTTCAGAAGTGGTAGAGGATGTGTGGATCAGATGTTTGCTTTGAAGAATGTATGTGAGTAATATTTAGAAAAGAATTTGGATTTGTATGTAGCATTTATGGATCTCGAGAAGGCATATGACAGAGTTGATAGAGATGCTCTGTGGAAGGTAATAAGAATATATGGTGTGGGAGGCAAGCTGTTAGAAGCAGTGAAAAGTTTTTATCTAGGATGTAAGGCATGTGTACGTGTAGGAATAGAGGAAAGTAATTGGTTCTCAGTGAATGTAGGTTTGCGGCAGGGCTGTGTGATATCTCCATGGTTGTTTAATTTGTTTATGGATGGGGTTGATATGGGGATGATTGCAAGAGTTTTGGAAAGAGGGGCAAGTATGGAGTCTGTTGTGGATGAGAGAGCATGGGAAGTGAGTCAGTTGTTGTTCGCTGATGATACAGCGCTGGTGGCTGATTCATGTGACAAACCGCAGAAGCTGGTGCCTGAGTCTGGTAAATTGTGCGAAAGAAAAAAGTTAAGAGTAAATGTGAATAAGAGCAAGTTTATTAGGTACAGTTGGGTTGAGGGTCAATTCAATTGGGAGGTAAGTTTGAATTGAGAAAAACTGGAGGAAGTAAAGTGTTTTAGATATCTGGGGGTGGAACTGGCAGCGGATGGAACCATGGAAGCGGAAGTGACTCATAGGGTGGGGGAGGGGGCGAAAATCCCGGGAGACTTGAAGAATGTGTGGAAGTCGAGAACATTATCTCGGAAAGCAAAAATGGGTATGTTTGAAGGAATAGTGGTTCCAACAATGTTGTATGGTTGCGAGGCGTGAGCTATGGATAGAGTTGTGCGCAGGAGGGTGGATGTGCTAGAAATGAGATGTTTCAGGACAATATATGGTGTGAGGTTGTCTGATCGAGTAAGTAATGTAAGGGTAAAAGAGATGTGTGGAAATAAGAAGAGCGTGGTTGAGAGAGCAGAAGAGGATGTTTTGAAATGGTTTCGGCACATGGAGAGAATGAGTGAGGAAAGATTGACCATGAGGGTATATGTGTCGGATGTGGAGGGAACGAGAAGTGGGAGACCAAATTGGAGGTGGAAAGATGGAGTGAAAAAAATTTTGGGTGATCGGGGCCTGAACATGCAGGAGGATGAAAGGCGTGCAAGGAATAGAGTGAATTGGATCGATGTGGTATACCGGGGTCGACGTGCTGTCAATGGATTGGATCAGGACATGTGAAGCGTCTGGGGTAAACCATGGAAAGTTCTGTGGGGCCTGGATGTGGATAGGGAGTTGTGGTTTCGGGCATTTTTTTTTTTTTTTTTTTTTTTTCTTTTTTTTCCAAAAGAAGGAACAGAGAAGGGGGCCAGGTGAGGATATTCCCTCAGTGGCCCAGTTCTCTGTTCTTAACGCTACCTCGCTAACGCGGGAAATGGCGAATAGTTTGAAAAAAAAAAAAAAAAAAAGTTGAGATGTATAGGTATGTATATTTGCATGTGTGGATGTGTATGTGTATACATGTGTGTGTGGTGGGTTGGGCCATTCTTTCGTCTCTTTCCTTGCGCTACCTCGCAAACGCGGGAGACAGCGACAAAGCAAAATAAAAATAATATATAATGATATATAAACACCCATATACGCACATACACATACATATACATACACATACGCAGACAATGTGGTGTGTCGGGGTCGACATGCTGTCGATGGATTGGACCAGGGCGTGTGAGGCGTCTGGGGTGGGCTGTGGAGGGTTCTGTGGGGCCTGGATGTGGAGGGGGAGCTGTGGTTATGGTGTATTGTGCATGACAGCTGGAGACTGAGTGTGAACGAATGTGGCCTTTGTTGTCTTTTCCTAGCGCTACCTCGCACACATGAGGGGGTAGGGGGTTGTTATTTCATGTGTGGCGAGGTAGCGATGGGAATGAATAAAGGCAGACAGTATGAATTATGTACATGTGTATATATGTATATGTCTGTGTGTGTATATATATGTATACGTTGTTATCCCTGGGGATAGGGGAGAAAGAATACTTCCCACGTATTCCCTGCGTGTCGTAGAAGGCGACTAAAAGGGGAGGGAGCGGGGGGCTGGAAATCCTCCCCTCTCAATTTTTTTTAATTTTCCAAAAGAAGGAACAGAGAAGGGGGCCAGGTGAGGATATTCCCTCAGTGGCCCAGTTCTCTGTTCTTAACGCTACCTCGCTAACGCGGGAAATGGCGAGTAGTTTCAAAAAAAAAAAAAAAATATATATATATATATATATATATATATATATATATATATATATATATATATATATATATATATACTATTATTTTATTTTATTATTTTATTATACTTTGTCGCTGTCTCCCGCGTTTGCGAGGTAGCGCAAGGAAACAGACGAAAGAAATGGCCCAACCCCCCCCCATACACATGTGTATACATACGTCCACACACGCAAATATACATACCTACACAGCTTTCCATGGCTTACCCCAGACGCTTCACATGCCATGATTCAATCCACTGACAGCACGTCAACCCAGGTGTACCACATCGCTCCAATTCACTCCTTTCACAGTCCTGCATGTTCAGGCCCCGATCACACAAAATCTTTTTCACTCCATCTTTCCACCTCCAATTTGGTCTCCCTCTTCTCCTTGTTCCCTCCACCTCCGACACATATATCCTCTTGGTCAATCTTTCCTCACTCATCCTCTCTATGTGCCCAAACCACTTCAAAACACCCTCTTCTGCTCTCTCAACCACGCTCTTTTTATTTCCACACATCTCTCTTACCTTTACGTTACTCACTCGATCAAACCACCTCACACCACACATTGTCCTCAAACATCTCATTTCCAGAACATCCATCCTCCTGCGCACAACTCTATCCATAGCCCACGCCTCGCAACCATACAACATTGTTGGAACCACTATTCCTTCAAACATACCCATTTTTGCTTTCCGAGATAATGTTCTCGACTTCCACACATTCTTCAAGGCCCCCAGAATTTTCGCCCCCTCCCCCACCCTATGATCCACTTCCGCTTCCATGGTTCCATCCGCTGCCAGATCCACTCCCAGATATCTAAAACACTTCACTTCCTTGAATTTTTCTCCATTCAAACTCACCTCCCAATTGACTTGACCCTCAACCCTACTGTACCTAATAACCTTGCTCTTATTCACATTTACTCTTAACTTTCTTCTTCCACACACTTTACCAAACTCAGTCACCAGCTTCTTCAGTTTCTCACATGAATCAGCCACCAGCGCTGTATCATCAGCGAACAACAACTGACTCACTTCCCAAGCTCTCTCATCCCCAACAGACTTCATACTTGCCCCTCTTTCCAAAACTCTTGCATTTACCTCCCTAACAACCCCATCCATAAACAAATTAAACAACCATGGAGACATGACACACCCCTGCCGCAAACCTACATTCACTGAGAACCAATCACTTTCCTCTCTTCCTACACGTACACATGCCTTACATCCTCGATAAAAACTTTTCACTGCTTCTAACAACTTTCCTCCCACACCATATATTCTTAATACTTTCCACAGAGCATCTCTATCAACTCTGTCATATGCCTTCTCCAGATCCATAAATGCTACATACAAATCCATTTGCTTTTCTAAGTATTTCTCACATACATTCTTCAAAGCAAACACCTGATCCACACATCCTCTACCACTTCTGAAACCACACTGCTCTTCCCCAATCTGATGCTCTGTACATGCCTTCACCCTCTCAATCAATACCCTCCCATATAATTTACCAGGAATACTCAACAAACTTATACCTCTGTAATTTGAGCACTCACTCTTATCCCCTTTGCCTTTGTACAATGGCACTATGCACGCATTCCGCCAATCCTCAGGCACCTCACCATGAGTCATACATACATTAAATAACCTTACCAACCAGTCAACAATACAGTCACCCCCGTTTTTGATAAATTCCACTGCAATACCATCCAAACCTGCTGCCTTGCCGGCTTTCATCTTCCGCAAAGCTTTCACTACCTATTCTCTGTTTACCAAATCATTTTCCCTAACCCTCTCACTCTGAACACCACCTCGACCAAAACACCCTATATCTGCCACTCTATCATCAAACACATTCAACAAACCTTCAAAATACTCACTCCATCTCCTTCTTACATCACCACTACTTGTTATCACCTCCCCATTTGCGCCCTTCACTGAAGTTCCCATTTGCTCCCTTGTCTTACGCACTTTATTTACCTCCTTCCAGAACATCTTTTTATTCTCCCTAAAATTTAATGATACTCTCTCACCCCAACTCTCATTTGCCCTTTTTTCACCTCTTGCACCTTTCTCTTGACCTCCTGTCTCTTTCTTTTATACATCTCCCACTCAATTGCATTTTTTCCCTGCAAAAATCGTCCAAATGCCTCTCTCTTCTCTTTCACTAATACTCTTACTTTTTCATACCTCCACTCACTACCCTTTCTAATCAACCCACCTCCCACTCATCTCATGCCACAAGCATCTTTTGCGCAATCCATCACTGATTCCCTAAATACATCCCATTCCTCCCCACTCCCCTTACTTCCATTGTTCTCACCTTTTTCCATTCTGTACTCAGTCTCTCCTGGTACTTCCTCACACAGGCCTCCTTCTCAAGCTCTCTTACTCTCACCACCCTCTTCATCCCAAAATTCACTCTTCTTTTCTGAAAACCCATACAAATCTTCACCTTAGCCTCAACAAGATAATGATCAGACATCCCTCCAGTTGCACCTCTCAGCACATTAACATCGAAAAGTCTCTCTTTCGCACGCCTGTCAATTAACACGTAATCCAATAACGCTCTCTGGCCATCTCTCCTACTTACATAAGTATACTTATGTATATCTCGCTTTTTAAACCAGGTATTCCCAATCATCAGTCCTTTTTCAGCACATAAATCTACAAGCTCTTCACCATTTCCATTTACAACACAGAACACCCCATGTATACCAATTATTCCCTCAACTGCCACATTACTCACCTTTGCATTCAAATCACCCATCACTATAACCCGGTCTCGTGCATCAAAACCACTAACACACTCATTCAGCTGCTCCCAAAACACTTGCCTCTCTTGATCTTTCTTCTCATGCCCAGGTGCATATGCACCAATAATCACCCACCTCTCTCCATCAACTTTCAGTTTTACCCATATTAATCGAGAATTTACTTTCTTACACTCTATCACATACTCCCACAACTCCTGTTTCAGTAGTATTGCTACTCCTTCCCTTGCTCTTGTCCTCTCACTAACCCCTGACTTTACTCCACAGACATTCCCAAACCACTCTTCCCCTTTACCCTTGAGCTTCGTTTCACTCAGAGCCAAAACATCCAGGTTCCTTTCCTCAAACATACTACCTATCTCTCCTTTTTTCACATCTTGGTTAGGTTAGGTTAGGTTAGGTCTTGGTTACATCCACACACATTTAGGCACCCCACTCTGAGCCTTCAAGGAGGATGAGCACTCCCCGCGTGACTCCTTCTGTTTCCCATTTTATATATATATATATATATATATATATATATATATATATATATATATATATATATATATATATATATATATATATATATATATATATATATATATATATATATATATATATATATATATATATATACATATATATATATATAGGAGGAGAAGGTGAAAATTTGTGGGGGTTTTCAGAAAAGAAGAGAGAATGTTGGGGTGAAGAGAGTGGTGAGAGTAAGTGAGCTTAGGAAGGAGACTTGTCTGAGGAAGTACCAGGAGAGACTGAGTACAGAATGGAAAAAGGTGAGAACAAAGGAGGTAAGGGGTGTATTTAGGGAAGCAGTGATGGCTTGGGCAAAAGATGCTTGTGGCATGAGAAGCGTGGAAGGTGGGTTGATTAGAAGGGGTAGTGAGTGGTGGGATGAAGAAATAAGATTATTAGTGAAAGAGAAGAGAGGGGCATTTTGACGATTTTTGCAGGGAATAAATGCAAATCAGTGAGAGATGTATAAAAGAAAGAGGCAGGAGGTCAAGAGAAAGGTGCAAGATGTGAAAAAGAGGGCAAATGAGAGTTGGGGTAAGAGAGTATCATTAAATTTCAGGGAGAATAAAAAGATGTTTTGGAAGGAGGTAAATAAAGTGCGAAAGACAAGGGAGCAAATGGGAACTTCAGTGAAGGGGGCTAATGGGTTAGGTGATAACAAGTACTGGTGATGTGGGAAGGAGATGGAGTGAGTATTTTGAAGGTTTGTTGAATGTGTTTGATGATAGAGTGGCAGATATAGGGTGTTTTGGTCGAGGTGGTGTGCAAAGTGAGAGGTCTAGGGAAAATGATTTGGTAAACAGAGAAAAGGTAGTAAAAGCTTTACGGAAGATGAAAGCCGGCAAGGCATCAAGTTTGGATGGTATTGCAGTAGAATTTATTAAAAAAGGGGGTGACTGTATTGTTGACTGGTTGGTAAAGTTATTTAATGTATGTATAATTCATAGTGAGGTGCCTGAGGATTGGCGGAATGCTTGCATAGTGCCATTGTACAAAGGCAAAGGGGATAAGAGTGAGTGCTCAAATTACAGAGGTATAAGTTTGTAGAGTATTCCTGGGAAATGATATGGGAGGGCATTGATTGAGAGGGTGAATGCTTGTACAGAGCATCAGATTGGGGAAGAGCAGTGTGGATTCAGAAGTGGTAGAGGATGTGTGGATCAGGTGTTTGCTTTGAAGAATTTATGTGAGAAATACTTAGAGAGGCAAATGGATTTGTATGTAGCATTTATGGTTCTGGAGAAGGCATATGATAGATTTGATAGAGATGCTCTGTGGAAAGTTTTAAGAATATATGGTGTGGGAGGCAGGTTGTTAGAAGCAGTGAAAAGTTTTTATCCAGGATGTAAGGCATGTGTACGTATAGGAAGAGAGTAAAGTGATTGGTTCTCAGTGAAAGTAGGTTTGCGGCAGGAGTGTGTGATGTCTCCATGGTTGTTTAATTTGTTTATGGATGGGGTTTTTAGGGAGGTGAATGCAAGAGTTTTGGAAAGAGGGGCAAGTATGAAGTCTGTTGTGGATGAGAGAGCTTATGAAGTGAGTCAGTTGTTGTTCGCTGATGAGAAAGCGCTGGTGGCTGATTCATGTGAGAAACTGCAGAAGCTGGTGACTGAGTTTGGTAAAGTGTGTGAAAGAAGAAAATTAAGAGTAAATGTGAATAAGAGCAAGGTTATTAGGTACAGTAGGGTTGAGGGTCAATTCAATTGGGAGTTGAGTTTGAATGGAGAAAAACTGGAGGAAGTGTAGTGTTTTAGATATCTGGGAGTGGATCTGGCAGCGGATGGAACCATGGAAGCGGAAGTGGATCATAGGGTGGGGGAGGGGGCGAAAATTCTGGGAGCCTTGAAGAATGTGTGGAAGTCCAGAACATTATCTCGGAAAGCAAAAATGGGTATGTTTGAAGGAATAGTGGTTCCAACAATGTTGTATGGTTGCGAGGCGTGGACTATGGATAGAGTTGTGCGCAGGAGGATGGATGTGCTGGAAATGAGATGTTTGAGGACAATGTGTGGTGTGAGGTGGTTTGATCGAGTAAGTAACGTAAGTATATATATATATATATATATATATATATATATATATATATATATATATATATATATATATATATATATATATATATATATATATATATATATATATATATATATATATTTTTTTTTTTTTTTTTTCTTTTTCATACTATTTGCCATTTCCCGCATTAGCGAGGTAGCGTTAAGAACAGAGGACTGGGCCTTTGAGGAAATATCCTAACCTGGCCCCCTTCTCTGTTCTTTCTTTTGGAAAATTAAAAATATGAGATGGGAGGATTTCCAGCCACCCGCTCCCTCCCCTTTTAGTCGACTTCTACGACACGCAGGGAATACGTGGGAAGTATTCTTTCTCCCCTATCCCCAGGGATAATGTATATATATATATATATATATATATATATATATATATATATATATATATATATATATATATATATATATATATATATATATATATATATATATATATATATATATATATATATATATATATATATATATATATATATATATATATATATTCAAAGGGGAAGTAAATTTTATAGTTGTGTTACTGGAGTGATAGTTTTCATACATGGTGCTCTGAGAAGAAAATAGTGAAACTGGAAAAAAATGTAGCTTAGACATTGAAGCTTATTCTTTCATTAAAATGTGAAGAAAGGGAGTTACCATTCTTCACCTTAGCCTCAACAAGATAATGATCAGACATCCCTCCAGTTGCACCTCTCAGCACACTAACATCCAAAAGTCTTTCTTTCGCGCGCCTGTCAATTAACACGTAATCCAATAACGCTCTTTGGCCATCTCTCCTACTTACATACGTATACTTATGTATATCTCGCTTTTTAAACCAGGTATTCCCAATCACCAGTCATTTTTCAGCACATGAATCTACAAGCTCTTCACCATTTCCATTTACAACACTGAACACCCCATGTATACCAATTATTCCCTCAACTGCCACATTACTCACCTTTGCATTCAAATCACCCATCACTATAACCCGGTCTCGTGCATCAAAACCACTAACACACTCATTCTCCTGCTCACATAACACTTGCCTCTCATGATCTTTCTTCTCATGCCCACGTGCATATGCAGCAATAATCACCAATCTCTCTCCATCAACTTTCAGTTTTACCCATATTAATCGAGAATTTACTTTCTTACATTCTATCACATACTCCCACAACTCCTGTTTCAGGGGTACTGCTACTCCTTCCCTTGCTCTTGTCCTCTCACTAACTCCTGGCTTTACTCCCAAGACATTCCCAAACCACTCTTCCGCTTTACCCTTGAGCTTCGTTTCACTCAGAGCCAAAACATCCAGGTTCCTTACCTCAAACATACTATCTATCTCTCCTTTTTTCACATCTTGGTTATATCCACACACATTTAGACACCCCAGTCTGAGCCATCTAGGAGGATGAGCACTCCCCACGTGACTCCTTATTGTGTTTCCCATTTTAGAAAGTTAAAAAAATACAAGGAGGGGAGGATTTCTGGCCTCTCGCTCCCGTCCCCTCTAGTCGCCTTCTACGACACGCGAGGAGCGTGGGAAGTATTCTTTCACACCTATCCCCCGGGTAATACATATATATATATATATATATATATATATTTTTTTTTTTTTTTTTTTTTTTTTTTTATACTTTGTCGCTGTCTCCCGCGTTTGCGAGGTAGCGCAAGGAAACAGACGAAAGAAATGGCCCAACCCCCCCCCCCCACATACACATGTACATACACACGTCCACACACGCAAATATACATACCTACACAGCTTTCCATGGTTTACCCCAGACGCTTCACATGCCTTGATTCAATCCACTGACAGCACGTCAACCCCTGTATACCACATGACTCCAATTCACTCTATTCCTTGCCCTCCTTTCACCCTCCTGCATGTTCAGGCCCCGATCACACAAAATCTTTTTCACTCCATCTTTCCACCTCCAATTTGGTCTCCCTCTTCTCCTCGTTCCCTCCACCTCCGACACATATATCCTCTTGGTCAATCTCTCCTCACTCATTCTCTCCATGTGCCCAAACCATTTCAAAACACCCTCTTCTGCTCTCTCAACCACGCTCTTTTTATTTCCACACATCTCTCTTACCCTTACGTTACTTACTCGATCAAACCACCTCACACCACACATTGTCCTCAAACATCTCATTTCCAGCACATCCATCCTCCTGCGCACATCTCTATCCATAGCCCACGCCTCGCAACCATACAACATTGTTGGAACCACTATTCCCTCAAACATACCCATTTTCGCTTTCCGAGATAATGTTCTCGACTTCCACACATTTTTCAAGGCTCCCAAAATTTTCGCCCCCTCCCCCACCCTATGATCCACTTCCGCTATATATATTTATTTATTTATTTATATTGATTTTCTTTGTCGCTGTCTCCCGCGTTAGCGAGGTAGCGCAAGGACACAGACGAAAGAATGGCCCAACCCACCCACATACACATGTATATACACACACACGTCCACACACGCAAATATACATATCTAAACAACTCAACGTATACATATATATACACACACAGACATATACATATATACACATATACATAATTCATATTGTCTGCCTTTATTCATTTCCATCGCCACCTCGCCACACATGATATAACAGCCCTCACCCCCCTCTTGTGTGCGAAGTAGCGCTCGGAAAAGACAACAAAGGCACCATTCGTTCCCATTCACTTTCAAGCTGTCATGTAATAATGCACCGAAACCACAGCTCCCTTACCACATTCAGGCCCCACAGAACTTTCCATGGTTTGACCTAGACGCTTCATATGCTCTGGTTTAATCAACTGACAGCACGTCGACCCCGTTATACCACATCGTTCTAATTCACTCTATTCCTTGCACGCTTTTCACCCTCCTGCATGTTCAGTCCCCGAGCACCCAAAATCTTTTTCATTCCATCTTTCCACCTCCAATTTGGTCTCCCTCTTTTCCTCTTTCCCTCCACCTCTGACACCTATATCCTTTTTGTCAATCTTTCCTCCCTCATTCTCTCCATGTGACCAAACCATTTCAAAACATCTTACTCTGCTCTTTCAACCACACTTTTTATTTCCACACATCTCTCTTACCCTATTATTACTTACTCGATCAAACCACCTCACACCTCATATTGTCTTCAAACATCTCACTTCCGGCACATCCTCCCTCCTTCGCACAACTCTATCCATTGCTTACGACTCGCAAGCATACAACATTGTTGGAGCCAATATTCCTTCAAACCTTTTTGCGTTCCGAGATAACATTCTCGATTTCCACATATTCTTCAAGGCTCCCAGAATTTTCGCCCCCTCCCCCACCCTATGATTCACCTCCGCTTCCATGGTTCCATCCACTGCCAAGTCCATTCCCAGATATCTAAAACACTTCACTTCATCCACTTTTTCTCCATTCAAACTTACCTCCCAATTGACTTGACCCTCAACCCTACTGTACCTAATAACCTTGCTCTGATTCACAGTTACTCTCAACTTTCTTCTTTCACACACTACTATTCTCCGTCACCAGCTTCTGCAGTTTGTCGCATGAATCAACCACCAGCGCTGTATCATCAGCGAACAACAACTGACTCACTTCCCACGCTCTCTCATCCACAACAGATTGCATTATTGCCCTTTTTTCCAAAACTCTTGCATTCACCTCCCTAACAACCCCATCCATAAACAAATTAAACAACCATGGAGACATCACACACTCCTGCCGCAGACCTACATTCACTGAGAACCAATCACTTTCCTCTCTTCCTACACGTACACATGCCTTACATCCTCGATAAAAACTTTTCACTGCTTCTAACAACTTGTCTCCCACACCATATATTCTTAATACCTTCCATAGTGCATCTCTATCAACTCTATCATATGCCTTCTCCAGATCCATAAATGCTACATACAAATCCATTTGCTTTCCTAAGTATTTCTCACATACATTCTTCAAAGCAAACACCTGATTCACACATCCTCTACCACTTCTGAAACCGCACTGCTCTTCCCCAATCTGATGCTCTGTACATGCCTTCACCCTCTCGATCAATACCCTCCCATATAATTTACCAGGAATACTCAACAAACTTATACCTCTGTAATTTGAGCACTCACTCTTATCCCCTTTGCCTTTGTACAATGGCACTATGCACGCATTCCGCCAATCCTCAGGCACCTCACCATGAGTCATACATACATTAAATAACCTTACCAACCAGTCAACAATACAGTCACCCCCTTTTTTAATAAATTCCCTGCAATACCATCCAAACCTGCTGCCTTGCCGGCTTTCATCTTCCGCAAAGCTTTTACTACCTCTTCTCTGTTTACCAAATCATTTTCCCTAACCCTCTCACTTTGCACACCACCTCGACCAAAACACCCTATATCTGCCACTCTGTCATCAGACACATTCAACAAACCTTCAAAATACTCATTCCATCTCCTTCTCACATCACCGCTACTTGTTATCACCTCCCCATTTGCGCCCTTCACTGAAGTTCCCATTTGCTCCCTTGTCTTACGCACCCTATTTACCTCCTTCCAGAACATCTTTTTATTCTCCCTAAAATTTACTGATAGTCTCTCACCCCAACTCTCATTTGCCCTTTTTTTTCACCTCTTGCACCTTTCTCTTGACCTCCTGTCTCTTTCTTTTATACTTCTCCCACTCAATTGCATTTTTTCCCTGCAAAAATCGTCCAAATGCCTCTCTCTTCTCTTTCACTAATACTCTTACTTCTTCATCCCACCACTCACTACCCTTTCTAAACAGCCCACCTCCCACTCTTCTCATGCCACAAGCATCTTTTGCGCAATCCATCACTGATTCCCTAAATACATCCCATTCCTCCCCCACTCCCCTTACTTCCATTGTTCTCACCTTTTTCCATTCTGTACACAGTCTCTCCTGGTACTTCCCCACACAGGTCTCCTTCCCAAGCTCACTTACTCTCACCACCTTCTTCACCCCAACATTCACTCCTCTTTTCTGAAAACCCATACTAATCTTCACCTTAGCCTCCACAAGATAATGATCAGACATCCCTCCAGTTGCACCTCTCAGCACATTAACATCCAAAAGTCTCTCTTTCGCGCGCCTGTCAATTAACACGTAATCCAATAACGCTCTCTGGCCATCTCTCCTACTTACATAAGTATACTTATGTATATCTCGCTTTTTAAACCAGGTATTCCCAATCATCAGTCCTTTTTCAGCACATAAATCTACAAGCTCTTCACCATTTCCATTTACAACACTGAACACCCCATGCATACCAATTATTCCCTCAACTGCCACATTACTCACCTTTGCATTCAAATCACCCATCACTATAACCCGGTCTCGTGCATCAAAACCGCTAACACACTCATTTAGCTGCTCCCAAAACACTTGCCTCTCATGATCTTTCTTCTATATATATATATATATGATCTTTCTTCTATATATATATATATATATATATTTTTTTTTTTTTTTTTTTTATACTTTGTCGCTGTCTCCCGCGTTTGCGAGGTAGCGCAAGGAAACAGACGAAAGAAATGGCCCAACCCCCCCCCCCCCATACACATGTACATACACACGTCCACACACGCAAATATACATACCTACACAGCTTTCCATGGTTTACCCCAGACGCTTCACATGCCTTGCTTCAATCCACTGACAGCACGTCAACCCCTGTATACCACATGACTCCAATTCACTCTATTTCTTGCCCTCCTTTCACCCTCCTGCATGTTCAGGCCCCGATCACACAAAATCTTTTTCACTCCATCTTTCCACCTCCAATTTGGTCTCCCTCTTCTCCTCGTTCCCTCCACCTCCGACACATATATCCTCTTGGTCAATCTCTCCTCACTCATTCTCTCCATGTGCCCAAACCATTTCAAAACACCCTCTTCTGCTCTCTCAACCACGCTCTTTTTATTTCCACACATCTCTCTTACCCTTACGTTACTTACTCGATCAAACCACCTCACACCACACATTGTCCTCAAACATCTCATTTCCAGCACATCCATCCTCCTGCGCACATCTCTATCCATAGCCCACGCCTCGCAACCATACAGCATTGTTGGAACCACTATTCCCTCAAACATACCCATTTTTGCTTTCCGAGATAATGTTCTCGACTTCCACACATTTTTCAAGGCTCCCAAAATTTTCGCCCCCTCCCCCACCCTATGATCCACTTCCGCTTCCATGGTTCCATCCGCTGACAGATCCACTCCCAGATATCTAAAGCACTTCACTTCCTCCAGTTTTTCTCCATTCAAACTCACCTCCCAATTGACTTGACCCTCACCCCTACTGTACCTAATAACCTTGCTCTTATTCACATTTACTCTCAACTTTCTTCTTCCACACACTTTACCAAACTCAGTCACCAGCTTCTGCAGTTTCTCACATGAATCAGCCACCAGCGCTGTATCATCAGCGAACAACAATTGACTCACTTCCCAAGCTCTCTCATCCCCAACAGACTTCATACTTGCCCCTCTTTCCAGGACTCTTGCATTTACCTCCTTTACAACCCCATCCATAAACAAATTAAACAACCATGGAGACATCACACACCCCTGCCGCAAACCTACATTCACTGAGAACCAATCACTTTCCTCTCTTCCTACACGTACACATGCCTTACATATATAAATAAATATACATATATACATATATATAAATATATATATATATATATATATATATATATATATATATATATATATATATATATATATATATATATATATATATATATATATATATATATATATATATATATGGCGATGGGAATGAATAAAGGCAGACAGTGTGAATTGTGTACATGGGTATATAGGTATGTATCTGTGTGTGTATATATATGTGTACATTGAGATGTATAGGTATGTATATTTGCGTGTGTGGACGTGTATGTATAGACATGTGCATGGAGGTGGGTTGGGCCATTTCTTTCGTCTGTTTCCTTGCGCTACCTCGCAAACGCGGGAGACAGCGACGAAGCAAAATAAATAAATAAATAAATAAAGAATATATATATATATATATATATATATATATATATATTTTTTTTTTTTTTTTTTTTTTTGCTTTGTCGCTGTCTCCTGCGTTTGCGAGGTAGCGCAAGGAAACAGACGAAAGAAATGGCCCAACCCACCCCCATACACATGTATATACATACGTCCACACACGCAAAATATACATACCTACACAGCTTTCCATGGTTTACCCCAGACGCTTCACATGCCCCGATTCAATCCACTGACAGCACGTCAACCCCGGTATACCACATCGCTCCAGTTCACTCTATTCCTTGCCCTCCTTTCACCCTCCTGCATGTTCAGGCCCCGATCACACAAAATCTTTTTCACTCCATCTTTCCACCTCCAATTTGGTCTCCCTCTTCTCCTCGTTCCCTCCACCTCCGACACATATATCCTCTTGGTCAATCTTTCCTCACTCATTCTCTCCATGTGCCCAAACCATTTCAAAACACCCTCTTCTGCTCTCTCAACCACGCTCTTTTTATTTCCACACATCTCTCTTACCCTTACGTTACTTACTCGATCAAACCACCTCACACCACACATTGTCCTCAAACATCTCATTTCCAGCACATCCATCCTCCGGCGCACAACTCTATCTATAACCAACGCCTCGCAACCATACAACATTGTTGGAACCACTATTCCTTCAAACATACCCATTTTTGCTTTCCGAGATAATGTTCTCGACTTCCACACATTCTTCAAGGCTCGCAGAATTTTCGCCCCCTCCCCCACCCTATGATCCACTTCCGCTTCCTTGGTTCCATCCGCTGCCAGATCCACTTCCAGATATCTAAAACACTTCACTTCCTCCAGTTTTTCTTCATTCAAACTCACCTCCCAATTGACTTGACCCTCAACCCTACTGTACCTAATAACCTTGCTCTTATTCACATTTACTCTTAACTTTCTTCTTCCACACACTTTACCAAACTCAGTCAGCAGCTTCTGCAGTTTCTCACATGAATCAGCCACCAGCGCTGTATCATCAGCGAACAACAACTGACTCACTTCCCAAGCTCTCTCATCCCCAACAGACTTCATACTTGCCCCTCTTTCCAAAACTCTTGCATTCACCTCCCTAACAACCCCATCCATAAACAAATTAAACAACCATGGAGACATCACACACCCCTGCCGCAAACCTACATTCACTGAGAACCAATCACTTTCCTCTCTTCCTATATATATACATATATATATATATATGTTGTTCGCTGATGACACAGCGCCGGTGGCTGATTCCGGTGAGAAACTGCAGAAGCTGGTGATTGAGTTTTGTATTCAGCCAATTACTTGTCTGACTACTATACCATATAATACCAATCACTTCCTCAGTGATGAATATCTTAAGTCGAGGAAAATACATCTTGTACTCAGGTATTTTGAACAATATTGTAAGCCTCAGTAGTAGAGTAGAAATTATACAAAATTCAAATGGTAGTTAATGCATGAAAACTGGGATAGCTGATAGGAATATCTTGATCAAACGAAAATGCTGAGTCTACGTTAGGCAAATGAAAGGAATAATTAATGAGAGCAGGATCAAATGTACCATTAAAGCCCAATATGTCTCCAGGGCCTTGGTTTTGAATGAGACTAGGATAGTGCGCTTCATTTGTACTGGCAATTAATATACAAATGAAACCGACCCTGTGTTTTCTGAAACATATACATAAACAAAATGTGCATCAAGTAAAACTGAATATACTTTGTTTTTTATACAGCATGGGAAAGGTGTACAGAATTTAGACCAAAATCCACAAAACCAGGTTCGTAAAATACATAAAATTCCAAAATTTGAACATTATTTGATTCCAAGGAATGTGAATTTTTTGAATCTTGACCTGTAATATAAAGTATAAGTTAAAGATATTGTTTATTTTCTCAATGTGAAATTTTTCTATCAGGAAATGAAGTAACCACCATAACACTGTTTTGAATGGAAACATGTCTACCTATTTCTGCTAAATAAGGGAATTCACTTTTCAAACTAATATGATGGAAGTCATGATAAGGCCGTGGTGAGACAATATAACTAATCCTGAGCATAAGGTAAAAACTATAACCAGATTATGCGTCAACCGGAGACAGGGACCATGTCCTTGGACTAAAAATTGAAAATCACCATTTCTCAAAGTGTGGATACTTCATAACCTAAACATTTCACAAAATAATTCATGTTCCTAATACCTTCTGAAAATACTGATTTACCCCTGCAAGGGGGTTGTCGTGGAGGTGAATGCAAGAGTTTGGGAAAGAGGGGCAAGTATGGAGTCTGTTGTGGATGAGAGAGCATGGGAAGTGAGTCTGTTGTTGTTCGCTGATGATACAGCGCTAGTGGCTGATTCATGTGAGAAACTGCAGAAGCTGGTGACTGAGTTTGGTAAAGTGTGTGAAAGAAGAAAGTTGAGAGTAAATGTGAATACAAGCAAGGTTATTAGGTACAGGAGGGTAGAGGGTAAAGTAAATTGGGAGGTAAGTTTGAATGGAGAAAAACTGGAGGAAATGAAGTGTTTTAGATATCTCGGAGTGGATTTGGCAGCGGATGGAACCATGGAAGCGAAAGTGAATCATAGGGTGGGGGAGGGGGCGAAATTTCTGGGAGCCTTGAAGAATGTGTGGAAGTCGAGAACATTATCTCGGAAAACAAATATGGGTATGTTTGAAGGAATAGTGATTCCAACAATGCTGTATGGTTGCGAGACGCGGTCTATGGATAGAGTTGTGCGCAGGAGGATGGATGTGTTGGAAATGAGATGTTTGAGTACAATATGTGGTGTGAGGTGGTTTGATCGAGTAAGTAATAATAGGGTAAGAGAGATGTGTGGTAATAAAAAGAGTGTGGTTGAGAGAGCAGAAGAGGGTGTTTTGAAATGGTTTGGTCACATGGAGAGAATGAGTGAGGAAAGATTGACAAAGAGGATATATGTGTCAGAAGTGGAGGGAACGAGGAGAAGTGGGAGACCAAATCAGAGGTGGAGAGATGGAGTGAAAAAGATTTTGAGTAATCGGGGTCTGAACACGCAGGAGGGTGAAAGGCGTGCAAGGATTAGAGTAAATTGGAACGATGTGGTATACAGGGGTCGACGTGCTGCCAATGGATTGAAACAGGGCATGTGAAGCGTCTGGGGTAAACTACGGAATGTTCTTTGGGGCCTGGATGTGGAAAGGGAGCTGTGGTTTCGGTGCATTATTACATGACACCTAGAGACTGAGTGTGAACAAATTAGGCCTTTGTTCTATTTTTCTAGCACTACCTCGCACACATGAGGGGGGTGGGGGTTGTTTTTCCATGTGTGGCGAGGTGGTGATGGGAATAAAAAAAAAGGCAGACAATATGAATTATGTACCAACTGCCTTTCCAGCTTTCATATTCTGCTAAGCTTTTATTACCTCCTCTCTATTTACCAAATCATTCTACCAAACCCTCTCACTTAGCACATCACCTTTACGAGAAAAAACTATATATGCCACTCTATCATCAAACACATTCAAGAAACCTTCAAAATACTTACTCCATCTACTCATATCACCACTATTTGTAATTACTTCCCCATTTGCCCCCTTCACCGATGCCTCCATCTGCATCCTTGTCTTAGCACTATATTTAACTGCTTCCAAAATATTTTTTTATTTTTTCTAAAACTTGATGATACTCTCTCTTCCCAACTCTTATGTGACCTCTTTTTTAACTTTTGCATCTTTCTCTTGACACCCTGCCCCTCTCTATTGTATATATATATATATATATATATATATATATATATATATATATATATATATATATATATATATTTTGCTTTGTCGCTGTCTCCCGCGTTTGCGAGGTAGCGCAAGGAAACAGACGAATGAAATGGCCCAACCCACCCCTATACACATGTATATACATACGTCCACACACGCAAATATACATACCTACACAGCTTTCCATGGTTTACCCCAGACGCTTCACATGCCTGATTTAATCCACTGACAGCACGTCAACCCCGGTATACCACATCGATCCAATTCACTCTATTCCTTACCCTCCTTTCACCCTCTAGCATGTTCAGGCCCCGATCACACGAAATCTTTTTCACTCCATCTTTCCACCTCTAATTTGGTCTCCCACTTCTCGTTCCCTCCACCTCCGACACATATATCCTCTTGGTCAATCTTTCCTTACTCATTCTCTCCATGTGCCCAAACCATTTCAAAACACCCTCTTCTGCTCTCTCAACCACGCTCTTTTTATTTCCACACATCTCTCTTACCCTTACGTTACTTACTCGATCAAACCACCTCACACCACACATTGTCCTCAAAAATCTCACTACCAGCACATCCATCCTCCTGCGCACAACTCTATCCATAGCCCACGCCTCGCAACCATACAGCATTGTTGGAACCACTATTCCTTCAAACATACCCATTTTTTATTCCGAGATAATGTTCTCAACTTCCACACATTCTTCAAGGCTCCCAGAATTTTCGCCCCCTCCCCCACCCTATGATCCACTTCCGATCCCCATGGTTCCATCCGCTGCCAGATCCACTCCCAGATATCTAAAACACTTTACTTACTCCAGGTTTTCACCATTCAAACTTACCTCCCAGTTGACTTGACCCTCAACCCTACTGTACCTAATAACCTTGTTCTTATTCACATTTACACTTAACTTTCTTCTTTCACACACTTGACCAAACTCAGTCACCAGCTTCTGCAGTTTCTCACATGAATCAGCCACCAGCGCTGTATCATCAGCGAACAACAACTGACTCACTTCCCAAGCTCTCTCATCCCCAACAGACTTCATACTTGCCCCTCTTTCCAAAAATATTGCATTCACCTCCCTAACAACCCCATCCATAAACAAATTAAACAACCATGGAGACATCACACACCCCTGCCGCAAGCCTACATTCACTGAGAACCAATCACTTTCCTCTCTTCCTACACGTACACATGCCATACATCATCGATAAAAACTTTTCACTGCTTGTAACAACTTGCGTCCCACACCATATATTCTTAATACCTTCCACAGAGCATCTCTATCAACTCTATCATATGCCTTCTCCAGATCCATAAATACTACATACAAATCCATTTGCTTTTCTAAGTATTTCTCATATACATTCCTCAAAGCAAACACCTGATCCACACATCCTCTACCACCTCTGAAACCACAATGCTCTTCCCCAATCTGATGCTCTGTACATGCCTTCACCCTCTCAATCAATACCCTCCCATATAATTTACCAGGAATACTCAACAAACTTATAACTATGTAATTCGATCACTCACTCTTATCCCCTTTGCCTTTGTACAATGGCACTATGCACGCATTCCGCCAATCCTCAGGCACCTCACCATGAGTCATACATACATTAAATAACCTTACCAACCAGTCAATAATAGTCACCCCCATTTTTGATAAATTCCACTGCAATACCATCCAAACCTGCTGCCTTGCCGGTTTTCATCTTCCGCAAAGCTTTTACTACCTCTTCTCTGTTTACCAAATCACTTTCCCTAACCCTCTCACTTTGCACACCACCTCGACCAAAACGCCCTATATCTGCCCTCTATCATCAAACACATTCAACAAACCTTCAAAATACTCACTCCATCTCCTTCTCACATCACCACTACATGTTATCACCTCCCCATTTGCGCCCTTCACTGAAGTTCCTATTTGCTCCCTTGTCTTACGCACTTTATTTACCTCCTTCCAGAACCTCTTTTTATTCTCCCTAAAATTTAATGATACTCTCTCACCCCAACTCTCATTTGCCCTTTTTTTCACCTCTTGCACCTTTCTCTTGACCTCCTGTCTCTTTCTTTTATACATCTCTCACTCAATTGCATTTTTTCCCTGCAAAAATCGTCCAAATGCCTCTCTCTTCTCTTTCACTAATAATGTTACTTCTTCATCCCCCCACTCACTACCCTTTCTAATTAACCCACCTCCCACTCTTCTCACGCCACTAGCATCTTTTGCGGAATCCATCACTGATTCCCTAAATACATCCCATTCCTCCCCAACTCCTCTTTCTTCCATTGTTCTCACCTTTTTCCATTCTGTACTCAGTCTCTCCTGGTACTTCCTCACACAAGTCTCCTTCCCAAGCTCACTTATTCTCACCACCCAAGCTTCTCATGCCACAAGCATCTTTTGCGCAAGCCATCATTGCTTTCCTAAAATACCCCATTCCTCCCCCATTCCCCTTACCTCCTTTGTTCTCACCTTTTTCCATTCTGCACTGGTCTCTCCTGGTACTTCCTCACACAAGTCTCCTTCCCAAGCCCTCTTAATCTCACCACTCTCTTCACCCCAAGATTCTCTCTTCTTTTCTGAAAACCCATACAAATCTTCACCTTAGCCTCCACAAGATAATGATCAGACATCCCTCCAGTTGCACCTCTCAGCACATTAACATCCAAACGTCTCTCTTTCGCGCGTCTGTCAATTAACACGTAATCCAATAACGCTCTCTGACCATCTCTCCTACTTACATACGTATACTTATGTATATCTCGCTTTTTAAACCAGGTATTCCCAATCACCAGTCCATTTTCGGCACATAAATCTACAAATTCTTCACCATTTTCATTTACAACACTGAACACCCCATGTATACCAATTATTCCCTCAACTGCCACATTACTCACCTTTGCATTCAAATCACCCATCACTATAATCGGTCTCGTGCATCAAAACCACTATCACACTCATTCAGTTGCTCCCAAAACACTTGCCTCTCATGATCTTTCTTCTCATGCCCAGGTGCATATGCACCAATAATCACCCATCTCTCTCCATCAACTTTCAGTTTTACCCATATTAATCGAGAATTTACTTTCATACATTCTATCACATACCCCCACAACTCCTGTTTCAGGAGTACTGCTACTCCTTCCCTTGCTCTTGTCCTCTCAATAACCCTTGACTTTACTCCCAGACATTCCCAAACCATTCTTCCCCTTTACCCTTGAGCTTTGTTTCACTCAGAGCCAAAACATCTACGTTCCTTTCCTCAAACATACTACCTATCTCTCCTTTTTTCACGTCTTGGTTACATCCACACTTATTTAGACACCCTGATCTGTGTGTACGAGGAGGATGAGCACTCCCCGCGTGACTCCTTCTGTTTCCCATTTTTAGAAAGTTAAAATACAAGGAGGGGACTATTTCTGGCTCCCCGCTCCCGTCCCCTCTAGTCGCCTTCTACGACAAGTGAGGAATGCGTGGGAAGTATTTTCTCACCCCTATCCCCAGGGATAATATATATATATATATATATATACATATATATATATATATATATATATATATATATATATATATATATATATATATATATATATATATATATATATATATATATATATATATATATATATATATATATATATATATATATATATATATATATATATATATATATATATATATGTATATATATATATATATATATATATATATATATATATATATATATATATATATATATATATATATATATATATATATATATATATATATATATATATATATATATATATATACATATATATATATATATATATATATATATATATATATATATATATATATATATATATATATATATATATATATATATATATATATATATATACGTAAGAAAAATGTAAGAAATAATTTAGAAAACTTGAAACTTCTAGCTTGAAATGAAAATGAAAAATGAATGTCACATAATGGTTCAACCTCTGCCTATGGAAAAGGGAAATGTATAAATTTATCTACACAAACGTCAATAGTAGTTTTCATCAGTTTAACCACTGTATCATACTGCCTGGTCCACTTCTCTTATCATGAAACTGGAATATTTGCTTATGATGTTTCTCAATTGTCTTCATTACACAAAGTACAACCATATCTTGGATACATGAGGGTAGGTAGTTGGTCATCCGTCATAATAAAGCCTTGACAGACCAAAAGTTTATCTGGACCTCAACTGTTCCAGTACATTCATGAAAATCACCATTTTGCTTTCCATTTCTCTCACTTTGAAAAAAGCTCCCTTTGTTCACATTTCAATGAAAGAATAAGCTTCAATGGCAAATAAGAGTTGGGGTGAGAGAGTATCATTAAATTTTAGGGAGAATAAAAAGATGTTCTGGAAGGAGGTAAATAAAGTGCGTAAGACAAGGGAGCAAATCACCTCCCCATTAGCCCCCTTCAGTGAAGGGGGCTAATGGGGAGGTGATAACAAGTAGTGGTGATGTGAGAAGGAGATGGAGTAAGTATTTTGACGGTTTGTTGAATATGTTTGATGATAGAGTGGCAGATATAGGGTGTTTTGGTCGAGGTGGTATGCAAAGCGAGAGGGTTAGGGAAAATGATTTGGTAAACAGAAAAAAGGTAGTAAAAGCTTTGCGGAAGATGAAAGCCGGCAAGGCAGCAGGTTTGGATGGTATTGCAGTGGAATTTATTAAAAAAGGGGGTGACTGTATTATTGACTGGTTGGTAAGGTTATTTAATGTATGTATGACTCATGGTGAGGTGCCTGAGGATTGGCGGAATGCGTACATAGTGCCATTGTACAAAGGCAAAGGGGATAAGAGTGAGTGCTCAAATTACAGAGGTATAAGTTTGTTGAGTATTACTGGTAAATTATATGGGAGGGTATTGACTGGGAGGGTGAAGGCATGTACAGAGCATCAGATTGGGGAAGACCAGTGTGGTTTCAGAAGTGGTAGAGGATGTGTGGATCAGGTGTCTGCTTTGAAGAATGTGTGTTAGAAATACTTAGAAAAGCTTATGGATTTGTATGTAGCATTTATGGATCTGGAGAAGTCATATGATAGAGTTGATAGAGATGCTCTGTGGAAGGTATTAAGAATATATGGTGTGGGAGGCAAGTTGTTAAAAGCAGTGGAAAGTTTTTATCGAGGATGTAAGGCATGTGTACGTGTAGGAAGAGAGGAAAGTGATTGGTTCTCAGTGGATGTAGGTTTGCGGCAGGGGTGTCTGATGTCTCCATGGTTGTTTAATTTGTTTATGGATGGGGTTTCTAGGGAGGTGAATGCAAGAGTTTTGGAAAGAGGGGCAATTATGAAGTCTGTTGTGAATGAGGGAGCTTGGGAAGTGAGTCAGTTGTTGTTCGCTGATGATACAGCGCTGGTGGCTGATTCATGTGAGAAACTGCAGAAGCTGGTGACTGAGTCTGGTAAAGTGTGTGAAAGAAGAAAGTTAAAAGTAAATGTGAATAAGAGCAAGGTTATTAGGTACAGTAGGGTTGAGGGTCAAGTCAATTGGGAGGTAAGTTTGAATGGAGAAAAACTGAAGAAAGTAAAGTGTTTTAGATATATGGGTGTGGATCTGGCAGCGGATGGAACCATGGAAGCGGAAGCGAATCATAAGGTTGGGGAGGGGGTGAAAATCCTGGGAGCCTTGAAGAATGTGTGGAAGTCGAGAACATTATCTCGGAAAGCAAAAATGGCTATGTTTGAAGGAATAGTGGTTCCAACAATGTTGTATAGTTGCGAGGCGTGCGCTATGGATAGAGTTGTGCACAGGAGGGTGGACGTGCTGGAAATGAGATGTTTGAGGATAATGTGTGGTGTGAGGTGGTTTGATCGAGTAAGTAATGTAAGGGTAAGAGAGATGTGTGGAAATAAAAAGAGCGTGGTTGAGAGAGAAGAAGATGGTGTTTTGAAATGGTTTGGGCACATGGAGAGAATGAGTGAGGAAAGATTGACCAAGAGGATATATGTGTCGGAGGTGGAGGGAACGAGGAGAAGTGGGAGACCAAATTAAAGGTGGAAAGATGGAGTGAAAAAGATTTTGAGTGATTGGGGCCTGAACATGCTAGAGGGTGAAAGCGTGCAAGGAATAGAGTGAATTGGATCGATGTGGTATACTAGGGTTGACGTGCTGTCAGTGGATTGAATCTGGTCATGTGAAGCGTCTGGGGTAAACCATGGAAAATAGTGTGGGGCCTGGATGTGGAAAGGGAGCTGTGGTTTCGGGCATCATTCCATGACAGCTAGAGACTGAGTGTGAACGAATGGGGCCTTTCTTGTCTTTTCCTAGCGGTACCTCGCACACATGAGGGGGGAGGGGGATGGTATTTCATGTGTGCCGAGGTGGCGATGAGAATGAATAAAGGCAGACAGTGTGAATTGTGTGCATGGGTATATATGTATGTGTCTGTGTGTGTTTATATATGTATACATTGAGATGTATAGGTATGTATTTTTGCGTTTGTGGACGTGTATGTATATACATGTTTTATGGGGATTGGTTGGGCCATTTCTTTCGTCTGTTACCTTGCGCTACCTCGCAAACGCGGGAGACAGCGACAAAGCAAAATAATAATAATATATAATATATATATATATATATATATATATATATATATATATATATATATATATATATATATATATATATATATATATATATATATATATATTTATTTCATTTTGCTTTGTCGCTGTCTCCCGCGTTTGCGAGGTAGCGCAAGGAAACAGACGTAAGAAATGGCCCAACCCACCACCATACACATGTATATATATACACGTACATACCCATACATCTCAATGTACACATATATATAAACACACAGGCAAATACATATATACACATGCATACAATTCACACTGTCTGCATTTATTCATTCTCATCGCAACCTTGCCACACATGGAATAACATTCCCCTCCCCCTCATGTGTGCGAGGTAGCGCTAGGAAAAGAAAACAAAGGCCCCATTCGTTCACACTCAGTCTCTAGCTGTCATGTAATAATGCCCGAAACCACAGCTCCCTTTCTACATCCAGGCCCCACAGAACTATCCTTGGTTTACCCTAGACGCTTCACATGCCCTGACTCAATCCATTGACAGCACGTTGACCACGTTATACCACATCGATCCGATTCATTCTATTCCTTGCACTCCTTTCACCCCCCTGCATCTTCAGGCCCCAATCACTCAAAATCTTTTTCACTCTATATTTCTTGGTCTCTCACTTCTCCTCGTTCCCTCCACCTCCGACACATATATCCTCTTGGTCAATCTTTCCTCACTCATTCTCTCCATGTGCCCAAACCATTTCAAAACACCCTCTTTTGCTCTCTCAACCACGCTCTTTTTATTTCCTCACATCCCTCTTACCCTTACCTTACTTACTCGATGAAACCACCTCACATCACATCCACCCTCCTGGGCACAACTCTATCCATAGCCAACGCCTCGCAACCATACAACATTGTTGGAACCAATATTCCTTCAAAAATACCCATTTTTGCTTTCCGAGATAATGTTCTCGAATTCCACACATTCTTCAAGGCTCCCAGGATTTTCGCCCCCTCCCCCACCCTATGATTCACTTCTGCTTCCATGGTTCCATCCCCTGCCAGATCTACTCCCAGATATCTAAAACACTTCACTTCCTCAAGTTTTTCTCCATTCAAACTTACCTCCCAATTGGCTTGACCCTCAACCCTACTGTACCTAATAACCTTGCTCTTATTCACATTTATTTTTAACTTTCTTCTTTCACACACTTAACCAAACTCAGTCACCAGCTTCTGCAGTTTCTCATATGAATCAGCCAACAGCGCTGTATCATCAGCGAACAACAGCTGACTCACTTCCCAAGCTCTCTCACCACCAATAGACTTCATACTTGCCCCTCTTTCCAAAAATCTTGCATTCACCTACCTAACAACCCCATCCATAAACAAATTAAACAACCTGGAGACATCGCACACCCCTGCCGCAAACCTACATTCACTAAGAACCAATCACTTTCCTCTCTTCCTACACGTACACATGCTTTATATTCTCGATAAAAACTTTTCACTGGTTCTAACGACTTCCCTCCCACCCTATATATTCTTAGTACCTTCCACAGAGCATCTCTATCAACTCTATGCCTTCTCGAGATACATAGATGCTACATAGAAATCCATTTGTTTTTCTAAGTATTTCTCACATACATTCTTCAAAGCAAACACCTGATCCACACATCCTCTACCACTTCTGAAACCACACTGCTCTTCCCCAATATATATATATATATATATATATATATATATATATATATATATATATATATATATATATATATATATATATATATATATATATATATATATATATAAATATATATATATGTATCACTTGGGGGCGTATAGTGGTTGATATATATATAGTGGTTCAGTATTCCTGGTAAATTATATTGAGAGAGTGAAGGCATGTACAGATTATCAGATTAGGGAAGAGCAGTGTGCTTTAAGAAGTGGTAGAGGATGTGTGGATCAGGTGTTTGCTTTGAAGAATGTATGTGAGAAATACTTAGAAAAGAAAATGGATTTGTATGTATCATTTATGGATCTAGAGAAGGCATATGATAGAGTTGATAGAGATGCTCAGTGGAAGGTATTAAGAATATATGGTGTGGGAGGCAAGTTGTTAGAAGCAGTGAAAAGTTTTTATCGAGGATATAAGGCATGTGTACGTGTAGGAAGAGAGGAAAGTGATTGGTTCTCAGTGAATATAGGTTTGCGGAAGGGGTGTGTGATGTCTCCATGGTTGTTTAATTTGTTTATGGATGTGGTTGCTAGGGAGGTGAATGCAAGAGTTTTGGAAAAAGGGGCAAGTATGAAGTCTGTTGGGGATGAGAGAGCTTGGGAAGTGAGTCAGTTGTTCGCTGATGATACAGCGCTGGTGGCTGATTCATATGAGAAACTGCAGAAGCTGGTGACTGAGTTTGGTAAAGAGTGTGAAAGAAGAAAGTTAAGAGTAAATGTGAATAAGATCAAGATTATTAGTAGGGTTGAGGGTCAAGTCAATTGGGAGGTAAGTTTGAAAGGAGAAAAACTGGAGTAAGTAAAGTGTTTTAGATATCTGGGAGTGGATCTGGCAGCGGATGGAACCATGGAAGCGGAAGTGGATCATAGGGTGGGGGAGGTGGCGAATATCCTGGTAGCCTTGAAGAATGTGTGGAAGTCGAGAACATTATCTCGGAAAGCAAAAATGGGTATTTTTGGAGGAATAGTGGTTCCAACAATGTTGTATGGTTGCGAGGCGTGGGCTATGGATAGAGTTGTGCGCAGGAGGATGGATGTGCTGGAAATGAGATGTTTGAGGACAATATGTGGTGTGAGTTAGTTTGATCGATTAAGTAACGTAAGGGTAAGAGTGATGTGTGGAAATAAAAAGAGCGTGGTTGAGAGAGCAGAGGAGGGTGTTTTTAAATAGTTTAGGCACATGGAGAGAATGAGTGAGGAAAGATTGACCAAAAGGATATATGTGTCGGAGGTGGAGGGAACGAGGAGGTACGAGGAGAACGAGATAAACCATGGAAAGCTGTGTAGGTATGTATATTTGCGTGTGTGGACGTATGTATATACATGTGTATGGGGGTGGGTTGGGCCATTTCTTTCGTCTGTTTCCTTGCGCTACCTCGCAAACGCGGGAGACAGCGACAAAGCAAAAGAAAAGAAAAAAAAAATATATATATATACATATATATGTATATATATATGGATTGCCCAAAAGATGCTTGTGGCATGAGAAGAGTGGGAGGTGGGTTGATTAGAAAGGTTAGTGAGTGGTGGGATGAAGAAGTAAGAGTATTAGTGAAAGAGAAGAGAGAGGCATTTGGACGATTTTTGCAGGGAAAAAATGCAATTGAGTGGGAGATGTATAAAAGAAAGAGACAGGAGGTCAAGAGAAAGGTGCAAGAGGTGAAAAAAAGGGCAAATGAGAGTTGGGGTGAGAGAGTATCATTAAATTTTAGAGAGAATAAAAAGATGTTCTGGAAGGAGGTAAATAAAGTCCGTAAGACAAGGAAGCAAATGAGAACTTCAGTGAAGGGTGCAAATGGGGAGGTAATAACAAGTAGTGATGATGTGAGAAGGAGATGGAGTGAGTATTTTGAAGGTTTGTTGAATGTGTTTGATGATAGAGTGGCTGATATAGGGTGTTTTGGTCGAGGTGGTGTGCAAAGTGAGAGGGTTGGGGAAAATGATTTGGTAAACAGAGAAGAGGTAGTAAAAGCTTTGCGGAAGATGAAAGCCGGCAAGGCAGCAGGTTTGGATGGTATTGCAGTGGAATTTATTAAAAAAGGGGGTGACTGTATTGTTGACTGGTTGGTAAGGTTATTTAATGTATGTATGACTCATGGTGAGGTGCCTGAGGATTGGCGGAATGCGTGCATAGTGCCATTGTACAAAGGCAAAGGGGATAAGAGTGAGTGCTCAAATTACAGAGGTATAAGTTTGTTGAGTATTCCTGGTAAATTATATGGGAGGGTATTGATTGAGAGGGTGAAGGCATGTACAGAGCATCAGATTGGGGAAGAGCAGTGTGGTTTCAGAAGTGGTAGAGGATGTGTGGATCAGGTGTTTGCTTTGAAGAATGTATGTGAGAAATACTTAGAAAAGCAAATGGATTTGTATGTAGCATTTATGGATCTGGAGAAGGCATATGATAGAGTTGATAGAGATGCTCTGTGGAAGGTATTAAGAATATATGGTGTGGGAGGCAAGTTGTTAGAAGCAGTGAAAAGTTTTTATCGAGGATGTAAGACATGTGTACGTGTAGGAAGAGAGGAAAGTGATTGTTTCTCAGTGAATGTAGGTTTGCGGCAGGGGTGTGTGATGTCTCCATGGTTGTTTAATTTGTTTATGGATGGGGTTGTTAGGGAGGTGAATGCAAGAGTTTTGGAAAGAGGGGCAAGTATGAAGTCTGTTGTGAATGAGAGAGCTTGGGAAGTGAGTCAGTTGTTGTTCGCTGATGATACAGCGCTGGTGGCTGATTCATGTGAGAAACTGCAGAATCTGGTGACTGAGTTTGGTAAAGTGTGTGAAAGAAGAAAGTTAAGAGTAAATGTGAATAAGAGCAAGGTTATTAGGTACAGTATGGTTGAGGGTCAAGCCAATTTGGAGGTAACTTTGAATGGAGAAAAACTGGAGGAAGTAAAGTGTTTTAGATATCTGGGAGTGGATCTGGCAGCGGATGGAACCATGGAAGCGGAAGTGAATCATAGGGTGGGGGAGGGGACGAAAATCCTGGGAGCCTTAAAGAATGTGTGTAAGTCGAGAACATTATCTCGGAAAGCAAAAATGGCTATGTTTGAAGGAATAGTGGTTCCAACAATGTTGTATGGTTGCGAGGCGTGGGCTATGGATAGAGTTGTGCGCAGGAGGATGGATGTGCTGGAAATGAGATGTTTGAGGACAATGTGTGGTGTGAGGTGGTTTGATCGAGTAAGTAATGTAAGGGTAAGAGAGATGTGTGGAAATAAAAAGAGCGTGGTTTAGAGAGCAGAAGAGGGTGTTTTGAAATGGTTTGGGCACCTGGAGAGAATGAGTGAGGAAACATTGACTAAGAGGATATATGTGTCGGAGGTGGAGGGAACGAGGAGAAGTGGGAGACCAAATTGGAGGTGGAAAGATGGAGTGAAAAAGATTTTGAGTGATCGGGGCCTGAACATGCGGGAGGGTAAAAGGCGGGCAAGGAATAGAGTGAACTGGATCGATGTGGTATACCGGGGTTGACGTGCTATCAGTGGATTGAATCAGGGCATGTGAAGCGTCTGGGGTAAACCATGGAAAGTAGTGTGGGGACTGGATGTGGAAAGGCAGCTGTGGTGAACGAATGGGGCCTTTGTTGTCTTTTCCTAGCGCTACCTATAAATATTTTTTTTTTTCCTTTGTCGCTTTCTCCAGCGTTTGCCAGGTAGCGCAAGGAAACAGACGAAAGAAATGGCCCAACCCACCCCCATACACATGTATATACATACGTCCACATACGCAAATATACATACCTACGCAGCTTTCCATGGTTTACCCCAGATGCTTCACATGCCCTGATTCAATCCACTGACAGCACGTCAACCCCGGTATACCACATCGCTCCAATTCACTCTATTCCTTGCCCTCCTTTCACCCTCCTACATGTTCAGGCCACGATCACAAAAAATTTTTTTCACTCCATCTTTCCACCTCCAATTTGGTCTCCCTCTTCTCCTCGTTCCCTCCACCTCCGACACATATATCCTCTTGGTCAATCTTTCCTCACTCAACCTCTCCATGTGCCCAAACCATTTGAAAACAACCTCTTCTGCTCTCTCAACCACGCTCTTTTTATTTCCACACATCTCTCTTACCCTTACGTTACTTAGTCGATCAAACCACCTCACACCACACATTGTCCTCAAACATCTCATTTCCAGCACATCCATCCTTCTGCGCACAACTCTATCCATAGCCCACGGCTCGCAACCATACAACATTGTTGGAACCACTATTCCTTCAAACATACCCATTTTTGCTTTCCGAGATAATGTTCTCGACTTCCACACATTCTTCAAGGCTTCCAGAATTTTCGCCCCCTCCCCCACCCTATGATCCACTTCCGCTTCCATGGTTCCATCCGCTGCCAGATCCACTCCCAGATATCTAAAACACCTCACTTCCTCCAGTTTTTCTCCAATCAAACTCACCTCCCAATTGACTTGACCCTCAACCATACTGTACCTAATAACCTTGCTCTTATTCACATTTACTCTTAACTTTCTTCTTTCACACACTTTACCAAACTCAGTCACCAGCTTCTGCAGTTTCTCACATGAATCAGCCACCATCACTGTATCATCAGCGAACAACAACTGACTCACTTCCCAAGCTCTCTCATCCCCTCTTTCCAAAACTCTTGCATTCACCTCCCTAACAACCCCATCCATAAACAAATTAAACAACCATGGAGACATCACACACCCCTGCCGCAAACCTACATTCACTGAGAACCAATCACTTTCCTCTCTTCCTACACGTACACATGCCTTACATCCTCGATTAAAACTTCTCACTGCTTCTAACAACCTGCCTCCCACACCATATATTCTTAATACCTTCCACAGAGCATCCCTATCAACTCTATCATATGCCTTCTCCAGATCCATAAATGCTATATACAAATCCATTTGCTTTTCTAAGTATTTCTCACATACATTCTTCAAAGCAAACACCTGATCCACACATCCTCTACCAATTCTGAAACCACACTGCTCTTCCCCAATCTGATGCTCTGTACATGCCTTCACCCTCTCAATTAATACCCTCCCATATAATTTACCAGGAATACTCAACAAACTTATACCTCTGTAATTTGAGCACTCACTCTTATCCCCTTTGCCTTTGTACAATGGCACTATGCACGCATTCCGCCAATCCTCAGGCACCTCACCATGAGTCATACATACATTGAATAGCCTTACCAACCAGTCAACAATACAGTCACCCCCTTTTTTAATAAATTCCTCTGCAATACCATCCAAACCTGCTGTCTTGCCGGCTTTCATCTTCCGCAAAGTTTTTACTACCTCTTCTCTGTTTACAAAATTATTTTCCCTAACCCTCTCACTTTGCACACAACCTCGACCAAAACACCCTATATCAGCCACTCTGTCATCAAACACATTCAACAAACCTTCAAAATACTCACTCCATCTCCTTCTCACATCACCACTACTTGTTATCACCTCCCCATTTGCACCCTTCACTGAAGTTCTCATTTGCTCCCTTGTCTTACGCACTTTATTTACCTCCTTCCAGAACATCTTTTTATTCTCTCTAAAATTTAATGATACTCTCTCACCCCAACTCTCATTTGCCCTTTTTTCACCTCTTGCACCTTTCTCTTGACCTCCTGTCTCTTTCTATTATACATATCCCACTCAATTGCATTTTTTCCCTGCAAAAATCGTCCAAATGCCTCTCTCTTCTCTTTCACTAATACTCTTACTTCTTCATCCCACCACTCACTAACCTTTCTAATCAACCCACCTCCCACTCTTCTCATGCCACAAGCATCTTTTGGGCAATCCATATATATATACATATATATGTATATATATATATATATATATATATATATATATATATATATATATATATATATATATATATATATTTTTCTTTTCTTTTGCTTTGTCGCTGTCTCCCGCGTTTGCGAGGTAGCGCAGGGAAACAAACGAAAGAAATGGCCCAACCCACCCCCATACACATGTATATACATACGTCCACACACGCAAATATACATACCTACACAGCTTTCCATGGTTTACCTCGTTCTCCTCGTACCTCCTCGTTCCCTCTACCTCCGACACATATATCCTTTTGGTCAATATTTCCTCACTCATTCTCTCCATGTGCCCAAACCATTTAAAAACACCCTCCTCTGCTCTCTCAACCACGCTCTTTTTATTTCCACACATCACTCTTACCCTTACGTTACTTAATCGATCAAACTACCTCACACCACATATTGTCCTCAAACATCTCATTTCCAGCACATCCATCCTCCTGCGCACAACTCTATCCATAGCCCACGCCTCGCAACCATACAACATTGTTGGAACCACTATTCCTCCAAAAATACCCATTTTTGCTTTCCGAGATAATGTTCTCGACTTCCACACATTCTTCAAGGCTCCCAGGATATTCGCCACCTCCCCCACCCTATGATCCACTTCCGCTTCCATGGTTCCATCCGTTGCCAGATCCACTCCCAGATATCTAAAACACTTTACTTACTACAGTTTTTCTCCTTTCAAACTTACTTCCCAATTGACTTGACCCTCAACCCTACTAATAATCTTGATCTTATTCACATTTAATCTTAACTTTCTTCTTCCACACACTTTTCCAAACTCAGTCACCGGCTTCTGCAGTTTCTCACATGAATCAGCCACCAGCGCTGTATCATCAGCGAACAACAACTGACTCACTTCCCAAGCTCTCTCATCCCCAACAGACTTCATACTTGCCCCTCTTTCCAAAACTCTTGCATTTACCTCCCTAACAACGCCATCCATAAACAAATTAAACAACCATGGAGACATCACACATCCCTGCTGCAAACCTACATTCACTGAGAAACAATCACCTTCCTCTCTTCCGACACGTACACATGCCTTACATCCTCGATAAAAACTTTTCACTGCTTGTAACAACTTTCCTCCCACACCATATATTCTTAATACCTTCCACAGAGCATCTCTATCAACTCTATCATATGCCTTCTCCAGATCCATAAATGCTACATACAAATCCATTTGCTTTTCTAAGTATTTCTCACATACATTCTTCAAAGCAAACACCTGATCCACACATCCTCTACCACTTCTGTAACCACACTGCTCTTCCCCAATCTGATGCTCTGTACATGCCTTCACCCTCTCAATCAATACTCTCCCATATAATTTACCAGGAATACTCAATAAACTTATACCTCTGTAATTTGAGCACTCACTCTTATCCCCTTTGCCTTTGTACAATGGCACTATGCACGCATTCCGCCAATCCTCAGGCACCTCACCATGAGTCATATATACATTAAATTACCTTACCAACCAGTCAACAATACAGTCACCCCCTTTTTTAATAAATTCCACTGCAATACCATCCAAACCTGCTGCCTTGCCGGCTTTCATCTTCCGCAAAGCTTTCACTACCTCTTCTCTGTTTACCAAATCATTTTCCCTAACCCTCTCACTTTGCATACCACCTCGACCAAAACACCCTATATCTGCCACTCTACCACTCTATCATCAAACACATTCAACAAACCTTGAAAGGCAAAGGGGATAAGAGTGAGTGCTCAAATTACAGAGGTATAAGTTTATTGAGTATTCCTGGTAAATTATATGGGAGAGTATTGATTGAGAGGGTGAAGGCATGTACAGAGCATCAGATTGGGGAAGAGCAGTGTGGTTTCAGAAGTGGTAGAGGATGTGTGGATCAGGTGTTTGCTTTGAAGAATGTATGTGAGAAATACTTAGAAAAGCAAATGGATTTGTATGTAGCATTTATGGATCTGGAGAAGGCATATGATAGAGTTGATAGAGATGCTCTGTGGAAGGTATTAAGAATATATGGTGTGGGAGGAAAGTTGTTAGAAGCAGTGAAAAGTTTTTATCGAGGATGTAAGGCATGTGTACGTGTAGGAAGAGAGGAAAGTGATTGGTTCTCAGTGAATGTAGGTTTGCGGCAGGGGTGTGTGATGTCTCCATGGTTGTTTAATTTGTTTATGGATGGGGTTGTTAGGGAGGTAAATGCAAGAGTTTTGGAAAGAGGGGCAAGTATGAAGTCTGTTGGGGATGAGAGAGCTTGGGAAGTGAGTCAGTTGTTGTTCGCTGATGATACAGCGCTGGTGGCTGATTCATGTGAGAAACTGCAGAAGCCGGTGACTGAGTTTGGAAAAGTGTGTGGAAGAAGAAAGTTAAGAGTAAATGTGAATAAGAGCAAGGTTATTAGGTACAGTAGGGTTGAGGGTCAAGTCAATTGGGAGGTGAGTTTGAATGGAGAAAAACTGGAGGAAGTGAAGTGTTTAGATATCTGGGAGTGGATCTGGCAGCGGATGGAACCATGGAAGCGGAAGTGGATCATAGGGTGGGGGAGGGGGCGAAAATTCTGAAGCCTTGAAGAATGTGTGGAAGTCGAGAACATTATCTCGGAAAGCAAAAATGGGTATGTTTGAAGGAATAGTGGTTCCAACAATGTTTTATGGTTGCGAGGCGTGGGCTATAGATAGAGTTGTGCGCAGGAGGATGGATGTGTTGGAAATGAGATGTTTGAGGACAATGTGTGGTGTGAGGTGGTTTGATCGAGTGAGTAACGTAAGGATAAGAGAGATGTGTGGAAATAAAAAGAGCGTGGTTGAGAGAGCAGAAGAGGGTGTTTTGAAGTGGTTTGGGCACATGGAGAGGATGAGTGAGGAAAGATTGACCAAGAGGATATATGTGTCGGAGGTGGAGGGAACAAGGAGAAGAGGGAGACCAAATTGGAGGTGGAAAGATGGAGTGAAAAAGATTTTGTGTGATCGGGGCCTGAACATGCAGGAGGGTGAAAGGAGGGCAAGGAATAGAGTGAATTGGAGCGATGTGGTATACCGGGGTTGACGTGCTGTCAGTGGATTGAAGCAGGGCATGTGAAGAGTCTGGGGTAAACCATGGAAAGCTGTGTAGGTATGTATATTTGCGTGTGTGGACGTATGTATATACATGTGTATGGGGGGGGGTTGGGCCATTTCTCTCGTCTGTATCCTTGCGCTACCTCGCAAACGCGGGAGACAGCGACAAAGTATAATAATAAAAAATAATATATATATATATATATATTTATACATACATACATACACATACTCCTATGCCGGTAGCCATATCATCGACCAGCCCTAAGGGGCGGATGAAAACGGCTTCGTGGAGTGAGAACCAGCTGCTTTAACCAGGTTTCGACACTATGCGGGTTTGGTCTCAGGCGGCCCGTGTGAGCCATTTCCTCACCTTTAGTTTTTACCTAAGCCAGAAATAAATTGAGTTAAGAGGTGTTTTAGCATGTCGGGATATTATTTGGGTGAGTTTGTATCTCTCGAAATACAGTGGCCAAATCAATGCGCGTTTGGCGAATAAATTTGAGAATAAACTGATCTGAAAGCGTATGATATGCGCTGGTGCCAGGTGTAAGCCCTTTGCACTCCTAATATCGATTTCCCAACTCATTTCTTTTAGCCATGCAAGATAAAGCCAGAAACTAATGATTTACAAGAAATTATGTAAACTGTCAAATATACTGATTATCTACACAATAATGAAAACTGGCTGCCGTCCAAGATTTACAGCATAACATTATGAGACAAAACACGTAACCTTGTAGACTGAAAGCACCTGAATGCACGCATTTGCTTCAAAGGTCATTCATCGTTTTATATAACTTTATAATCAACATTCATTTTGTTTGGTAACGGTAAATTTCTTAAGCTTATCTTTATCTCTTTACCTTCGGAGATTATTCCAGATTTAAACTGGTTACTTATATTGCAAGTAATTTACAAATATAAAGATACATTTGTTAAAATAAGAAGAGCTGTAGACTTACAACGTTCCCCAGTGTTGCATGAACCAACAATCATCTTTAGTTCAAACGTTCTCACAGCTGAGTGAAAAGGTTATTGCCACCGGAGCTCAAGCTTGCCGTTCGAGTTGGGCGCCTGGACAATGGTTTCCTTCATTGTGACCAGTTATGGATTTATTACACGTAAAACTGTACTGGGATCCTAGCTTAACACTAGCTGCTACACTACTGAGGTGTGTGTGTGTGTGTGTGTGTGTGTGTGTGTGTGTCTTTGTAGTTTCATACCATCTTTCTAAGTACAGTTTACTTTAGAATTATGCCACACAATTTGCAGTTAAGTTCTGATTACCCTATAATTCTCTTACATAATTCAATTAAGCTTCTGGGTTTACATGGTCGCTGCAGGCTGGAATGCTTAACTCACGTAGACCGTCTTGTAATGAGAGAAATAAATAACAGAAAATGCCTTGAAAATTCAACTGGTTTACTCCAAGGAGCGAAAAGGAAATCTCTTTATTTTGAATAAGACCTTCAATAAGACACCAAATTTGATATGTTCGTTGCACATGTACCCTTGAAGTGCTCTGTTCTTTGTTAAAATCTGTGGTCTGATGAAGAAAAACGTTTTTAAAATTCTATTGAGATTTTTTTTTGTTTTTTTTTGTTTGGGGTTTTGGTGAATTTATGTGTTTTAGTGAGAAATAGGCAAGCATTTACGATATGCGTTGAAGCTAATTCCTCTTAGCGTATAGACTTTAAAGAACAGTTCTTGCTTCTGGGTGCACAGTAGTGAGGTTTAAACGTCCTGTCGGGCCTGGGTATCGGCTACCCTCTGACCTCTTGAGGGCCACACGTATGCTAGTAAGTACCACAGCTGATTACAGAAGTTACTAACAATAAGGAAAGTACGGTGATTACACTACAATGAAAAACGGATATTACTGATATCGCTATAAGCTAACGGTGATGAAGAAATAGGATATAAAGAAGGAGAAATAAAAGACGGAACCACATGATTGGTTAAGTCCATGTTTGCCATAATTACCATATGGCATCCAGTCTTGTGTTACATCTACAGTAGAAACCCAGCATAGGTGAGTGCGTTCGGCACGAGAGTTACATCCATAATAAGAATGTATGTGGTCTTAGAGTTAACCTTAACACCTGAAGAGGGTGTTCAAGATCTTTCGGTTGGTGTCTATATAGCTTAACTGACGACCTTAATGACCCTGGCAGTTGACAGGTCAAAACCCAAGCAATCACCCAAACAGCCCCTCAGCCAGCGTTAGGGTAGATGGTATTAGTTCCGTTTTCCTTGGCCCGAGCTTGCATTTGAAATTGTATTGTCTTCGTGAAGTTAGTAATGAAGTTTGCAATGGCTTTAAAGTAAGCAAAATACATGATTTTCTCAGATTATAAATAAGGAGCTTTTAAGTAATGATTTCTAGACTAGGGAGGGAGGAATGATAAAATGGTTGACTACAACGTTAATAGTTAGTATACAGGCATTTCAAAAACAGAAATCCCATTTCGGTTGCCTGTGCACGGCACTCTGGATATGGCTCAGCTTAGAAGGGGGAAGAAATGGCGCTTAAAAAGGCGGATTTCGTGCCAAATATTGTTGTCGGTGAGAGAGGCGAGGGAAAAGAAACAGTTATGGGAATTATGTGGGGGATGTTTGGGTGATGCGAGGAAGATTGGGGTAGGCGGGAGTGGCAGCGGTGTGCAGCTTCATCCACAAGAAAAAGCGGAAGAGAAAATTATTTGATTGTCTTTCTTTTACTTTACTCTTTTTTGGGAGAGAGGCCGAGGGGCAGAGAGAGAGAGAGAGAGAGAGAGAGAGAGAGAGAGAGAGAGAGAGAGAGAGAGAGAGAGAGAGAGAGCACTTGAGACTGTGGACTGGTGTGAAAGAGATGTATCTATCTATCTATCTCTGTATACATCTATCTATCTGTCTATCTATATACAAGGAGACTGAGAGGGGCAGGAGGGAGGAGGGATACTTGCAATAATTTCCCCTCCCAAAGCATTAATCTCTAAACACATAAAATATGGAAGCGAGAATTTACCACCGAAAGCTATGTTCGTACTGATACTTCCATAAGGTAAGGAAGGCGTGCTTACAGAGAGAGAGAGAGAGAGAGAGAGAGAGAGAGAGAGAGAGAGAGAGAGAGAGAGAGAGAGAGAGAGAGAGAGAGAGAGAGAGAGAGAGAGGTGCGTTTTTTCCCTTTTTATGTGTTTGTGTGTGTGTGTGTGTGTGTGTGTGTGTGTGTGTGTGTGTGTGTTGGTACTTAAGAGTACTTACGAAAGATTTTGCCAGAGAACAGGAGGTCGCGTATATCGTTCATCTCAGGAACGTTTAGAGTTACGAAGAACCATAAGGTAAGGAAGGCGCTCTTACAGAGAGAGAGAGAGAGAGAGAGAGAGAGAGAGAGAGAGAGAGAGAGAGAGAGAGAGAGGTGCGTTTTTGTGTGTGTGTGTGTGTGTGTGTGTGTGTGTGTGTGTGTGTGTGTGTGTGTGTGTGTGTGTGTGTTGGTACTTGAGAGTACTTACGAAAGATTTTGCCAGAGAACAGGAGGTCGCGTATATCGATCTCCTCAGGATCCTTTAGAGTTACGAAGACCGAGCGATGTGAGTTACGTTTTGTCAAGTGTGATTTGCGAGATGGAGGGACTTTGCGCTTGTGGAATGAATTGCAGCAGCCCAAGTGTAGGTGAGGCCAAAGGAGTGACACTTGATAACCACTGAAGTGCTTCGTGTCATTGCATACCCAGTAAGATATTTAGAGCCAAGAGGAGAAACCCTGATAAGTGATTATCTAAATGACCTTGGATTGACCCTATTTGTAGCAAGCTATATAACTGTTATTCCTGCTATCATTCTTTAGTACGGCACGAGCCAAGAAAATAAAGCTATTGGAGATTGAGGTAATAAGTCCAATTTAGTCGTGAAAACAGACCACATGTAGCAGTCAGATTAAATCTCTTACTCTAAAGATGTTGAATTTTTCTCCTCTTTTCGATTTGACAGGAGCCAGAAACGAATTCAGATGAAGAAAAGATTCACAAACAAGATGGCATCATTATGAGATTAAGAAATGTATAACTACAGAACAAATGTTCGGTGCTGTTGGCTAATAGTAAAAATCTGGGTCAGATGTTAATGCATTTGAAAAAGGGAAATGAAGAAATAATGGAATGAATTTAAAGATCCTGAGTGGTGTCATGTGATGAGAGAGGAACTCAGAGAATCAAAAACTAGAATCAATGATCATGATTATACAGCAAAGAAGGATATTCTAGATGTCCTAAGGCCTACTGAACAACAGGAAATGCAAATAAGACAGAGAACAAAAACTTTGAAAATAGTAGGGAGGGACTGAGCAGCAGAGTCACACCCCATTGACTGATGCAGTAGGCAAAGGAGCCTGGGGACACAGAAACTAATGTGTCCTGGGCAGGGCGGGAGGCTGTAGGTCAAAGGATATGGGCTTAAAGACAGAAGAACATCTATGGTCCGTAAAGTACAAGTTATATTGGATCATTGCTTGTTAGCAAAAATGGAGATAATAGAGGAAACCACAGGCACAGAAGCTGATGAATCAAAGCTAGTGGAGTAAACCGTAAGGTGACTGACACCTGATTTAGAAAGATTAGCTAACTAGGAGCTCGATAGACTTTTTTTTTTTTCATTATTTTGATTTGTCGCTGTCTCCCACGTTAGCGAGGTAGCGCAAGGAAAAAGACGAAAGAATGGCCCAACCCACCCATATACACATGTATATACATACACGTCCACACACGCAAATATACATACCTATACATCTCAACGTATACATATATATACACAACCAGACATATCAGTATAGACACATATACATAATTCATACTGTCTGCCTTTATTCATTCCCATCGCCACCCCGCTACACATGAAATAACAACCCCTCCCCCCTCATGTGCGCAAGGTAGCGCTAGGAAAAGACAACAAAGGCCATATTCGTTCAAACTCAGTCTCTGGCTGTCATGTAATAATGTCCGAAAGAACAGCTCCCTTTCCATATCCAAGCCCCACAGAATTTTCCATGGTTTACCCCAGAAGCTTCATATACCCTAGTTCAATCTATAGACAGCACGTCGACCCCGGTATACCACATCGTTCCAATTCAATCTATTCCTTGCACGCCTTTCACCCGCCTGCATGTTCAGACACCGATCACTCAAAATCCTTTTCACTCCATCTTTCCACCTCCAATTTCGTCTAACACTTCTCGTTCCCTCCACCTCTGACACACATATCCTATTGCTCAATCTTTCCTCACTCATTCTCTCCATGTGACCAAACCATTTCAAAACACCCTCTTTTGCTCTCTTAACCACAGACTTTTTATTACCACACATCACTCTTACCCTATTATTAGTTACCCGATCAAACCATCTCACACCACATATTGTCCTCAAACATCTCATTTCAAGCACATCCACCCTCCTGCGCACAACTCAATCCATAGCCCACGCCTCGCAACCATACAACATTGTTGGAACCACCATTCCTTAAAACATGCCCATTTTTGCTTTCCGAGATAATGTTCTCGACTTCCACACAATTCTTCAACGCTCCCAGAACTTTCCCCCCCCCACTCCCCCACCCTGTGATTCGCTTCCGCTTCAATGGTTCCATCCCCTGGTAAATCCACTATACAGATATCTAAAACACTTCACTTCCTAAAGTTTATCTCCAATCAAACCTACCTCCCAACTGATTTATCCCTCAACCCTACTGTACCTAATAACCTTGCTCTTATTCATAATTGCTCTCAGCTTTCTTCTTTCACACACTTTACTAAACTCAGTCACCAGCTTCTGCAGTTTCTCATAAGAATCAGCCACCAGCGCTGTATCATCAGCGAACAACTGACTCACTTCACAAGCTCTCTCATCCACAACAGACTGTATACTTGCCCCTCTTTCCAAAACTCTTGCATTCACCTCCCTAACAACCCCATTCATAAACAAATCAAACAACCATGGAGACATCACAACCCCTGTCGCAAAGCTACATTCACTGAGAACCAATTACTATCCTGTCTTCCTACACGTACACATGCCTTATATCCTAGATAGAAACTTTTCACTGCTTCTAACACCTTGCCTCCCACACCATATATTCTTAATACCTTCTACAGAGCATCTCTATCAACTCTGTCATATGCCTTCTCCAGATCCATAAATGCTACCAACAAATCCAATTAGTTTTCTAAGTATTTCTCACATACATTCTCCAAAGCAAACACCTGATCCACACATCCTCTACCACTTCTGAAAACATAATGCTCTTCCACAATCTGATGCTCTGTACATGCCATGACGCTCTCAATCAATATCCTCACTTTTATCCCCTTTGTCTTTGTACAATGGCATTATGCAAACATTCCGCAAAACCTCAGGCACCTCACCATAAGACATACATACATTAGATAACCTTACCAACCAGTCAACAATGCAGTCACGCCCTTATTTAATAAATTCCACCGTAATACCATCCAAACCCGCTGCCTTGCCGGCTTTCATCTTCCGCAAAGCTTCCACTACCTCTTCTCTGTTTACCAAATCATTTTCTTTAACCCTCTTACATGGTACACCACCTCGACCAAAATACCCTTTATCTGCCACTGTATCATCGAACACATTCAACGACCTTCAAAATCCTCACTCCATCTCCCTCTCACATCACCTCTACTGTTATCACCTCCCCATTAGCCCCTTTCACTGAAGTTCCCATTTGCTCCCTTGACTTACGCACTTTATTTAACTCCTAAAAAAAAAAATCTTTTTATTCTCCCTAAAATTTAATGATTATCTCTCATCCCAACTCTCATTTGCTCTATTTTTCACCTCTTGCACCTTTCTCTTGACTTACTGCCTCTCTCTTTTATACATCTAGTCATTTGCATTATTCCCTTGCAAAAATCTTCCATAAGCGTCTCTCTTCTCTTTCACTAATAATCTTACTTCTTCATCCCACCACTCACTACCCTTTCTAATCTGCACACCTCCCACGCTTCTCAAGCCACAATCATCTTTTGTGCAAGCCATCACTGCTTCCCTAAATACATCCAGTTCCTCCCCCACTCCCCTTACCTCCTTTGTTCTCACCTTTTTCCATTTTCTACTCAGTCTCTCGTGGCTAATAGGAAATAAGTTTTCGAATACCTTCTACTCGAATATATATACATATATATATATATATATATTATTCTAAATTATTTCTTACATTTTTCATATGTATATATATGTATATGTGTGTGTGTGTGTGTGTGTGTGTGTATATGTGCGTATGTATGTGTATGTATGTATATATGTATATATATGTATATTATCCCTGGGGATAGGGGTGAAAGAATACTTCCCACGCATTCCTCGCGTGTCGTAGAAGGCAACTAGAGGGGACGGGAGCGGGGGGCCAGAAATCCTCCCCTCCTTGTATTTTTTACCTTTCTAAAATGGGAAACAGAAGAAGGAGTCACGCGGGGAGTGCTCATCCTCCGCGAAGGCTCAGACTGGGGTGTCTAAATATGTTTGGCTCTGAGTGAAACGAAGCTCAAGGGTAAAGGGGAAGAGTGGTTTGGGAATGTCTTGGGAGTAAAGTCAGGGGTTAGTGAGAGGACAAGAGCAAGGGAAGGAGTAGCGGTACTCCTGAAACAGGAGTTGTATGAGTATGTGATAGAATGTAAGAAAGTAAATTCTCGATTAATATGGGTAAAACTGAAAGTTGATGGAGAGAGATGGGTGATTATTGGAGCATATGCACCTGGGCATGAGAAGAAAGATCATGAGAGGCAACTGTTTTGGGAGCAGCTGAATGACTGTGTTAGTGGTTTTGATGCACGAGACCGGGTTATAGTGATGGGCGATTTGAATGCAAAGGTGAGTGATGTGGCAGTTGAGGGAATAATTGGTATACATGGGGTGTTCAGTGTTGTAAATGGAAATGGTGAAGAGCTTGTAGATTTATGTGCTGAAAAAGGACTGATGATTGGGAATACCTGGTTTAAAAAGCGAGATATACATAAGTATACGTATGTAAGTAGCAGAGATGGCCAGAAAGCGTTATTGGATTACGTGTTAATTGACAGGCGCGCGAAAGAGAGACTTTTGGATGTTAATATGCTGAGAGGTGCAACTGGAGGGATGTCTGATCATTATCTTGTGGAGGCTAAGGTGAAGATTTGTATGGGTTTTCAGAAAAGAAGAGTGAATGTTGGGGTGAAGAGGGTGGTGAGAGTAAGTGAGCTTGGGAAGGAGACTTGTGTGAGGAAGTACCAGGAGAGACTGAGTACAGAATGGAAAAAGGTGAGAACAATGGAAGTAAGGGGAGTGGGGGAGGAATGGGATGTATTTAGGGAATCAGTGATGGATTGCGCAAAAGATGCTTGTGGCATGAGAAGAGTGGGAGGTGGGTTGATTAGAAAGGGTAGTGAGTGGTGGGATGAAGAAGTAAGATTATTAGTGAAAGAGAAGAGAGAGGCATTTGGACGATTTTTGCAGGGAAAAAATGCAATTGAGTGGGAGATGTATAAAAGAAAGAGACAGGAGGTCAAGAGAAAGGTGCAAGAGGTGAAAAAGAGGGCAAATGAGAGTTGGGGTGAGAGAGTATCATTAGATTTTAGGGAGATTAAAAAGATGTTCTGGAAGGATGTAAATAAAGTGCGTAAGACAAGTGAGCAAATGGGAACTTCAGTGAAGGGCTCAAATGGGGAGGTGATAACAAGTAGTGGTGATGTGAGAAGGAGATGGAGTGAGTATTTTGAAGGTTTGTTGAATGTGTTTGATGATAGAGTGGCAGATATAGGGTGTTTTAGTCGAGGTGGTGTGCAAAGTGAGAGGGTTAGGGAAAATGATTTGGTAAACAGAGAAGAGGTAGTAAAAGCTTTCGGGAAGATGAAAGCCGGCAAGGCAGCAGGTTTGGATGGTATTGCAGTGGAATTTATTAAAAAAGGGGGTGACTGTATTGTTGACTGGTTGGTAAGGTTATTTAATGTATGTATGACTCATGGTGAGGTGCCTGAGGATTGGCGGAATGCGTGCATAGTGCCATTGTACAAAGGCAAAGGGGATAAGAGTGAGTGCTCAAATTACAGAGGTATAAGTTTGTTGAGTATTCCTGGTAAATTATATGGGAGGGTATTGATTGAGAGGGTGAAGGCATGTACAGAGCATCAGATTGGGGAAGAGCAGTGTGGTTTCAGAAGTGGTAGAGGATGTGTGGATCAGGTGTTTGCTTTGAAGAATGTATGTGAGAAATACTTAGAAAAGCAAATGGATTTGTATGTAGCATTTATGGATCTGGAGAAGGCATATGATAGAGTTGATAGAGATGCTCTGTGGAAGATATTAAGGATATATGGTGTGGGAGGCAAGTTGTTAGAAGCAGTGAAAAGTTTTTATCGAGGATGTAAGGCATGTGTACGTGTAGGAAGAGAGGAAAGTGATTGGTTCTCAGTGAATGTAGGTTTGCGGCAGGGGTGTGTGATGTCTCCATGGTTGTTTAATTTGTTTATGGATGGGGTTGTTAGGGAGGTGAATGCAAGAGTTTTGGAAAGAGGGGCAAGTATGAAGTCTGTTGGGGATGAGAGAGCTTGGGAAGTGAGTCAGTTGTTGTTCGCTGATGATACAGCGCTGGTGGCTGATTCATGTGAGAAACTGCAGAAGCTGGTGACTGAGTTTGGTAAATTGTGTGAAAGAAGAAAGTTAAGAGTAAATGTGAATAAGAGCAAGGTAATTAGGTACAGTAGGGTTGAGGGTCAAGTCAATTGGGAGGTAAGTTTGAATGGAGAAAAACTGGAGGAAGTAAAGTGTTTTAGATATCTGGGAGTGGATCTGGCAGCGGATGGAACCATGGAAGCGGAAGTGGATATAGGGTGGGGGAGGGGGAAAAAATCCTGGGAGCCTTGAAGAATGTGTGGAAGTCGAGAACATTATCTCGGAAAGCAAAAATGGGTATGTTTGAAGGAATAGTGGTTCCAACAATGTTGTATAGTTGCGAGGCATGGGCTATGGATAGAGTTGTGCGCAGGAGGATGGATGTGCTGGAAATGAGATGTTTGAGGACAATGTGTGGTGTGAGGTGTTTTGATCGAGTGAGTAACGTAAGGGTAAGAGAGATGTGTGGGAATAAAAAGAGCGTGGTTGAGAGAGCAGAAGAGGGTGTTTTGAAATGGTTTGGGCACATGGAGAGAATGAGTGAGGAAAGATTGACCAAGAGGATATATGTGTCGGAGGTGGAGGGAACGAGAAGTGGGAGACCAAATTACAGGTGGAAAAATGGAGTGAAAAAGATTTTGTGTGATCGGGGCCTGAACATGCAGGAGGGTGAAAGGAGGGCAAGGAATAGAGTGAATTGGATCGATGTGGTATACCGGGGTTGACGTGCTGTCAGTGATTTGAATCAGGGCATGTGAAGCGTCTGGGTAAACCATGAAAAGCTGTGTAGGTATGTATATTTGCGTGTGTGGACGTATGTATATATATGTGTATGGGGGTATGACTGTCCAAAACATGTTTTGGACAATCACATGTTTACCAAATGGCGTCCTAGCTTCGTCTCTTCGATGCATATCAACTGACTGTTATATTCCTCTTTTGTGTCTCCCCTGATGATGTGATTATTACACGAAAGTGCACTTGCGAACTTTTCGTGTTTCATTTTCCCTGTGGACTCATAGGAATAACTTGATCACGCGCAAAATTGTCATCCTTTCCAATATATATATATATATATATATATATATATATATATATATATATATATATATATATATATATATATATATATATATATATATATATATATATATTACCATATTATTTTTTTATCATACTTTGTCGCTGTCTCCCGCGTTTGCGAGGTAGCGCAAGAAAACAGACGAAAGAAATGGCCCAACCCCCCCCCCCATACACATGTATATACATACGTCCACACACGCAAATATACACACCTACACAGCTTTCCATGGTTTACCCCAGACGCTTCACATGCCTTGATTCAATCCACTGACAGCACGTCAACTCCGGTATACCACATCGTTCCAATTCACTCTATTCCTTGCCCTCCTTTCACCCTCCTGCATGTTCAGGCCCTGATCACACAAAATCTTTTTCACTCCATCTTTCCACCTCCAATTTGGTCTCCCTCTTCTCCTCGTTCCCTCCACCTCCGACACATATATCCTCTTTGTCAATCTTTCCCCACTCATTCTCTCCATGTGCCCAAAGCACTTCAAAACACCCTCTTCTGCTCTCTCAACCACGCTCTTTTTATTTCCACACATCTCTCTTACCCTTACGTTACTCACTCGATCAAACCACCTCACACCACACATTGTCCTCAAACATCTCATTTCCAGCACATCCATCCTCCTGCGCACAACTCTATCTATAGCCCACGCCTCGCAACCGTACAACATTGTTGGAACCACTATTCCTTCAAACATACCCATTTCTGCTTTCCGAGATAATGTTTTCGACTACCACACATTCTTCAAGGCCCCCAGAATTTTCGCCCCCTCCCCCACCCTATGATCCACTTCCGCTTCCATGGTTCCATCCGCTGCCAGATCCACTCCCAGATATCTAAAACACTTCACTTCCTCCAGTTTTTCTCCATTCAAACTCACCTCCCAATTGACTTGACCCTCAACCCTACTGTACCTAATAACCTTGCTCTTATTCACATTTACTCTTAACTTTCTTCTTCCACACACTTTACCAAACTCAGTCACCAGCTTCTGCAGTTTCTCACATGAATCAGCCACCAGCGCTGTATCATCAGCGAACAACAACTGACTCACTTCACAAGCTCTCTCATCCCCAACAGACTTCATACTTGCCCCTCTTTCCAAAACTCTTGCATTTACCTCCCTAACAACCCATCCATAAACAAATTAAACAACCATGGAGACATCACACACCCCTGCCGCAAACCTACATTCACTGAGAACCAATCACTTTCCTCTCTTCCTACACGTACACATGCCTTACATCCTCGATAAAAACTTTTCACTGCTTCTAACAACTTTCCTCCCACACCATATATTCTTAATACCTCCACAGAGTATCTCTATCAACTCTATCATATGCCTTCTCCAGATCCATAAATGCTACATACAAATCCATTTGCTTTTCTAAGTATTTCTCACATACATTCTTCAAAGCAAACACCTGATCCACACATCCTCTACCACTTCTGAAACCACACTGCTCTTCCCCAATCTGATGCTCTGTACATGCCTTCACCCTCTCAATCAATACCCTCCCATATAATTTACCAGGAATACCCAACAAACTTATACCTCTGTAATTTGAGCACTCACTCTTATCCCCTTTGCCTTTGTACAATGGCACTATGCACGCATTCCGCCAATCCTCAGGCACCTCACCATGAGTCATACATACATTGAATAACCTTACCAACCAGTCAACAATACAGTCACCCCCTTTTTTAATAAATTCCACTGCAATACCATCCAAACCTGCTGCCTTGCCAGCTTTCATCTTCCGCAAAGCTTTCACTACCTCTTCTCTGTTTACCAAATCATTTTCCCTAACCCTTTCACTTTGCACACCACCTCGACCAAAACACCCTATATCTGCCACTCTATCATCAAACACATTCAATAAACCTTCAAAATACTCACTCCATCTCCTTCTCACATCACCACTACTTGTTATCACCTCCCCATTTGCGCCCTTCACTGAAGTTCCCATTTGCTCCCTTGTCTTACGCACTTTATTTACCTCCTTCCAGAACATCTTTTTATTCTCCCTAAAATTTAATGATACTCTCTCCCCCCAACTCTCATTTGCCCTTTTTTTCACCTCTTGCACCTTTCTCTTGACCTCCTGTCTCTTTCTTTTATACATCTCCCACTCACTTGCATTTTTTCCCTGCAAAAATCGTCCAAATGCCTCTCTCTTCTCTTTCACTAATACTCTTACTTCTTCATCCCACCACTCACTACCCTTTCTAATCAACCCACCTCCCACTCTTCTCATGCCACAAGCATCTTTTGCGCAATCCATCACTGATTCCCTAAATACATCCCATTCCTCCCCCACTCCCCTTACTTCCATTGTTCTCACCTTTTTCCATTCTGTACTCAGTCTCTCCTGGTACTTCCTCACACAGGTCTCCTTCCCAAGCTCACTTACTCTCACCCCCCTCTTCACCCCAACATTCACTCTTCTTTTCTAAAAACCCATACAAATCTTCACCTTAGCCTCCACAAGATAATGATCAGACATCCCTCCAGTTGCACCTCTCAGCACATTAACATCCAAAAGTCTCTCTTTCGCACGCCTGTCAATTAACACGTAATCCAATAACGCTGTCTGGCCATCTCTCCTACTTACATAAGTACACTTATGTATATCTCGCTTTTTAAACCAGGTATTCCCAATCATCAGTCCTTTTTCAGCACATAAATCTACAAGCTCTTCACCATTTTCATTTACAACACTAAATGTGTGTGGATGTAACCAAGATGTGAAAAAAGGAGAGATAGGTAGTATGTTTGAGAAAAGGAACCTGGATGTTTTGGCTCTGAGTGAAACGAAGCTCAAGGGTAAAGGGGAAGAGTGGTTTGGGAATGTTTGGGGAGTAAAGTCAGGGGTTAGTGAGAGGGCAAGAGCAAGGGAAGGAGTAGCAATACTCCTGAAACAGGAGTTGTGGGAGTATGTGATAGAATGTAAGAAAGTAAATTCTCGATTAATATGGGTAAAACTGAAAGTTGATGGAGAGAGGTGGGTGATTATTGGTGCATATGCACCTGGGCATGAGAAGAAAGATCATCAGAGGGAAGTGTTTTGGAAGCAGCTGAATGAGTGTGTTAGTGGTTTTGATGCACGAGACCGGGTTATAGTGAATGGTGATTTGAATGCAAAGGTGAGTAATGTGGCAGTTCAGGGAATAATTGGCATACATGGGGTGTTCAGTGTTATATATATATATATATATATATATATATATATATATATATATATATATATATATATATATATATATATATATATATATATATATATATATATATATATACATATATATATTTTATTTATTTATTTATTTTGCTTTGTCGCTGTCTCCCGCGTTAGCTAGGTTACGCAAGGAAACAGACGAAAGAATGGCCCAACCCGCCCACATACACATGCATATACATACGCGTCCACACACGCAACTATACATACCTATACATCTCAATGTAACATATATATACACACGCAGACATATACATATATACACATGTACATAATTCATACTGTCTGCCTTTATTTGTTCTCATCGCCATCTCGCCACACATGGAATAACAACCCCCTCCCCCCTCATGTGTGCGAGGTAGCGATTGGAAAAGACAACAAAGGCCCCATTCGTTCACACTCAGTCTCTACCTGTCGTGTAATAATGCACCGAAACCACAGCTCCCTTTCCACATCCAGGCCCCACAAAACTTTCATGGTTTACCGGAGACACTTCACATGCCCTTGTTCAATCCATTGACAGCACGTCGACCCCGGTATACCACATCGTTCCAATTCATTCTGTTCCTTGCACGCCTTTCACCCTCCTTCATGTTCAGGCCCCAATCACTCAAAATCTTTTTCACTCCATCTTTCCACCTCCAATTTAGTCTCCCACTTCTCTTCGTTCCCTCCACCTCTGACACATATATCCTCTTGGTCAATCTTTCCTTACTCATTCTCTCCATGTGACCAAACAATTTCAAAACATCCTCTTCTGCTCCCTCAACCACACTCTTTTTATTTCCACACATCTCTCTTCCCCTTACATTACTTACTCGATCAAACCACCTCACACCACATATTGTCCTCAAACATCTCATTTCCAGCACATCCATCCTCCTGCGCACAACTCTATCCATAGCCCACGCCTCGCAACCATACAACTTTGCTTGAACCACTATTCCTTCAAACATACCCATTTTTGCTTTCCGAGATAATGTTCTCGACTTCCAAACATTCTTCAAGGCTCCCAAGATTTTCGCCCCCTCCCCCACCCTATGATTCACTTCCGCTTCCATGGTTCCATCCGCTGCCAGATGCACTCCTAGATATCTAAAACACTTTAATTCCTCTAGTTTTTCTCCATTCAAACTTACCTCCCAGTTAACTTGACCCTCAACCTTACTGTACCTAATAACCTTGCTCTTATTCACATTTTCTCTTAACTTTCTTCTTTCACACTATTTACCAAACTCAGTCAGTAGCTTTTGCAGTTTCTTACATGAATCAGCCACCAGCGCTATATCATCAGCGAACAACAACTGACTCACTTCCCAAGCTCTCTCATCCAGAACAGACTGCATACTTGCCCCTCTTTCCAAAACTCTTGCATTCACCTCCCTAACAACCCCATCCATAAACAAATTAAACAACCATGGAGACATCTCACACCCCTGCCGCAAACCTACATTCACTGAGAACCAATCACTTTCGTCTCTTCCTACACGCATACATGCCTTACATCTTCGATAAAAACTTTTCACTGCCTTTAACAACTTGCCTCCCACACCATATATTCTTAATACCTTCCACAGAGCATCTCTATCAACTCTATCATATGACTTCTCCAGATCCATAAATGCTACATACAAATCCATTTGTTTTTCTAAGTATTTCTCACATACATTCTTCAAAGCAAACTCCTGATCCACACATCCTCTACCACTTCTCCAACCACACTGCTCTTCCCCAATCTGATGCTCTGTACATGCCTTCACCCTCTCAATCAATACCCTCCCATATAATTTGCCAGGAATACTCAACAAACTTATCCTCTGTAATTTGAGCACTCACTCTTATTCCCTTTGCCTTTGTACTATGGCACTATGCAAGCATTCCGCCAATCCTCAGGCACCTCACCATGAATCATAAATACATTAAATAACCTTACCAACCAGTCAATAATACAGTCACGCCCTTTTTTAATATATTTCACTGCAATACCATCCAAACCTGCTGCCTTGCCGGCTTTCATCTTCCGCAAAGCTTTTACTACCTCTTCTCTATTTACCAAATCATTTTCCCTAACCCTCTCACTTTGCACACCACCTCGACCAAAACACCCTATATCTGACCTTCTATCATCAAACACATTCCACAAACCTTCAAAATACTCACTCCATATCCACCTCACATCACCATTACTTGTTATCACCTCCGCATTTGCACCCTTCACTGAAGTTCCCATTTGCTCCCTTGTCTTACGCACTTTATTTACCTCCTTCCAAAACATCTTTTTATTATCCCTGAGATTTAATGATACCCTCTCACCCCAACTCTCATTTGCCCTCTTTTTCACCTCTTGCACCTTTCTCTTGACCTCCTGCCTCTTTCTTTTATACCTCTCACACTCATTTGCATTTTTTCCCTGCAAAAAACAAAAAATACATATATATATATATATATATATATATAATATATATATATATATATATATATATATATATATATATATATATATATATATATATATATATATACATATATATATATATATATATATATATATATATATATATATATATATATATATGTATATATATATATGTATATCCCTGAGGATAAGGGATAAAGAATATTTCTCACGCATTCCTCACGTATCGCAGAAGGCGACGAAAGGGGACGGGAGCGAGGAGCTGGAAATCTTCCCCTTCTTGTATTTTAACTCTCTAAAACGGAAAATAAGAGAAGGAGTCAAGTAGTCACACGGAGAATGCTCTTCCTCTTCGAAGGCTCAGATTGGGGTGTCTAAATGTATATGGATGTAACCAGGACGAGAAAATAGGAGAGATAGGTAGGATGTTTGAGGAAAGGGACCTGGATGCTTTAGCTCTGAGTGAAACGAAGCTCAAGGGTAAAGAGGAAGAGTAGCTTGGTATACCACATCGCTCCAATTCACTTTATTCCTTGCCCTCCTTTCACCCTCCTGCACGTTCAGGCCCCGATCACACAAAATCTTCTTCACTCCATCTTTCCACCTGCAATTTGGTCTCCCTCTTCCCCTCGTTCTCTCCACCTCCGACACATATATCCTCTTGGTCAATCTTTCCTCACTCATTCTCTCCATGTGCCCAAACCATTTCAAAACACCCTCTTCTGCTCTCTCAACCACGCTCTTTTTATTTCCACACATCTCTCTTACCCTTACGTTACTTTCTCGATCAAACCACCTCACACCAAACATTGTCCTCAAACATCTCATTTCCAGCACATCCATCCTCCTGCGCACCACTCTATCCATAGCCCACGCCTCGCAACCATACAACATTGTTGGAACCACTATTCCTTCAAACATACCCATTTTTGCTTTCCGAGATAATGTTCTCGACTTCCACACATTCTTCAAGGCTCCCAGAAATTTCGCCCCCTCCCCCACCCTATGATCCACTTCCGCTTCCATGGTTCCATCCGCTGCCAGATCCACTACCAGATATCTAAAACACGTCTCTTTTTCCAGTTTTCTCCATTCAAACGTACCTCCCAATTGACTCTTCCCTCAAGCTACTGTACCTATTAACCTTGATCTTATTCACATCTACTCTAAGCTTTCTTCCTTCTTACACTTTACCAAACTCAGTCACCAGCTTCTGCAGTTCCTCACATGAATCAGACACCAACGCCGCATCATCAGTGAACAACAACTGAATCACTTTCCAAGCTCTCTCATCCACAACAGACTACATACTTGCTCCTCTTTCAAAAACTCTTGCATTCACCTCCCTAACAACCTCATCCAAAAACAAATTAAACCACTATGGAGACATCATGCACCCCTGCCGCGAACCGACATTCACTGAGAACCAAATACTTTCCTCTACAAAAACATTTCACTGCTAGCAACCTGCCTTCCACACCATATTCTCTTAATACCTTCCACAGAGCATCTCTATCAACTTTATCATATGCCTCTCCAGATCCATAAATGCTACATACAAATCCATTTCTTTTTCTAAGTATTTCTCACATACATTCTTTGAAGCAAACATCTGATCCACACATCCTCTACCACTTCTGAAACCACACTGCTCTTCCCAAATCTAATGCTCTGTACATACCTTCACCCTCTCAATCAATACCCTCCCATATAATTTCCCATGAATACTCAACAAACTTATACCTCTGTAATTTGAGCACTCCCCTTTATCTCCTTTGCCTTTGTACAATGGTACTATGCATGCATTCCGCCAATCCTCAGGTACTTAACCGTGAGCTATACACACATTGAATATCCTCATCAACCAGTCACTAATACAGACACTCCCTTTTTTAATAAATTCCAGTGCAATACCATCCAACCCCGAAGCCTTGTCGGCTTTCATCTTCCGCAAAGATTTCACTGCCTCCATCTCTTTTTACCAAATCATTCTCCCTCACCCCTCTCACTTCGCACACCACCTTGATCAAAACATCCTATATCTGCCACTCTATCATCTAACACATTCAACAAACCTTCAAAATACTCAGTCTCCTTCTCATATCACCACTACTTGTTATTACCTTCCCATTAGCCCCCTTCACCGATGTTCCCATTTGTTTTCTTGTCTTACGCACTTTAATTACGTCCATCCAAAACTTCTTTATATTCTCCCTTAAATGTAATGATACTTTCTCGGCCTAACTCTCCTTACCTCTGTTTTTCACCTTGCCACTTATCATTATACATCCCCAGTCATTTGCACTATTTCACTACAAAAATCGTCCAAATGCCTCTTTCTTCTCTTTCACTAACAATCTTACTTCTTCATCCCACCACGCATTCCCCTCTCTAGTATTCCCACCACCCACGCTTCTCACGCCACAAGCATCAGTTGCGCGAGCCATCACTGCTTCCCAAATACATCCCCCCACCCCCACACACACACTCCCCTTACGTCCTTTGGTCTCACCTTTTCCATTCTGCACTCAATCTGTCCTGGTACTTCCTCACACAAGTCTCCTTCACAAACTCACTTACTCTCACTACTCTCTTCACCCCAACATGGTCTCTTTTTTTCTGAAAGCCACGACAAATCTTAACCTTCGCCTCCATAAGGTAAACATCAGACATCCCTCTAGTTGCACCTCTCAGCACATTAACATCCAAAAGTCTCTTTTTCGCGCGCCTATCAATTTACACGTAATCCAATAACGCTCTCTCGCCATCTCTCCTACTTACATACGTATACTTATGTATATCTCTCATTTTATACCAGGTATTCCCAATCACCAGTCCTTTTTCAATGTATATCTCTCTTTTTATTCTAGGTATTCCCAATCATAAGTCCTTTTTCAACACATAAAGCTACAAGCTCTGCAACATATCCATTTACAACACTTAACACCCCATGTACACCAATTATTCCCTCACCTGCCACATTACTCACATTTGCATTCAAATCACCCATCACTATAACCCGGTCTCGTGCATCAAAACTACTAACACACTTACTCAGCTGCTCCCAAAACACTTGCTTTTCATGATCTTTTTTCTCATGTTCAGGTGCATATTCACCAATAATCACCCATCTCTCTCCATCCACATTCAGTTTACCCATATCAATCTAGAGTTTACTTTCTTACACTCTATCACACATTCCCACCACTCCTGTTTCAGGAGTAGTACTGCTTCCCTCGCTCTTGTCCCCTCACTAACCCCTGACTTTACTACCAAGACATTCCCAAATCACTCTTCCCCTTTACCCTTGAGTTTCGTTTCAATCAGAGCCAAAACATCCAGGTTCCTCTCCTCAAGCATACTTCCTATCTCTCCTTTTCTCTTCTTGGTTACATCCACACACATTTACACACCCCAATCTGAGCCTTCGAGGACGATGAGCACTCCCCGAGTATTGATTGAGAGGGTGAAGCCATATACAGAGCATCAGATTGGGGAAGAGCAGTGTGGTTTCAGAAGTGGTAGAGGATGTGTGGATCAGATGTTTGCTTTAAAGAATGTATGTGAGAAATACTTAGAAAAGCAAATGGATTTGTATGTAGCATTTATGGATCTAGAGGAGTGATATGATAGAGTTGATAGAGATGCTCTGTGGAAGGTATTAAGAATATATGGTGTGGGAGGCAAGTTGTTAGAAGCAGTGAAAAGTTTTTATCGAGGATGTAATGCATGTGTACGTGTAGGAAGAGAGGAAAGTGATTGCTCTCAGTGAATGTAGGTTTGCGGCAGGGGTGTGTGATGTCTCCATGGTTGTTTAATTTGTTCATGGATGGGGTTGTTAGGGAGGTGAATGCAAGAGTTTTGGAAAGAGGGACAAGTATGCAGTATGTTGTGGATGAGAGAGCTTGGGAAGTGAGTGGATTGTTGTTCGTTGATGATACATCGCTGGTGGCTGATTTGGGTGAGAAACTTAAGAAGATGGAATAACTATTCCTTCAAATATATCCATTTTTTCTTTCCGAGATAACGTTTTCACCTTCCACACATTTTCATCGCTCCCAGAACTTTCGACCCCTCCCTCACTCTTTGACTCACTCCCGCTTCCATGGTTCCATCCCCTGCCAAATCCACTACCAGATGTCTAAAATACTTCACTTCCTCCAGTTTTTCTCCATTCAAACTTACCTCCCATTTGACTTGTCCCTCAACCCTACTGTACCTTGATCTTCTTCACATTTTCTTTCAGCTTTCTTTTTTCCCACACTTTATCCAACTCAGTCACCAGCTTCTGCAGTTTTTCAATGAGACGGCCTTGAAAAGTGCCTCAGTTGGTCTTTGTCGTATCAGATAACAAAAGGGATTTAGGAAAGAAGTTCACGTAAGTCATGATAAAATACTATCCTTCATAGAATTTTGATGCTTCTGAACTGATATTCAAGGATGTGAGTGAAGGAAAACGAAAAAGCGAGAAGAGAAAATGAGCAGGGCACCGATGGACACTACTGCTAACAGAATTTGAGGGAAAAATCACATTATTAGCGACTACCCCAGTAGACCATCAGAAAGCAGCGTATGCATTAAGGAACTTAGAAATACACAGGAAGGAGTTTTGAGAGATCATTTGTATCGCAGCCAGAGATATACAAGAGGAAATGTTTCTGGTTTTGTGGTCGACCGGCTTTGATTCTACAGACGAGAGGACGTAGTCATTTGTGAACAGAAATCAACCTACAATCATAAGCATGATATCATGTGAGTAGGTATACAGATGTTTCTATAGGGACAACAGGTATCGCACTAATAGTGTTTAAGCAGTGTTTTGTCATCCATAAGTTTTCAGTATGGCAGAGTCATTCTGTGAATATCGACTCTGTAAAGACGAAAGGGAAAAGCTATGTCGGAATGGTCCCTAGTGTCCATCTTTTAAAGGGGATTCGATTGTATTTGTCCTAAAGGTTTCAGAGTACCTTCATCCTTCGCTGAGTCAACTATGACTGGGACAAGACCTCAACTCTTTAACCATGATCCTGCTGTGGTACATGTCCCTCTTACTGATTAATCTTCTGGTGATCTGAGGCTGTGGGATGCTCAGAGACCCAATTTTACATTGCTCTAGTCCCATCAACATCCGAGGAGGAAGCACATGCTGTTTGATTCTTCAGGATCATTTGTCTCCTATTGTCCGTCTTGATGGCGGGGTTAGTGCCATGCAAGGGGTGAGGTACTCGGGGAATAGAAAGCAGCGCCAGGAAAGGTGGTGGTGAGGAGGGGGGGGGTGCTCAGGGAAAGGGAGGTTCATGCAGGTGTTGGGGGGTCTTGGAAGGGGAGGATCTAGCAGGGATGGGGTAAGGGGGGGTTAATGAGGAAAGGGTCATGCTATGAATGGGGGCTCGGTGGAGGGGAAGCGTGGAAACGTGGGTGCCAGGGGAAGGGAGGAGCTTGCAGGACACTGGAGGTCGAGGAGGAAAGACGCATTGCTGAGAGTAGGGTCGGGAAAAGGTGGGGTCGTGTTGTGGAAGGGGGTCTGGGAAGTGAAGTGTCGTGTAGGTGGGGTTGGGGTAGGGTAGGGAAGGACATGGGAGTGAAGGGCCCTGCAGGAGATGGGGGTCATATAAAGAAGGAGTTGCTTTTATATATTGCTTAATTCCACTATAGCGCCCAAAATGATCGGTTCTTTACAGCCCAAAATGATTGAAGCTTCGAAGCCCAAACTGACCGAAGTTTCGGCGCCTAAAACATTCGAAAGTTCGGAGCTACGTTCAAGGCTGAGCTTAGGCTTGCCGAAGAAGCGAGAATCATTAACGTCAAGAAGTTTACTGGGCTTTTTTTTTCTAACCCTCCCTCCAGAGATGGAAACTTGTATCTATAATGTCTCCATGGTAGAAAATGTCTGCTCCCTTAACAGAAGAAGAGACAGGGTAAGAATATGCTTGTTTTCGTGTGGCCATTAATAGATTGAATTTGGGCAGTGAAAATAAGAAGATTGTATATTAGTATGCATCTCTTCGAGGCTTATTTCGTATCCTAATGATCTCTCTCTCTCTCTCTCTCTCTCTCTCTCTCTCTCTCTCTCTCTCTCTCTCTCTCTCTCTCTCTCTCTCTCTCTCTCTCTCTCTCTCTCTCTCTCTCTCTCTCTCTCTCTCTCTCTCTCTCAAATATAATCCTGGTAATGTTCTACCCTGTCGTGCAGAGATGATTGCAAATAGAAACGATTTAGTTTTATGTTTATTTGCCAAAAACGTTTGGACGAAAGGAGCTTGGAATATCCGTCCTTGATATATGGTCTGTTATGTTTTGCCCACATCCCAGCAAAAGAGAGAGAGAGAGAGAGAGAGAGAGAGAGAGAGAGAGAGAGAGAGAGAGAGAGAGAGAGAGAGAGAGAGAGAGAGAGAGAGAGAGAGAGAGTAGATCAAACGTATTGAAGGGATGCCCACGAGTAATTCCAAGTTGCATATTTTATTCTATTCTTTCGTGCAATCAAGCTAGGATTTTGGAATCAATGCCCGACTTAGAGCCTAAAACAATGTTCATCAAAAATTTAATTGACGTTCGTTATAACGTTTAAGCGGACTTGCTTCAGCCATATGATGAACAAACAGATATTCTGAAGTACTATAATGCCTACGTTTATCTATTTTTTTTTCTTTTTTGCGTCCTGTGATAAAGCCAACATACAAACAGATGCAATTACATAGGTAAAACAGAAAAAAAGCATTGTGAAATTAGATATTGCCTGAAGTTCATAAATGAAAAGGTGAACCACAATACTACATAAAAGAATACTGTACTTTCAATCACTGTTATTGTCTGGTTCGATGATTTTAGCTGCATCAACGCTCTGCACACATTTTTAGAATATCAGTCATACGTATCATTAAAAGAATTTCCGCAGCGGGAATGTTATCGTCACCATCATCATGATGGAGCAACTGTGGTTTCTGATCCATAGTTTATCCCTACCCTCATCCCTCTCTAGTTCTTGACCCGCGTCATGTTGCTTTCATCGACTGAAGCTGCCGAACGGTTTTATCAACGTCCTGTATGGATGCCGGGGAAATGACGAATCAATCCAAACATTTAGTTAGTAAGTTACAAGGTTAACACTGACAGATGACCCATGTGACCAATTTTGGCTCACCCCCCCCAACCTCTCCTTTAAGTTTCACATGAAGGAATTCCATATATTTCCTATATCCTTAGACGTCGTCCTTGCCTCTTGGAACATTTCTCCTCATTGCATCTCCAGAAATGCCCCTTTCGTATTCGAACAGCCTGCCTCTCAGATCTGGAACGATATCCTCCCACTCCAAGAATATTTCCTCTAGCACTTCTCATTCCCTTCCCTTAACATCCTCCTATCCCTATCCTGAAATATGATCTTCCACCTCTCTTGAGGCACTATCCTGTTGTTGGCGTAGAATATTTTCTTACACCTTGAAGATTCTTCTCCTACCTAGTGGGACGAGTCCCTCTTGACTTTTTTGAAAACATGTCTCTCACATTTCATGGAGCCTCTCCAAGCCCCTACCCTTCTGTGTCTCCTTTCTCTTACTCTTTAGAACTTTCCGTTTTCTCTCTCCTTGAACACCCTTTTTTCAACCTCTTCTGATAAATAAGAAACTTTCTCCTCCTCTTGTGGATTATCATTCTTCTCTCCTGGAGCACTCATCCTATTCCGAAATTCCCCTCTCATCACGTAGTGGCACTTCCTCCTTCTCCAGTCCTGGAACGCTCGTTCCCGTCGTCCTGGAAACTCTGTCCACCGCCCACCTTGCAACAGCCGCTGGAACTTTGCCAAGAGCAGGAACGCTGCTGGTCACAGGAAACATAAAATTACCATTTTATGTGTATCCCTGACAGAGATTGGTGCGGAGCAGCTGATCTCCTGGGGGTGAGAGGCTATTACGGAGTTACCAAGGTCGTTAGTGAATGTCTATGACGCTTGCTGGTGTACAGGGGAGTTATCCAAGTCGTTAGCACTCGTAGTTGACGCTATTGCTGTGTGCAAGTGAGCTATGTAAGCCATTCGTGCTCTGCCTCATATTCATCACTGTACAGGTGAATTACTTTCCAGATCGTTAGCGCTTGTCGGTGGTGCACATATGTACGGTTTTAGATGACTTAATGCTTGTTTATGACGCTCCTTAGTTCAGCGCACCTTAGTTCAGAGTTACGATTGTTAGCGGCTGTTGATGTGGAGGCGAGTTATGAGCCTCAAGTCATCAGGCATGATATCCTTCCATTTTACAATAGCGACATCTCGAAGAAAGCTGTTAAGGTAGGTGTGAGACGCTGGTTTGTGCTCGCTCAGGTGTCAGGGATGGGCTGTTAATGAGACCGTGAGAGTAATTGTGCAAAGTCATGTTAAGGTGGTTGATAACAGCAGATAATAGCAGGTATCATAATGGGTAGCTATAATGATACCTATTATTCTATTCACTTATTACACTTTGTCACTGTTTCCAGCGTCAGCGAGGTAGCGCAAGGAAACAGACGAAAGAATCGCCCGACCGACCCACATACATATGTATATACATACACATCCACACATGCACATATACATACCTATACATTTCAACGTATACATATACTTACATACACAGACATATACATATAAATACATACACAGACGTATACATATATAAACATGTACATAATTCATACTTGCTGCCCTTATTCATTCCCGTCGCTACCCCGCCACACATGAAATGGCAACCCCCTCCCACCGCATGGTAGCGAAGTAACGCTAGGAAAAGACAACAAAGGCCATATTCGTTCACACTCAGTCTCTAGCTGTCATGTATAATGCACTGAAACCACAGCTCCCTTTCCACATCCAGGCCCCACAAAACTTTCCATGGTTACCCCAGACACTTTACATGCACTGGTTCAATCCATTGACAGCACGTCGACCCTGGTATACCATATCGTTCCAATTCATTCTACTCCTTGCACGCCTTTCACTCTCCTGCATGTTCAGGCGCCGATTGCTCAAAATCTTTTTCACTTCATCTTTCCACCTCCAATTTGGTCTCCCACTTCTCCTCGTCCCCTCCACCTCTGACACATATATCCTCTTTGTTAATCTTTCCTCACTCATTCTCTCCATGTAACAAAACCATTTCAAAACACTCTCTTCTGCTCTCTCAACCACACTCTTTTTATTACGACACATCTCTCTTACCCTTTCATTACTTATTCGATCAAACAACCTCACACCACATATTGTCCTCAAATATCTCATTTCCAGCACATCCACACACCTCCACACAATTCTATCTATAGCCTACGCCTCGAAACCATATAACATTGTTGGAAGCACTATTCCATCAAACATTACCCATTTTTGCTTTCCGAGATAATAATCTCGCCTTCCACACTATTTTCAACGCCCTCAGAACTTTCGCCCCCTCCCCCACCCTGTGACTCACTACCGCTTCCACTGTTCCATCCGCTGCCAAATCCACTCATAGGTATCTAAAACACTTCAGTTCCTCCAGTTTTCCTACATTCAAACTTACCTCCAGTTGACTTGTTCCTCAAACCTACTCTACCTTGCTCTGACTCACATTTGCTCTCAGTTTGCTTCTTTCACACACTTTATCAAACTCAGCCACCAGCTTCTGCAGTTTCTTACCTGAATCAGCCACCAACACTGTATTATCAGCGACCAACAACTGACTCAATTCCCAGGCTCTCTCATCCACAACAGACTGCATACTAGCCCCTTTCTCCAAAACTCTTGCATTCACCACCCTAATAACCCCATCAATAAAACAATTCAACAGCCATGGAGACATCACGCACCTCTGCCGAGAACCGAAATTCACTGAGAACCAATCACTTTCCTCCCGTCCTACTCGGACACATGCCTTACATCTTCGATAAAAACTTTTCGCTGCCTCTAACAACCTGCCTCCTACACCATATATTCTTAATACCTTCCACAGAGCATCTATATCAACTCCATCATATGCCTTCTCCAGATACATAAATGCTACATACAAATCCATTTGCTTTTCTAAGTATTTCTCACATACATTCTTCAAAGCAAACGCTTGATCCACACAACCTCAACCACTTCTGAAACCATAGTGCTCTTCCCCAATCTGATGTTCAGTACATGCCTTTACCCTCTCAATCAATACCCTTCCATATACCTTCCCAGGAATACTCAACAAACTTATACCTCTGTAATTTGAGCACTTATCTTTATCCCCTTTGCCTTTGTACAATGGCACCATGCATGCATTTCGCCAATCCTCTGACACCTCACCATGAGTCATACATACATGAAATATCCTTACCAACCAGTCAGCAACACAGTCAATTCCTTTTTTAATAAATTCCACTGCAATACCATTCAAATCCGCTACCTTGCCGGCTTTCATCTCACGCAAAGCTTTTACTACCTCTTCTCTGTTTACCAAATCATTCTCCCTAACCCTCTCACTTTGAACACCACCTCGACCAAAACACCCTATACCTGCCACTCTATCATCTAACACATTCAACAAACCTTCAAAACACTCACTGCATCTCCTTCTCAAATCACCACTACTTGCTATCACCTATCCATTAGCCCCCTTTACCGATGTTTCAATTTGTTTTCTTGTCTTACGCACTTTATTCATCTCCTTCCAGAACATCTTTTTATTGTCCCTAAAATCTAATGATACGCTCTCAACCTAACTCTCATTTGCCCTCTTTTTCACCTCTTGCACCTTTCTCTTGACCTCCTGCCTCTTTCTTTTATACATCTCCCATATATTTGCACAATTTCCTCCAAAACTCGTCCAAAAGCCTTTCTCTTCTCTTTCACTAATAATCTTTTTTCTTCATCTCACCACTTACTAACCTATCTAATCTGCCCACCTTCCGCGCTTCTCATGCCACAAGCATCTTTTGCGCAAGCCATCACTGCTTCCCAAAATACTTCCCATTCTTCCCCCACTCCCCTCACGTCCTTTGCTCTCACCTTTTTCCATTCTGCATTCAGTCTGTCCCGGTACTTCCTCACAAAAGTCTCCTTCCCAGGCTCACTTAATCTCACCACTCTCTTCAACCCAACATTCTCTCTTCTTTGCTGAAAACATCTACAAATCTTCACCTTTGTCTCCGCAAGAAAATGATCCGACATCCCTCCAGTTGCCCGACTGAGCACATCGACATCCAAAAGTCTCTCTTTCGCGCTCCTATCAATTAACACGTAATTCAATAATGCTCTCTGCCATCTCCCCTACTTACATACGTATACTTATGTATATCTCTCTCTTTAAACCAGGTATTCCCAATCACCAGTCCTTTTTCAACACAAAAATCTACATGCTCTTCACCATTTCCATTTAATACATTAAACACCCCATGTACACCAAGTATTCCCTCAACTGTCACATTACTATGCGGCAGAAAGTTCCATCCGGTTGATAGCACAAAACGTGAAAATAGGATGAAAATTCCATAATTCTCTTTAACAGAGAATCACTATACCATAAAAGTTCGGGGACTGCATAGCATAAAATAAATGAAATTCAGGTGCTATTACACGCATGAACTCCAGGACGATATATCACCAATATTCAGGCGACTTTTTAGTGGCACAGTAGGTACACTTCAGAACTGATTATGAGTATGATCTGTGTTCTTCTCTTTCCTGTCTATGTAGAATATCGTAGAAAATATTTAATGAAGTGTATACTTTGTGATGAAGTGTTGCATATACTGACTTTCTTCGTTACCTCATAGAGCCATTTGTTCATCCTTTGATATTACTCGGGTTATCACTGGCCTTGGTGACGTCGCCTCACTTTAAGTATCAGAGAAGCGTCTGATAATTCTCAAGGGTATTCACCTGCCTCCGCTCATGGAATCACCTCTGATCGCATGCTGTGGGTGGAGCCAAATGTCAAGGGTCAAAAAGAGAGGGAAATGAAATTAATGATATTAAGTCTCACCCGTGTGGTGCTTTGGTGATATTATTCGTAAAGCGAAAGCCAGATATAGGATTAAGAGAAGCACGTGAACCACATCTGTGTCCTTAGGAAGGTGCAGGGCACAGGGTGGAACGTGTGTTCTTAGCAAGGTGTGTGGCACATGATAGTACAGGGCCATCACGTGTACCATTAGCTAGATATGGGGCACTGAGTGTTCCGGAATTCTTATCTTTGCGATCACACAGGTTTTGGGACAATGGCCAGACATAGCCAAGGCAAATCTTGATAGACACCGCGCTTGATGCGCTCTTTCAGTGCACCAAGTACTACAAGAATACACACATTACATTACATTTACCTCCGTTGGTTTACTTTGCTGAACAGTACGTTAGTGTCCATCACCATAAAATGCGCCTATAGTTGTTAGTGTACATCGGTGTACAAGACACCATCCTTTGCTGGAGGACAGTGATGTACAGTACACTTACCCTTTCATTGTGCACATTATTGTGTAATGCACATACTGATGGTGGTGAACATCACTGTACATTTAAGCTACCGATGTTAGTGTACATCACGGTACAAGGCACCTACCACATTGAACATTACAGCACAATGCACTTAACATTGCTAGTAGTTATTCCTGTAAGATACACCTACTATTCAAGATATGTATATGAGACGATGATCCATTCTTCGACTGTTTCCTGGTGCTACCTCACTGACGCAGGAAACAGCAATCATGTAAAATGAATTGAAAAATCAATATGAAAATGAATATTTTTTCATATATATCCGACATTTACCGCGTTAGCAAGGTAGCGTTAAAAAAAAAAAAAAGAGGACTTAGGTAAGAGGGAAAATCCTCACTTGGCTCCCTTCCCCGGTCTTTCCTCCCCATCATATATATATATATACATATATATATTTTTTTTTTTTTTTTTTTTTCTTTTTTCGCTGTCTCCCGCGTTTGCGAGGTAGCGCAAGGAAACAGACGAAAGAAATGGCCCAACCCCCCCCCATACACATGTACATACACACGTCCACACACGCAAATATACATACCTACACAGCTTTCCATGGTTTACCCCAGACGCTTCACATGCCTTGATTCAATCCACTGACAGCACTTCAACCCCTGTATACCACATCGCTCCAATTCACTCTATTCCTTGCCCTCCTTTCACCCTCCTGCATGTTCAGGCCCCGATCACACAAAATCTTTTTCACTCCATCTTTCCACCTCCAATTTGGTCTCCCTCTTCTCCTCGTTCCCTCCACCTCCGACACATATATACTCTTGGTCAATCTTTCCTCACTCATTCTCTCCATGTGCCCAAACCATTTCAAAACACCCTCTTCTGCTCTCTCAACCACGCTCTTTTTATTTCCACACATCTCTCTTACCCTTACGTTACCTACTCGATCAAACCACCTCACACCACACATTTTCCTCAAACATCTCATTTCCAGCACATCCATCCTCCTGCGCACATCTCTATCCATAGCCCACGCCTCGCAACCATACAACATTGTTGGAACCACTATTCCTTCAAACATACCCATTTTTGCTTTCCGAGATAATGTTCTCGACTTCCACACATTTTTCAAGGCTCCCAAAATTTTCGCCCCCTCCCCCACCCTATGATCCACTTCCGCTTCCATGGTTCCATCCGCTGACAGATCCACTCCCAGATATCTAAAACACTTCACTTCCTCCAGTTTTTCTCCATTCAAACTCACCTCCCAATTGACTTGACCCTCACCCCTAGTGTACCTAATAACCTTGCTCTTATTCACATTTACTCTTAACTTTCTTCTTCCACACACTTTACCAAACTCAGTCACCAGCTTCTGCAGTTTCTCACATGAATCAGCCACCAGTGCTGTATCATCAGCGAACAACAACTGACTCACTTCCCAAGCTCTCTCATCACCAACAGACTTCATACTTGCCCCTCTTTCCAGGACTCTTGCATTTACCTCCCTAACAACCCCATCCATAAACAAATTAAACAACCATGGAGACATCACACACCCCTGCCGCAAACCTACATTCACTGAGAACCAATCACTTTCCTCTCTTCCTACACGTACACATGCCTTACATCCTCGATAAAAACTTTTCACTGCTTCTAACAACTTGCCTCCCACACCATATATTCTTAATACCTTCCACAGAGCATCTCTATCAACTCTATCATATGCCTTCTCCAGATCCATAAATGCTACATACAAATCCATTTGCTTTTCTAAGTATTTCTCACATACATTCTTCAAAGCAAACACCTGATCCACACATCCTCTACCACTTCTGAAACCACACTGCTCTTCCCCAATCTGATGCTCTGTACATGCCTTCACCCTCTCAATCAATACCCTCCCATATAATTTACCAGGAATACTCAACAAACTTATACCTCTGTAATTTGAGCACTCACTCTTATCCCCTTTGCCTTTGTACAATGGCACTATGCACGCATTCCGCCAATCCTCAGGCACCTCACCATGAGTCATACATACATTAAATAACCTTACCAACCAGTCAACAATACAGTCACCCCCTTTTTTAATAAATTCCACTGCAATACCATCCAAACCTGCTGCCTTGCCGGCTTTCATCTTCCGCAAAGCTTTTACTACCTCTTCTCTGTTTACCAAATCATTTTCCCTAACCCTCTCACTTTGCACACCACCTCGACCAAAACACCCTATATCTGCCACTCTGTCATCAGACACATTCAACAAACCTTCAAAATACTCATTCCATCTCCTTCTCACATCACCGCTACTTGTTATCACCTCCCCATTTACGCCCTTCACTGAAGTTCCCATTTGCTCCCTTGTCTTACGCACCCTATTTACCTCCTTCCAGAACATCTTTTCATTCTCCCTAAAATTTACTGATAGTCTCTCACCCCAACTCTCATTTGCCCTTTTTTTCACCTCTTGCACCTTTCTCTTGACCTCCTGTCTCTTTCTTTTATACTTCTCCCACTCAATTGCATTTTTTCCCTGCAAAAATCGTCCAAATGCCTCTCTCTTCTCTTTCACTAATACTCTTACTTCTTCATCCCACCACTCACTACCCTTTCTAAACAGCCCACCTCCCACTCTTCTCATGCCACAAGCATCTTTTGCGCAATCCATCACTGATTCCCTAAATACATCCCATTCCTCCCCCACTCCCCTTACTTCCATTGTTCTCACCGTTTTCCATTCTGTACTCAGTCTCTCCTGGTACTTCCTCACACAAGTCTCCTTCCCAAGCTCACTTACTCTCACCACCCTCTTCACCCCAACATTCACTCTTCTTTTCTGAAAACCCATACAAATCTTCACTTTAGCCTCCACAACATAATGATCAGACATCCCTCCAGTTGCACCTCTCAGCACTTATAGTAATATTATTTTTTTCCAACATTGTTTCAGACAGTCGCAGGTTCAAGCAATTCTAGCAAAGTTGACAAAATGGCAGACTTTAAAGCTCGCTTGGCTAAGCTACATAGTAAAAGAGCAAGTGTTCCTTTTGTTGAATTTTGAAATAATTTGCTCTGCAATAAGTGATATTTCAGTTCTGCTAGATGTTCAGACTGCTTAATATGTTTATTTATCCTTATATTTTACAGTCTCCACCACTGCTATGTATAGATTAATGTGTGAGATTGACTGTACATACATCTGTTAGATAAAGCTGTCTAGAAAGTCTACTAGAATGGTTTGAGGATCAAGCTTCACAGTGATTTTTTTCACTGCTTTCTTTTTTCCGCCATTTTCCAAGTTAGCACCAGGAATAGATGAAGAAAGGCGGTATTCACTCATCCATCCTCTAGCTGATATATGTAATGCACCAAAATAACAGCTTCCAGTCCACAACCATGCTCCCACACACCTTTCTGTGGTTTACCCACTGCTTCACATGCCCTGGTTTAATCCATTAATAGCACTGATATCAGGCCAAATTATTAGACCACCAGTACCAATGATTGCCTGAGTGTTGCTGGGATCCTGAGTAAGGGAGTCATTTGGGTCCCTTTAAAAGGTTAATTTTGATGACCTACAAGAAACTAAGATATTTCTTTATATCAGATTCACGTAGTCATATCCATGAAAGTGCAATGAATGTGTCATGATGGGATATTGTTAATATGGTTAATACAAAAAGATGGTAATGATGCAACATATATATATACATATATATATATATATATATATATATATATATATATATATATATATATATATATATATATATATATATATATATATATATATATATATATATATATATATATATATATATATATATATATATATATATATATATATATATATATATATATATATATATATATATATATATATGTATATATATATATATATATATATATATATATATATATATATACATATATATATATATATATATATATATATATATATATATATATATATATATATATATATATATATATATATATATATATATATATATATATATATGTATATATATATATATATATTTATATATATATATATATATATATATATATATATATATATATATATATATATATATATATATATATATATATATATATATATATATTTATTTATTCATTTATTTATTTTGCTTTGTCGCTGTCTCCCGCGTTTGCGAGGTAGCGCAAGGAAACTGACGAAAGAAATGGCTGAACCACCCCCATACACATGTATATACATACACGTCCACACACGCAGATATACATACCCATACATCTCAATGTACACATATATATACACACACAGACACATACATATATACCCGTGAACACAATTCACATTGTCTGCCTTTATTCATTCCCATCGCCACCTCGCCACACATGGAATACCCTCCCCCTACCCCTTCATGCGTGCGAGGTAGCACTAGGGAAAGACAACAAAGGCCACATTCGTTCACACTCAGTCTCTAGCTGTCATGCAATAATGCCCGAAACCACAGCTCCCTTTCCACATCCAGGCCCCACACAACATTCCATGGTTTACCCCAGACGCTTCACATGCCCTGATTCAATCCACTGAAAGCACGTCAACCCCGGTATAATACATCGATCCAATTCACTCTATTCCTTGCCCTCCTTTCACACTCCTGCATGTTCAGGCCTCGATCACACAAAATCTTTTTCACTTCATCTTTCCACGTCCAATTTGGTCTCCCACTTCTCGTTCCCTCCACCTCCGACACATATATCCTCTTGGTCAATCTTTCCTCACTCATTCTCTCCATGTGCTCAAACCATTTCAAAACATCCTCTTCTGCTCTCTCAACCACGCTCTTTTTATTTCCACACATCTCTCTTACCCTTACATTTCTTAATCGTCAAACCACCTCACACCACACATTGTCTTCAAACATCTCATTTCCAGCACATCCACCCTCCTGCGCACAACTCTATCCATAGCCCACGCCTGGCAACCATACAACATTGTTGGAACCATTTTTCCTTCAAACATACCCATTTTTGCTTTCCGAGATAATGTTCTCGACTTCCACACATTCTTCAAGGCTACAAGGATTTTCGCCCCCTCCCCCACCCTATGATTCACTTCCGCTTCCATGGTTCCATCCACTGCCATATCCACTCCCAGATATCTAAAACACTTTCCTTCCTCCAGTCTTTTTCCATTCAAACTTACCTCCCAATTTACTTGACCCTCAACCCTGATGTACCTAATAACCTTGCTCTTATTCACATTTACTCTTAGATTTCTTCTTTCACACACTTTACCAAACTCAGTCACCAGTTTCTGCAGATTCTCACATGAATCAGCCACCACTGCTGTATCATCAGCGAACAACAACTGACTCACTTACCAAGCTCTATCATCCCCAACAGACTTCATACTTGCCCCTCTTTCAAAAACTCTTGCATTCACCTCCCTAACACCCCCATCCATAAACAAATTAAACAACCATGGAGACATCACACACCCCTGCCGCAGACCTACATTGACTGACTACGATCACTGTCCTCTCTTCCTACACGTACACATTCCTTACATCCTTGGGGAAGAGCAGTGTGGTTCAGAAGTGGTAGAGGATGTGTGGATCAGGTGTTTGCTTTGAAGAATGTATGTGAGAAATACTTAGAAAAGCAAATGGATTTGTATGTAGCATTTATGGATCTGGAGAAGGCATATGATAGAGTTGATAGAGATGCTCTGTGGAAGGTATTAAGAATATATGGTGTGGGAGGAAAGTTGTTAGAAGCAGTGAAAAGTTTTTATCGAGGATGTAAGGCATGTGTACGTGTAGGAAGAGAGGAAAGTGATTGGTTCTCAGTGAATGTAGGTTTGCGGCAGGGGTGTGTGATGTCTCCATGGTTGTTTAATTTGTTTATGGATGGGGTTGTTAGGGAGGTAAATGCAATGGTTTTGGAAAGAGGGGCAAGTATGAAGTCTGTTGGGGATGAGAGAGCTTGGGAAGTGAGTCAGTTGTTGTTCGCTGATGATACAGCGCTGGTGGCTGATTCATGTGAGAAACTGCAGAAGCTGGTGAATGAGTTTGGTAAAGTGTGTGGAAGAAGAAAGTTAAGAGTAAATGTGAATAAGAGCAAGGTTATTAGGTACAGTAGGGTTGAGGGTCAAGTCAATTGGGAGGTGAGTTTGAATGGAGAAAAACTGGAGGAAGTGAAGTGTTTTAGATATCTGGGAGTGGATCTGGCAGCGGATGGAACCATGGAAGCGGAAGTGGATCATAGGGTGGGGGAGGGGGCGAAAATTCTGGGGGCCTTGAAGAAGGTGTGGAAATCGAGAACATTATCTCGGAAAGCAAAAATGGGTATGTTTGAAGGAATAGTGGTTCCAACAATGTTGTATGGTTGCGAGGCGTGGGCTATGGATAGAGTTGTGCGCAGGAGGATGGATGTGCTGGAAATGAGATGTTTGAGGACAATGTGTGGTGTGAGGTGGTTTGATCGAGTGAGTAACGTAAGGGTAAGAGAGATGTGTGGAAATAAAAAGAGCGTGGTTGAGAGAGCAGAAGAGGGTGTTTTGAAGTGGTTTGGGCACATGGAGAGAATGAGTGAGGAAAGATTGACCAAGAGGATATATGTGTCGGAGGTGGAGGGAACGAGAAGAGGGAGACCAAATTGGAGGTGGAAAGATGGAGTGAAAAAGATTTTGTGTGATCGGGGCCTGAACATGCAGGAGGGTGAAAGGAGGGCAAGGAATAGAGTGAATTGGAGCGATGTGGTATACCGGGGTTGACGTGCTGTCAGTGGATTGAATCAGGGCATGTGAAGCGTCGGGGGTAAACCATGGAAAGCTGTGTAGGTATGTATATTTGCGTGTGTGTGGACGTATGTATATACATGTTTATGGGGGTGGGTTGGGCCATTTCTTTCGTCTGTTTCCTTGCGCTACCTCGCAAACGCGGGAGACAGCGACAAAGTATAATAAAATAAATATAAATAATATATATGTATATATATATATATATATATATATATATATATATATATATATATATGTATATATATATATATATATATATATATATATATATATATATATATATATATATATATATATATATATATATATATATATATATATATATATATATATATATATATATATATATATATATATATATATATATATATATATATATATATATATATATATATATATATATATATATATATATATATATATATATATATATATATATATATATATATATATATATATATATATGTATATATATATATTTTTTTCTTTTTTTGCTTTGTCGCTGTCTCCCGCGTTTGCGAGGTAGCGCAAGGAAACAGACGAAAGAAATGGCCCAACCCAACCCCATACACATGTATATACATACGTCCACACACGCAAATATACATACCTACACAGCTTTCCATGGTTTACACCAGACGCTTCACATGCCTTGATTCAATCCACTGACAGCACGTCAACCCCGGTATACGACATCGCTCCAATTCACTCTATTCCTTGCCCTCCTTTCACCCTCCTGCATGTTCAGGCCCCGATCACACAAAATCTTTTTCACTCCATCTTCCCACCTGCAATTTGGTCTCCCTCATCTCCTCGTTCCCTCCACCTCCGACACATATATCCTCTTGGTCAATCTTTCCTCACTCATTCTCTCCATGTGCCCAAACCATTTCAAAACACCCTCCTCTGCTCTCTCAACCACGCTCTTTTTATTTCCACACATCTCTCTTACCCTTACGTTACTTACTCGATCAAACCACCTCACACCACACATTGTCCTCAAACATCTCATTTCCTGCACATCCATCCTCCTGCGCACAACTATATCCATAGCCCACGCCTCGCAACCATACAACATTGTTGGAACCACTATTGCTTCAAACATACCCATTTTTGCTTTCCGAGATAATGTTCCCGACTTCGACACATTCTTCAAGGCTCCCAGAATTTTCGCCCCCTCCCCCACCCTATGATTCACTTCCGGTTCCATGGTTCCATCCGCTGCCAGATCCACTCCCAGATATCTAAAACACTTCACTTCCTCCAGTTTTTCTCCATTCAAACTCACCTCCCAATTGACTTGACCCTCAACCCTACTGTACCTAATAACCTTGCTCTTATTCACATTTACTCTTAACTTTCTTCTTTCACACACTTTACCAAACTCAGACACCAGCTTCTGCAGTTTCTCACATGAATCAGCCACCAGCGCTGTATCATCAGCGAACAACAACTGACTCACTTCCCAAGCTCTCTCATCCCCAACAGTCTTCATACTTGCACCTCTTTCCAAAACTCTTGCATTCACCTCCCTAACAACCCCATCCATAAACAAATTAAACAACCATGGAGACATCACACACCCCTGCCGCAAACCTACATTCACTGAGAACCAATCACTTTCCTCTCTTCCTACACGTACACATGCCTTACATCCTCGATAAAAACTTTTCACTGCTTCTAACAACTTGCCTCCCACACCATATATTCTTAATACCTTCCACAGAGCATCTCTATCAACTCTATCATATGCCTTCTCCAGATCCATAAATGCTACATACAAATCCATTTGCTTTTCTAAGTATTTCTCACATACATTCTTCAAAGCAAACACCTGATCCACACATCCTCTACCACTTCTGAAACCACACTGCTCTTCCCCAATCTGATGCTCTGTACATGCCTTCACCCTCTCAATCAATACCCTCCCATATAATTTACCAGGAATACTCAACAAACTTATACCTCTGTAATTTGAGCACTCACTCTTATCACCTTTGCCTTTGTACAATGGCACGATGCACGCATTCCGCTAATCCTCAGGCACCTCACCATGAGTCATACATACACTAAATAACCTTACCAACCAGTCAACAATACAGTCACCCCCTTTTTTAATAAATTTCACTGTAATACCATCCAAACCTGCTGCCTATATATATATATATATATATATATATATATATATATATATATATATATATATATATATATATATATATATATATATATATATATATATATATATATATATATATATAGACACATATATACATATATATATACATATATTACATACTAATCGCCATTTCCCGCGTTAGCGGGGTAGCGTTAAGAACAGAGTACTGGGCCTTCGAGGGAATATCCTCACGTAGCCCCCTTCTCTGTTCCATCTTTGGAAAATTGAAAAAAAACGTGAGGGGAGGATTTCGAGCCCCCCCGCTCACTTTCCTTTTAGTCAACTTCTACGAAACGCAGGGAATATGTGGGAAGTATTCTTCCTCACCTATCCCCAGTGATACATATATATATATATATATATATATATATATATATATATATATATATATATATATATTTTTTTTTTTTTTTTTCATACTATTCGCCATTTCCCGCGACAGCGAGGTAGCGCCAAGAACAGAGGACCGGGCCCCTGAGGGAACATCCCCACCTGGACCTCTCCTCTGTTCCTTCTTTTGGAAAAAAAAAAAAAAAAAAAAAAAAAAAAAAAAAAAAAAAAAACCGAGAGGGGAGGATTTCCAGCCCCCCGCTCCCTTCCCTTTTAGTCGCCTTCTACGACACGCAGGGAATACGTGGGAAGTATTCTTTCTCCCCTATCCCCAGGGAATATATATATATATATATATATATATATATATATATATGTATATATATATATATATATATATAAATATATATATATATATATATATATATATATATATATATATATATATATATATATATATATATATATATATATATATATATATATATATATATATATATATATATATATATATTATATTTTTTTTTATTATATTTTGTCGCTGTCTCCCGCGTTTGCGAGGTAGCGCAAGGAAACAGACGAAAGAAATGGCCCCCCCCCCCCATACACATGTATATACATACGTCCACACACGCAAATATACATACCTACACAGCTTTCCCTGGTTTACCCCAGACGCTTCACATGCCTTGATTCAATCCACTGACAGCACGTCAACCCCGGTATACCACATCGCTCCAATTCACTCTATTCCTTGCCCTCCTTTCACCCTCTTGCATGTTCAGGCCCCGATCACACAAAATCTTTTTCACTCCATCTTTCCACCTCCAATTTGGTCTCCCTCTTCTCCTCGTTCCCTCCACCTCCGACACATATATCCTCTTGGTCAATCTTTCCTCACTCATTCTCTCCATGTGCCCAAACCACTTCAAAACACCCTCTTCTGCTCTCTCAACCACGCTCTTTTTATTTCCACACATCTCTCTTACCCTTACGTTACTCACTCGATCAAACCACCTCACACCACACATTGTCCTCAAACATCTCATTTCCAGTACATCCATCCTCCTGCGCACAACTCTATCCATAGCCCACGCCTCGCAACCATACAACATTGTTGGAACCACTATTCCTTCAAACGTACCCATTTTTGCTTTCCGAGATAATGTTCTCGACTTCCATACATTCTTCAAGGCCCCCAGAATTTTCGCCCCCTCCCCCACCCTATGATCCGCTTCCGCTTCCATGGTTCCATCCGCTGCCAGATCCACTCCCAGATATCTAAAGCACTTCACTTCCTCCAGTTTTTCTCCATTCAAACTCACCTCCCAATTGACTTGACCCTCAACCCTACTGTACCTAATAACCTTGCTCTTATTCACATTTACTCTTAACTTTCTTCCACACACTTTACCAAACTCAGTCACCAGCTTCTGCAGTTTCTCACATGAATCAGCCACCAGCGCTGTATCATCAGCGAACAACAACTGACTCACTTCCCAAGCTCTCTCATCCCCAACAGACTTCATACTTGCCCCTCTTTCCAAAGCTCTTGCATTTACCTCCCTAACAACCCCATCCATAAACAAATTAAACAACCATGGAGACATCACACACCCCTGCCGCAAACCTACATTCACTGAGAACCAATCACTTTCCTCTCTTCCTACACGTACACATGCCTTACATCCTCGATAAAAACTTTTCACTGCTTCTAACAACTTTCCTCCCACACCATATATTCTTAATACCTTCCACAGAGCATCTCTATCAACTGTATCATATATATATATATATATATATATATATATATATATATATATATATATATATATATATATATATATATATATATATATATATATATATATATATATATATATATATATATATATATATATATATATATATATATATATATATATATATATATATATATATATATATATATATATATATATATATATATATATATATATATATATATATATATTTATATATATATATATATATATATATATATATATATATATATATATATATATATATATATATATATATATATATATATATATATATATATATGTATATATATATATATATATATATTTATTTATTTATTTTGCTTTGTCGCTTGCTCCCGCATTTGCAAGATAGCGCAAGGAAACAGACGAAAGAAATGGCCCAACCCACCCCCATACACAATGTATATACATACACTTCCACACACGCAAATATACATAACTATACATCTCAATGTACACATATATATATACACACACAGACACATACATATATACCCATGCACACAATTCACACTGGTTGCCTTTAATCATTCCCATCGCCACCTCGCCACACATGGAATAACATCCCCCTCCCCCTCATATGTGCGAGGTAGCAGTAGGAAAAGACAACAAAGGCAACATTCTTTCACGCTCAGTCTCTAGCTGTCATGCAATAATGCCCGAAACCACAGCTCCCTTTCCATATCCAGGCCCTACACAACTTTCCATGATTTACCCAAGACGCTTCACAAACCCTGATTCAATCCACTGACAGCACGTCAACCCCGGTATACCACATCGATCCAATTCACTCTATTCCTTGCCCTCTTTTCACCCTCCTGCATGTTCAGGCCCCGATCACACAAAATCTTTTTCACTCCATCTTTCCACCTCCAATTTGGTCTCCCACTTCTCGTTCCCTCCACCTCCGACACATATATCCTCTTGGTCAATCTTTCCTCACTCATTCTCTCCATGTGCCCAAACCATTTAAAAACACCATCTTCTGCTCTCTCAACCACGCTCTTTTTATTTCCACACATCTCTCTTACCCTTACATTTCTTAATCGATCAAACCACCTCACACCACACATTGTTCTCAAACATCTCATTTCTAACACATCCACCCTCCTGCGCACAACTCTATCCATAGCCCACGCCTGGCAACCATACAACATTGTTGGAACCACTACTCCTTCAAACATACCCATTTTTGCTTTCCGAGATAATGTTCTCGACTTCCACACATTCTTCAAGGCTCCCAGGATTTTCGCCCCCTTCCCCACCGTATGAGTCACTTCCGCTTCCATGGTTCCACCTGCTGCCAGATCCACTCCCAGATATCTAAAACACTTTACTTCCTCCAGTTTTTCTCCATTCAATAATATATATATATATATATATATATATATATATATATATATATATATATATATATATATATATATATATATATATATATATATATATATATATATATATATATATATATATATTATATATATATATATGTATATATTTTTTTTTTTTCATACTATTCGCTATTTCCCGCAATAGCGAGGTAGCGTTAAGAACAGAGGACTGGGCCTTTGAGGGAATATCCTCACCTGGCCCTCTTCTCTGTTCCTTCTTTTGGAAAATTAAAAGAAAAAAATAAAAAAAACGAGAGGGGAGGATTTCCAGCCCCCCGCTCCCCTATATATATATATATATATATATATATATATATATATATATATATATATATATATATATATATATATATATATATATATATATATATATAACCTTGTATCTTAATAATGTTGGGGTGCCACTCCAGTTCAAGAGAAACAGAGGCCATTTGAAGAAGAAAGAGACACTATCATATTCTAATTCCTCACACACATAGACATACCCACACACACAGGGTAACAGGGAGATCAAAATACTGCAGAAATATGAGACAAAAGGCAGCAGTGGTCAGACAAATGGCTTACATACTTAAGATGAAAAACTAAGTTTACACATCACAGCGCAATTATCATGTGAAAAAGGACCATGGAGTACATTTCAAATAAAACTTAATCAAGAAAGCATATGAAGCTGGTCATAAGCAAAGCAAATTATTTGGACATTAGGTAGAGGAGTTCTGCACTCGGGCCCCATCTCTTGCACAGTATGTGTGAATGTTTGTGGCTATGCTTGCATGCAGGCATGGATGTGTGTGTGTGTGATTGTGTGCCAATCAAAATACCCAGATTTACAGGAAACTTAAGCAAATACAATGCAAGCTTCTGCACATCAAAACAGCATGACCGAGAATGACAAGTGACAGTTTAGATCAACTTTCTATTGTTTGTTTAATTGACTAGTACATGATAATAAACAATGACATGAAAAGGTGACTGACCCATCAACCTCAAATGGCTGATCTACTTGTTCCCTGTCAGTAAAACAGCTGCCAAGGCCTGTCAATAATTCTTCTGACTTAAATTTTGGTCTTAGAATAATTTTTTCATCAAAATTTATATATATATATATATATATATATATATATATATATATATATATATATATATATATATATATATATATATATATATATATATATGTATATACATATATATATATATATATATATATATATATATATATATATATATATATATATATATATATATATATATATATATATAGTGGTTGGAATAGTGGTTCCAACAATGTTGTATGGTTGCGAGGTGTGGGCTATGGATACAGTGGTGCGCAGGAGGATGGATGTGCTGGTAATGAGATGTTTGAGGACAATTTGTGGTGTGAGGTGGTTTGATCGAGTAAGTAACGTAAGGGTAAGAGAGATGTGTGGAAATAAAAAGAGCGTGGTTGAGAGAGCAGAAAAGGGTGTTTTGAAATGGTTTGGGCACATGGAGAGAATGAGTGAGGAAAGATTGACCAAAAGGATATATGTGTCGGAGGTGGAGGGAACGAGAAGAAGAGGGAGACCAAATTGGAGGTGGAGAGATGGAGTGAAAAAGATTTTGTGTGATCGGGGCCTAAACATGCAGGAGGGTGAAAGGAGGGCAAGGAATAGAGTGAATTGGAGCGATGTGGTATACCGGGGTTGACGTGCTGTCAGTGGATTGAATCAGGGCATGTGAAGTGTCTGGGATAAACCATGGAAAGCTGTGTAGGTATGTATATTTGCGTGTGTGGACGTATGTATATACGTGTGTATGGGGTGGGTTGGGCCATTTCTTTCGTCTGTTTCCTTGCGCTACCTCGCAAACGCGGGAGGCAGCGACAAAGCAAAAAAAAAAAAAAAAAAAATATATATATATATATATATATATATATATATATATATTATCCCTGGGGATAGGGGATTAAGAATACTTCCCACGTATTCCCTGCGTGTCGTAGATGGCGACTAAAAGGGGAGGGAGCGGGGGGCTGGAAATCCTCCCCTCTCGTTCCTTTTTTTTTTTTAATTTTCCAAAAGAAGGAACAGAGGGGGTCAGGTGAGGATATTCCGAAAAAGGCCCAGTCCTCTGTTCTTTACGCTACCTCGCTAATGCGGGAAAAAAAAGAAAATATATATATATATATATATATATATATATATATATATATATATATATGTATATATATATATATATATATATATATATATATATGTATATATATATATATATATATATATATATATATATATATATATATATATATATATATATATATATATATATATATATATATATATTTCTTTTTTTTTTTATACTTTGTCGCTGTCTCCCGCGTTTGCGAGGTAGCGCAAGGAAACAGACGAAAGAAATGGCCCAACCCCCCCCCATACACATGTACATACACACGTCCACACACGCAAATATACATACCTACACAGCTTTCCTTGGTTTACCCCGGACGCTTCACATGCCTTGATTCAATCCACTGACAGCACGTCAACCCCTGTATACCACATCGCTCCAATTCCCTCTATTCCTTGCCCTCCTTTCACCCTCCTGCATGTTCAGGCCCCGATGACACAAAATCTTTTTCACTCCATCTTTCCACCTCCAATTTGGTCTCCCTCTTCTCCTCGTTCCCTCCACCTCCGACACATATATCTCTTGGTCAATCTTTCCTCACTCATTCTCTCCATGTGCCCAAACCATTTCAAAACACCCTCTTCTGCTCTCTCAACCACGCTCTTTTTATTTCCACACATCTCTCTTACCCTTACGTTACTTACTCGATCAAACCACCTCACACCACACATTGTCCTCAAACATATCATTTCCAGCACATCCATCCTCCTGCGCACAACTCTATCCATAGCCCACGCCTCGCAACCATACAACATTGTTGGAACTACTATTCCTTCAAACATACCCATTTTTGCTTTCCGGGATAATGTTCTCGACTTCCACACATTTTTCAAGGCTCCCAAAATTTTCGCCCCCTCCCCCACCCTATGATCCACTTCCGCTTCCATGGTTCCATCCGCTGACAGATCCACTCCCAGATATCTAAAAACACTTCACTTCCTCCAGTTTTTCTCCATTCAAACTCACCTCCCAATTGACTTGACCCTCAACCCTACTGTACCTAATAACCTTGCTCTTATTCACATTTACTCTTAACTTTCTTCTTCCACACACTTTACCAAACTCCGTCACCAGCTTCTGCAGTTTCTCATATGAATCCGCCACCAGCGCTGTATCATCAGCGAACAACAACTGACTCACTTCCCAAGCTCTCTCATCCCCAACAGACTTCATACTTGCCCCTCTTTCCAAGACTCTTGCATTTACCTCCCTAACAACCCCATCCATAAACAAATTAAACAACCATGGAGACATCACACACCCCTGCCGCAAACCTACATTCACTGAGAACCAATCACTTTCCTCTCTTCCTACACGTACACATGCCTTACATCCTCGATAAAAACTTTTCACTGCTTCTAACAACTTTCCTCCCACACCATATATTCTTAATTCCTTCCACAGAGCATCTCTATCAACTCTATCATATGCCTTCTCCAGATCCGTAAATGCTACATACAAATCCATTTGCTTTTCTAAGTATTTCTAACATACATTCTTCAAAGCAAACACCTGATCCACACATCCTCTACCACTTCTGAAACCACACTGCTCTTCCCCAATCTGAAGCTCTGTACATGCCTTCACCCTCTCAATCAATACCCTCCACTATAATTTACCAGGAATACTCAACAAACTTATACCTCTGTAATTTGAGCACTCACTCTTATCCCCTTTGCCTTTGTACAATGGCACTATGCACGCATTCCGCCAATCCTCAGGCACCTCACCATGAGTTATACATACATTAAATAACCTTACCAACCAGTCAACAATACAGTCACCCCCTTTTTTAATAAATTCCACTGCAATACCATCCAAACCTGCTGCCTTGCCGGCTTTCATCTTCCGCAAAGCTTTTACTACCTCTTCTCTGTTTACCAAATCATTTTCCCTAACCCTCTCACTTTGCACACCACCTCGACCAAAACACCCTATATCTGCCACTCTATCATCAAACACATTCAACAAACCTTCAAAATACTCACTCCATCTCCTCACATCACCACTACTTGTTATCACCTCCCCATTTGCGCCCTTCACTGAAGTTCCCATTTGCTCCCTTGTCTTACGCACTTTATTTACCTCCTTCCAGAACATCTTTTTATTCTCCCTAAAATTTACTGATAGTCTCTCACCCCAACTCTCATTTGCCCTTTTTTTCACCTCTTGCACCTTTCTCTTGACCTCCTGTCTCTTTCTTTTATACATCTCCCACTCAATTGCATTTTTTCCCTGCAAAAATCGTCCAAATGCCTCTCTCTTCTCTTTCACTAATACTCTTACTTCTTCATCCCACCACTCACTACCCTTTCTAATCAACCCACCTCCCACTCTTCTCATATATATACATATATATATATATATATATATATATATATATATATATATATATATATATATATATATATATATATGTGTGTGTGTATATATGTGTATATATATGCATATATATATATATATATATATATATATATATATATATATATATATATATATATATATATATATATATATATATATATATATATATATATATATATATATATATATATATATATATATATATATATGATATGAGAAGAAAGATGGAGTGAGTATTTTGAAGGT